>NC_057865.1:176498498-176810771 GCF_019393635.1 Dromiciops gliroides
CCAGCCCTGATCTCTCACCTGAGGACATCGCTAACTTCTTTTTGTATTTTTTTTAGGGCGGGGCAATGGGGGTTAAGTGACTTGCCCAGGGTCACACAGCTAGTGTTAAGTGTCTGAGGCTGGATTTGAACTCAGGTCCTCCTGAATCCAGGGCCAGTGCTTTATCCACTGTGCTACCTAGCTGCCCCCCTTTTTGTATTTCTTAAAGTAGATGTCTTGAAGGAATCTCAAACTTAACCTAGCTAAACCAAAACTCATATTTTTTTCCCCAAAGCCCTCCCCTCTTCCAAACTTGCCTGTTACTGTTAATGGCATTGCCATTCTCCTAGTTATCCAGGCTTTCAACCTTGATGGCCACCTTGACTCCCTACCTTCACCCCACATAACTATCTTTATCAAATCGCTCTTTTCACATAGCCACCACCCTCATTCAGGCACTCACCATCTCTCATTATCTCTACTGCAATGGCTTCAAATGGGATTCTTTGTCCCATTTTGCTCATCACTCCATTCCATTTTCCACTCAAAGTGATTTTCCTAAAATGTGGGTCTGACTGTGTCACCCTCCTACTCAGTAAGCTTCAGTGGCTTCCTATTACTCCCAAGACAAAATATCAGGTCCTTTTTTTGGTCATTTAGTTCTTAATAACCCAGCCCATTCCCACCTTTCAAGTCTTCTCATGTTCTATTTCCTTCCACGTACTCTACAATACAATCACCCTGACACACTTGCTGTTCCTCCCATAAGTCACTCCATCTCTGCTCTCTATGCCCTTGTACTGGCTCTTTGTCCCCCATGCCTGGAATGATTTCCCTTCCCCCTCCCCAGCCTCATAGTTTTCTTGGCTTTCTTTAAGGCTTAGTTCAGATTTCACTGCCTTTCCCAATCACCCAGCCTTTAGAACTTTTCTCTCTTAGATTACCTTCCATCTACCCTGTACGTAGTAGTATGGACATAGTTATTTTCATATTTATCTCCTCCATTAGAATGTGAGGTCCTCAAAGGCAGGGTCTCTTTTTTATCACCAAAGCTTACCTTAGCACAGTGCCTGGCAGAAAGTAAGTGCTTAATAATTGCTTGTTAACTTTCTGACAAAATATACACAATGTAACACAGGTCTGACTATGTCACTCCCTCTACAATAAACTCCAATATCTCCCTACTACCTCTGAAGTCAAATGCAAACTCCTCTGTTTAGCATTTGGAAACTTCCATAAGCTGTCTTTAAGCTAAATTTCCAGCCTTATTATTTCATATTTTCCTTCACTACAGACTGTCAAACTGACAGACTTGCTATCCCTCACCTACAATGCTCCATCTTTGTACCCTTGCGCATTCCTGGAATCCACTTCCTCCTCATTTCCATCTCTTAGACTCCCAGATTTCCTTTATTTTTTTCCATAGTAAACATTATTTAAAGTTTTGAATTCCAAATTCTATCCCTCCTTCCCTCCCTCACCTCACCCCTCCCAGAGGCAGTAAGCAGATATAGGTTATTGGTGTGCAATTATGGAAAACATTTCCTTATTAGTCACTTTGTACAAGAAAACTCAAATAAAAGAAAAAATGAAAGAAATAAAGTGAAAAATAACATGCTTCAGTTTGTGTTCAATCAATATCAGTTATTTCTTTTCAAGTGGATAGTATGCTTCATTAGTCCTTTGGAGTTCTCTTGGATCATTATATTGCTGAGAACAGTTAAGTCATTCACAGTTCTTCATCAAACATTATTGCTGTGTGCACAACATTCTCCTGGTTCTACTCACTTCACTCCCCATCAGTTCATACAAGTCTTTCCAGGCCTTTCTGAAATCATCCTGCTTGTCATTTATTATAGCACAATAATATGCCATTACAATCATATACCAGCTTGTTGAGTCATTTCCCAATTAATGGGCATTCCTTTGATTTCCAATTCTTAGCCACCACAAAAAGAACTGCTATAAATTTTTTTGTACAAATAAGTCTTTTTCTCCTTTCGGGGATGTCTTTGAGATATACCTGGTTGTTATTAAAGCTCAGCTTATGGACTAGCTACATGCTAGTGCTTTCCCCACCAAATTGCCTATTTATTATCTTGTATATATTTAAATACATATACTCTGCTTTTCCCATTACAATGTAAGCTCCTTGAGAGCAGAAACCTTTGTTTAATTTTTCTTTGTATCCCACTTAACTAACACAGCATTTAATAAATATTTGTTGACTAACTGTTTGAAGTACATTTAAAAGTTATTTGGAAGGGTGTAACATTAACCATGATACAACATGTGGGAAGGAAAGAAGCACCTGGACTATTTCTTATCTGTATGGGAAAATCATGACTACTTGCAGAGGAAGTGGAAGAAAGATAAAGATATGCTCTATCTTTAAAAAATATATGGGGAGGGGGAAGCTAAGTGGTGTAGTGGATAAAGCACCAGCCCTGGATTCAGGAGGACCCAAGTTCAAATGCGGCCTCAAACACTTGACACTTACTAGCTGTGGGACCCTGGGCAAGTCATTTAACTCCAATCGCCCCACACACACACACACACACAGAATATGGGAAGGGGAAGCTCTGAGGAAAAATATAGAAAAGAAAGGAAGTACTCTATTTCAACTTTCTTTTTTGGTTTTGTGAGGCAATGGGGGTTAAGTGACTTACCCCGGGTCACATAGTAAGCATCAAGTGTCTGGGGTCACATTTGAACTCGTGTACTCCTGAATCCAGGGCCGCTGCTTTAACCTAGCTGCTCCTTGTTTCCCATTTCTTTACAGCCTATGATGAGTTCTTGCCCTCTCCATTCCTTCTATTTTGCTGAAGGAATGCAGGTGTTGAATTTTTGTGCAGATGTAGCATGTGGGAAACCCTTCACATTTCCTATTGTCATTTTCTTACATATAGCTCAGTCACTGAAAGAATTCTAAAGTCTACTTGGACCCATCCCCTTTGCCCTTTAGGTCATTTAGAATCTTTATTCTTCAAAGACTGTATTGTTCTAAAATTCACAACCATACAGCATCACCAGGAAAACATTTATTTGGTGGGATCTGGGGAGGGAGTTTTGTGTTAGAGAGCAGCTGGGGATTGTTGAAAATACTGTTCAGTTTCCTAATCAACTGTTTTCCTCCCACTGAATTTTGAGTCTGACTCATCCTTTTATAGTGTCTGTCTCAAATTTATGTACTGAATTGACAAGCTAACCAATTATGAATTCAAGTAATAGTAACTTTTCATCCATTTAGTTTTTACTACTTGTATTACTAAGCTAATCTCTTTTGAATAATAATGGATCCCAGTGGGCAAGCCTTATGATATTTGAAGACTTGACATAATTAGATGAACATATAAAAGATCTCAGCACCTATAGGAAATTCCTCTTGCATTTAGATATTCTAAAAAATACCCAGAAGGTTTAGAATGACAAAAACCTTTGGAGAACATTCTTCTCCTTATTTTTTGCTTAAATTGCTGTTAAGTGATCAAAAGGTAATTAAGTAGTTATCTTTATGGTTGAATTTATCAAGGAACATAAGCCTGTGTTTTGCCTCAGACTCATTAGAATACAAATTCCTTGTAAGCAGTGATTGTTTCATTCTTTAAACTTGTATCTCCTGTACTTAGAACAGTGGCTGGGGGAAGGGGGGGCAGCTGGGTGGCTCAGTATATAAAGTACCAGCCCTGGATTCAGGAGGACCCGAGTTCAAATCCGACCTCAGATACTTGACACTTACTAGCTGTGTGACCTTGGGCAAGTCACTTAACCCTCATTGCCCAACCCCCTGTAGGGACCAATTTTTAATTGGGAAGTGTTAGCTATGCGGCTTGCTACAATATTGGGGCAAGGAAGGAGACTGACAGCCTCCCTCAAAAACAGAACAGCATTTATTAACAAGAACAAGCTTAAAAACACAAGATCAGTAGAATTAAGGGAAAGGATTTAAATTGGGGGAAGGGAAATGATACAACCTGAATAACACCACTGCCCAGGAATCAGCTGAGAACACACAGCTGTGTCCTGTCACCTTCCAGCTTCAAGTTAGAATGGTGAATCTCCTCCCTTCTTCCCAGCAGGCCCCAGGCTGACAACACACAGCCCCAAGTCAATTGCCTGACAGTCACATGACTGCCCTCACTGGGATTCCAGTCATTATAATTTTGCCAGCCCCATGTAGGCATCGGTAAGTGGTGATGACATGAGGTGCCAGTGCCATGGTGACAGCTACAACCAGTGGGTGGAGCACTGTGTTGTTTGTGGAGGCGCTGTGCCTGAGCCCCAGGCCAGTGCACGCACTGGGGTTTTTTTAATTCTAGTCAAAAGATGGGGTCATAAAAACCTCAAATAAAAATTAATTCTTTACAGATACTTGACATTTACTAGCTGTGTGACCCTGGGCAAGTCACTTAACCCTCATTGCCCAACCCCCCCCCAAAAAAAAACAGTGCCTGGTACATATTAGGTGCTTTATAAATGCTTGTTGATTGCTTTGAAGATTATGTCGCCTCTAGTACAAAGTTCCTCAGTGTGTACCTAATATGGCCCAAACACTTCTCAATTTTGTCTTAAGTGTCATTTCAAATTCCTTGTATAAAACACTGGGTTGGGAGTATTACCATTCAAACATGATGACTTGTAACTGAAATTAGATTATTAGCTCAATTTTTTTTGTCTTAACTGTTATTCATTGTTATAGGAAACTTATGATGAGGAAACTACTTCCCACAAAAGCAGTTCTGTAACTGTACTACAACTGATAGTCTTAAAAGGATGCTTGGGTTAAGTGACTTGTGCTGGATCACACGGTCAGTATGTGTCAAGACTCTGAGGCCAGATTTCCATCCACTCTTGCCATGCTCTTGTCATTATTTCCAGCCCTAGTCTCTCTTCTGAACTCTACAATCACAACACTGTCTCCTGGGTATCTCCCCCAAGATGTCTTGCAGGCATTTCAAGCTAAGTATGTACAGAATGGATTTGTCTTCACCTTTAAACATGGTCCACCTCTAAACTCCCCTATTTTGTTGAGAGTACCACTACCTCTTAGCCACTCAGGTTTGTCACTATCCAATCATTCTCGGCTCTTCCCTGTTTCATCCTCTATATTCAATCATTTGCCAAATCATGTTAGTGATTCTGTTTTACCATGCTGAATTTCTTTTCTTCTCTCCACTGACCCCACTATACCAGGTCCTCATGAATTTTCAAGTGAGCTACTGTAATATCTTCCTAATTGGTCTCCATGATTGCAGTCTTTCTCCTCTTTAATCCATGCTCCCTGTGGAGCCTCAGAGTCAAATCTGACCATGTCATTCCTTTACTCCCAAGTCTTCATTGTCTCCCCATTGCTTATAGGATAACATGTAAATTCCTTAGCCAGACATTTAAGGCTCTCTGCTATCTGGGCTTCATGTGTCTTTCCAGCCATGTTTAATGTTATTTTCTGTCATGCATTGTTCATTCTACCCAAACTGTACAACTAGGTGATCCCTGAACTCTATATTTCATCTCCTTTCATTATACATTTTCACATGCCAATCCCAATGGCCTAGGTGGTTCTTTGATAAATGTGTCAAATAATTTAGTAATGAACATAACTGCTCCCAAGAACAGTTCATGAAATGATTGGATGGGTCTTGGGGCTCAGTGTAATAACTTAAGTGTAAGTGATGTTACATAGCCATCATTTACAAGGCTACAGAAAGTAAAAATCCCACACATACAGCTTTGAAATGATACATACAGTTAATGTCTCAGATACAGAGGAAAACCTAATTTGTCTGTATCCTTAGATTGAACTGACATTTCAAGGACCCTATTGAATAAAAGTTCATCTTTTGTCCCACAGTGCAATGAACGATTTTTAACACATGAAATGTTTAGAAATTAGAGTGAAATTAATAGATTCCAATTCAGTTGAATAGTTTCATTGGAAAATAATATTAACATCCAATCAAATCATCTTCAAGATAAACCTGACTCTGTATTTCCTTTCTGGCACTTCTGTTTTTTCATTCACATTTTCATTCTTTCCAGAATCATAATAAACAGTGTAATATCACCATCTGTAAGGGGCTAAAATTCTAGCTATGATGTCTAATTTAGCTCTC
Organism: Dromiciops gliroides; assembly: GCF_019393635.1. Lineage (NCBI taxonomy): Eukaryota > Metazoa > Chordata > Mammalia > Microbiotheria > Microbiotheriidae > Dromiciops > Dromiciops gliroides. The sequence continues at coordinate 176,504,591 of NC_057865.1, forward strand.
GAGAATGAGAGAATGAAGTCAGAGAAATATTTAGAGATAGAAGGTAATCATAGGAGGCAGTATCTGTTTTTGAATATGTGTGTTCATGAAAGTTTGAGGACAAAGAAAAAGTTAGAGGAGAAGGCATGTGATTTGGAAGATATGTGTATATGGCCCTCTCCAACCCGAGGTCAGGAACCCAAAAGACCCCAATGCTCCCTTCCTCCTCCCAGAAGCCTCCTGTCCAGCAGGAAACAGGGCCATACACACACACACACACACACACACACACACACACACACACCTCCAAGCTAATTGGCTGGTAGCTCTGATTGACAAGTCTAACAGGCGGCTCTACAGATGCAAGTTCCTGGACGCTGGCCGGCCAGCTTCCAGACACTAAAGTAACATATCTTCCAAATCACATGCCTTCTCCTCATGGTGGAGCTTCCCTACAGTATCTCTCCAGTAGGGGGTGCCATATCAATTCTCACAACAGGAGAAATACATTTTTATTTTATTTATTTTACTTGCCTGGATTGAATTAATTTGAGTTTAATATGTAGTTAATTTAGCTCTCGAGAATGAGAGAATTAAGTCAGAGAAATATTTAGAGATAGAAGGTAATCATAGGAGGCAGTATCTGTTTTTGAATATGTGTGTTCATGAAAGTTTGAGGACAAAGAAAAAGTTAGAGGAGGGAGGGAGAGATGAAGTGTGTATTTATACATGAAACGTAGAGAGGGAGAAAGAAAGGTGAACTAACTTTGCCAAGGTCATGCAGGTAGTGGTAGAGTTTAGATTTGAATCCAGGTCCTCTGATTTAAAATTCAGTACTCTTTCCACTACTGCTTTATTTGGCTTCCTTCTTTTATATTATTGTATTTCAAGTGTTCTCAAGTTCATTTAGAAAAAAAAAAGTATACTCAATTGTAGAAAGAATAATTATTTTACTTGTAAAAAGGTGGATTTATAAAATCCATACAAATGGATTATGGAATCCCTAAACATAGCTTGTCATTTAGATGCTCTAGTTCAAATCAATATGAATATGTTAAAATATTATTTTTTAAGGCCTAGCTCAGGTACTGATTTCTCCATGAAGTCTTCCTTAATTCCCCCAAACTGAAAAGGGAATTCTCAATCTCAATCTTAAGAACATGATATACTATTTTTTTTTACCAGTAGTATCTTCAACACAGTACTTTGTACATAAATATTTAGGAAGTGTTGGAATTGAATTGAATAATATTGCTTTCTTGCAAACTCAATTTCTCACTCTCTTTTATTTTCTTTTTTTTCTACCTACAATCTGATCATCTCATACTCTTAAAAATCTCCACAAATGTTCCTTTAACCTTGCTATTCTTTAAAACCATTATATTCCCTCTCTCCTTCAAACTTTTAAAATGTATATTTTATTGATATATTTTATTTCATGAGTCGCTACCCAACACACATTCAAACACCTTACCTCTCCAAAACTGATATTCACCAGAAACTGTAAGCAAAACCACATGATATAGTGATTATGGCTGATAGCACATGTCACATTCCACTTTTCTAGTTTCCAGAAAGGATGTGTACTTTAATTTTAGTAGGTTGGTGTCAACATTGTACATTGTATTTAACCTTAGCCTTTTAGTGTTGTTTTTATTTACACGATTGAAATCTGTAAATATTGTGGGTTTGGGGCTTTGGTTTCTTCACTCTGCATCCCATATTTATCTGAATCCTTCTATATTTTCATTATTTGTGTAAAAATATTTCTTTTTTTAGTAAAAAATTATTGATGCATTTTGTTTTAACAGATCAGCACTACCCACCAAATATTGAAACCTCCTAGAAAGTACATTTTTCCAAAATTATCTCAGAGAGCATGTGGTCCCTAGTGCAACCATGTTTTAAAAATAATTTTATTGATATTTTATGAATTTTATAGTAGCAGAATTTCTCCCAGTATGCCTTACTTTCCCCCTTCTAGGGAGCCATGACATATAAATAGTGTTTTAAAGAAAAAATCAGCCAAATTGATCAATATAATGAAAAAGTCTAGAAATATGTACAGTGAACTACACCTTAGGCCTCCCACCTCTTTAAAGGATGGTATAGGTGTGTCTCATCATATCCAGAACCATTTTTGTTCTTTGTGATTTTTGCGACATTTTTTTTGTTTTGTGGTTGTTATTTTCATTTATGCTGTTATCATTGTATATATTATTTTCTTGGATCTGCTTACTTCACTCTGTGTTAGTTTGTGTAAAATTTGCCATGCTTCTCTATATTCATCATATTCATTGTTTCTTCTAGTACAGTGACATTCCATCACATTATATTCATGTACAAACATTTGTTTGGCTCTTCCCTAATCAGTGGGCATCTACTTTGTTTCTAATTCCTTGCTATCACAAGAAATTCTGCTTTAAAAATTAGTGTACCTGGAGACTAATTTTTATTCAGTGTCCTCCTCTGTGGAGTCTAAGCCTAGTAGTGAAATCTCTGGGTCAAGAGTATAGTTATTTTAGTCCCTTATTTGCATAACTAATTTGCTTTCAAAATAGTTTTACTGATTCACAGTTTCACCAACAATCACGAGTATATAATCCTTCAAATGTTTACTATTCCTATCTTTTTCTAATTTTTGCCAGTTTTCCAGGTGTATGGTAAAAACCACAGGTTGTTTTTGACTTGTATTTCTCTTCCTATAGTGACTTGGAGCATTTTTTCAGATTTTTTTAATAGTTTATAATTCTTTCAAGAACTAGTTTGTTCATGTCCTTTGACAATTTATCTAGTTGGGAATAGATGTGTGTATGTTGTGGTGTAATGTGTGTAGGTATCTGTGAATGTATATACATACAGGCACACATAAAACCACATATATATGTAAATATAATACATATTATAATATAGAGTTTTTATATAAATTGATACCAAATGCTTGCCTGAAAATTTGATATAACATATTTTTTCCCATTCTACCACTTCCCTTCATTAAGTATATTAATTTTGTTTATGCAGGGATTTTAGTGCCATGTAATCAGTTATATATTTTATCTTTTTTTTGTGTGTGGGGGGGAAATGAAGATTAAGTGACTTGCCCAGGGTCACACAGCTAGTAAGGTGTCAAGTGTCTGAGACTGGATTTGAACTCAGGTCCTCCTGAATCCAAGGCCAGTACATTATCCACTGCGCCACCTAGCTTCCCCCCTATTTTATCTTTGTAATTGCAGTCAAACTCAGTTCAAATTCCTTAATCTGCTACTTAAGGCACTTTGAAATAGCCCAAAAACTGCCTTTCAGTTTTAGCTCCTACTGTTCCCCTATCATATGCTATAATCTACCCATAAATCTATAATATCTATAAACCTACTGTACAATTAACCTGTACTGACTATTCACTATTCACAAACATAGACCCTCCTTTCCAGCCTTCATGATTTTGCTTATACTACTTAGAAACAGAATGAACCTCCCTTGAATCACTAACTGTCAAAATTCTACCAGTTATCAAGCCTAGCCCAGTTGACCACCTTTCCATGAAACCTTACTAGTATCTGCAACTGGATTATAACCTTTTACTCCTCTGATCTCTATAGCACCTTGTGCTTCACTTATATTTCACTTATTATATTTTATATCATAGTTATTTGTATATATCTTATCTTTGTTATCTATTTTAAACCCCTTAAGATTAGAGAATGTCGTTCTTGGTGTTTGTGTGCTTTTGGCTTGGCCCTCCCTCTTAGGACAGGATAGGTCTGAAGGCCTGAGACCCTGAGAAGTTAGGGAGACACATGGTCAATCCTTTGCTGGTACATATATTAATATTAGTTAATAATAAATGCTTATTGGCAAAACTGGTATCAATAGCTATAGAAATTAATTTTAAAACCAGTTTTAGCTTAATTAAAAAAAAAGGTTTTTGGCAAGCAACATACATGAAACCTCTGATTTTGATCTTCAGTCTTCTGTATAAGAACTTCTGTGTCTATATGTCTGCCCCTATTTTTGGTTTGGGGTACATGCCTGTCTGTCTAAACGTTCATGTATTTTTATCCTTTACTGTTATATATATATGTATATATATATATATTAATAATAAATGCTTACTCTCAAAACTGGAAAGAAAAAAAGATTAGAGAATGTCAGTCATCTGCGTATTGTATCTGGGTATCTATTGCAGTGCCCTGTATACACTAATTTCTTAGTAAATACTTGTTGAATGGATGAATAAATGAATTAACAAATTCCATTATTACTATTGTGAAACAAGATACTTCTAGGGCAGCTAGATGGTGCAGTGGATAGAGCACCAGCCCTGGAGTCAGGAGTACTTGAGTTCAAATCCAACCTCAGACACTTAACACTTACTAGCTGTGTGACCCTGGGCAAGTCACTTAACCCCAATTGCCTCACTTAAAAAAAAAAAAAAAGATACTTCTAGTGAGTTTTTAGTGGACAGGTAAACTTTAATTCCCCACATTAAAGTTTGCTGACTCCAAGTACAAGGAGAGATATAGTTCTATCAAGTTTCCTAAGGATGTTTTTTAGACCTATAATTTATTTTAAAAGGTTTTTTTGCATATCCCAACTAAAATATTAAAATATATTTCTATGATAATTTTGAACATTAAGAAGATTGGATATCTGGTTACATTTTATAAAATTAAATGACAATAAATCAGCACTCCACTAAGTTAGAAGTAAGTATAATGGAGAAAAACAAATAATTAACAATGAGTTCTCTGACAAGACTTAAGAGAGGAAGCAGATGATTGTGATATATCAGAGGCTTTTAACACATTTAAATCTTCCATTTCTTGCTGATTTTTAAATAGTAATAGAGTATTTCTATTGGTGTAGATTTCTGTTTGGTAAATTAGTGCCAAGAATCCAGATTTTTCATTATGAATTTATAGAAACTTTTGTTGTTCCAAATTCAGAGAAGGGGGTGAATAGACCAGGTTAGACAAAACCAAAATCCATTCAAACCAGCTCACACAGAAAAATATCTGAATGTTTTGTTAAGATCAACTTTTTTTTCCTTCTTCCTATCCTTATTCACTTCACCGCTTCACCACTATCTGAAACTAGACAGTGTCAGCATACTTCTAGTTGAAAAGTAAGACTGATTCCCGTGAAGCTGAACTGTATTGAAATCTAATAAATTTTATCATATTAGATGTAAGATTCTGAGGTTGAAGGCAGCTTAGAAATAATGTTTTTACAGATGAAACTGATTCTCAAACAGGTTATAATTAACTTGCCTAAGGTCACTTAGGAAATAAGTAGCAAAGCTGAGATTTGAATACAGCACTGCTTCAGTATACTTTATTTGAATTCAATAGACATTTATTGACTACTTAGTATGTGCAAGTTTCTGTGCTTTAGGCAATGAAAGAGACACAAGAAAGCATAAATACTTTCTTATACTTACAGTCCAGTAGTACTTATAGTTCTTATAGTCTAGTAAAAAAATCTTTAAGAATGATTTTCAATATCACCCGTCAACAGCCTATGAAACAAGACTGAAAGCATCTTGAATTGTTATTCGAGGTACATGGGATTTTTTCTTAAAATGAAAAGATATTTTAGTTAAATTGTCTTACCTATTTCATTTGCTGCCTTTAATGGCATATTAAATGGTCCATCTACATGAATTTTTTTTTGTTATAAGTCAGCGTCTACACTAGGAAAGCAAGAAGACAGCCTACCACAAAATTTACAAATCCAAATAAGATTTGTTCAGAAATATACTTTACTTCCAGCCAAAGGAGGACTGGAGATGAGGAATAGCTTTGGGGTCAAGACTTTTTCACTGGAACCCAGATGTCTAATAGGGAGTTGATAACTTAGATAAGTAGGGAGGTAGCAAAAGAGCACCAAGCTGTCCTTGATGAATTCATGCCATCAGACTCAAATGAACTAAATCGAAGGGTACTAAAGAAACAAGTTTTAGTTACTGAGTTATCATCAGTGTTCTTTTTAAAGATTGTGGAGAATTGGAGTTTCTGGAAGATTATAGAAGAGTCCCAGTGGAGGCAAGATTTACTATTGTCTTACATCTCTTTTGGGTAGCAGAATTAGTCTTTTTCCAAAAAAATAGGAAACACTATGTTTCTGTATGCTTCATTGGCTCTGTGCTCTCAATGATGTGCTTATTCCCTCCATTATTGAGTATTATGATCATCTAATCGTGTGTGGTTCTCCCATAAAAGATTTAACAGAGGATCAGTCCAATTCAATCCAGATACTTTACTCTAGGTTTTTGTTGTTATTGTTTTATTATAGTTTTTATTATTTTTTTTCACATTTTATCGAGAACATTGTGGCACTCTCACTATTCATCCCTTGCCCTTGCTACATGACTAGCCCAACTTCTTTTCCATTTATAAAATTCCAGAATATTACTTTAGCCACTGTTTGAATGTGGATCATCCTTGTAAATATTCTTCAGCCTGCTTGTTCATGATCACTATCCATCTTTCCATTTCCTTTTGAGTCACCCATAATTTTGATGCTCTAGAGATTGTGGTATTGACACACAACTATGAAATATCACTTGGAGAACATTTGTGAGTTTTTTTTAAAAATTGGGTTTTTAAAAATATCAGTCACTTAATGTTATTAAAAGCACCACACAATGTCCAAGACATAATCCAATCTACTCTCCTCTTCCTGTTTAATCCTGTACCCAATTTACTGTCCATATGTAGTGCCTGGACCAGATAAAAGATGTATTGTACTAATTCAGTGGCTTTCCAACTTTTTATCATAGTTTAGACAATAAGTGTTTTTTCATTTAAATTTTATGTTTGTGTTGTTATGTCTATCTCCTTCAAGTAATCATGTAATCACTTAAGAGGTAGGTAATCAGCCCTATGTATATTGGATCTAAAATCCACATTCATATTAAGACTCATTTGCAAATCTCTAAACACAATAGTAATCCGCAGACAGGATCTCAGTAAGGTAGTTAAGATTTTGCTTAACTGAAGATTCACCTGAATCCGAGTTATCTTCCAAAGGCCATTGAAATGGTATTAACAGCAGTTAGCTTCAGACTACTGGAGTGGGAAATATATTCTTAGTACTCTATACATCCCCTCCCCACATTACCACACTGCAAATGGCTTTCACTTGTAGAAATATTTTTAAATGACTAGGCCTAATTTGGGGGCTGAAGCTGACTGGAGGACTAATCTTGGGACTTTTGACTCTTTGGCTATCTGACTTCTATAATTTAATGTGGGCCGTTTATAAAGTTCCACCACACTGCTCTACTCCCAAATTGGGAAGCAAAATATTAAGAAGCCTCTTAAGTAAATAATCCAAGCAGAGTTTATTTATGAGGTACTATTTAAAATTAAGAATACAGGAAAATAAAATGTACACCCTGACTGTTTTCCTGTGGTCTCTTTCCCACCTGCTGCACTTAGAACTTCTTGAATACAATAAGGACCATAGCCGCCTCCAGCCTCAGGGCACGTTACACTTTCCCTGGTTTGTATTAAGGCCTGTAACCTTGTCAGCCCCATCTCTCCTTTTCCGAACCGAACTCTCCTCCCTCCTTGTCCGCGCTCCCCTCTAGTCACCCCTCTTTCTTGTCTATCTAGTCCGTCCTCCTCTAGTTTTCCCCTCCCCTAACACCCAGGTCTATACACACACACACACACACACACACACACACACCCCTTTTCTCTCCACTCAAATCTCAGGGCTTCCTTCGCCCCTACAGACCAAGCTAATCCGCCAGCCAGAGCTGCAGCTGGGGGGGGGGGGTGCTCTCGAGCCTCATACCTCAGCACAGGCTATCCGGAATCTTTCAGATAGCTCTGCTCAGGTGGGAGGGAGCTGGGGCTTCTTTTTGCCCCCAGCTGTCTGTCCTGGCGTCTTGTATAGCCCACAGGACTTTTTCCGCTCAGCTGAAGCTGAGGAGGAGGGGGAGAGACCCTGAGGGCCTAAGGCTTTCTAATCTCAACCTAAAGGTAGGGTCCCCAAATCAAAATAAATTTCCACACACTATCTCTTTCAGGTATTATTGTAGTTCACAGTTCTCAATTGTCTTATTCCTCTTTCCAGATTGCTAACAGTAACTCTTAACTGGTGGTGGCCACAAACCACACGTAGTCATCTAGATAAATCGCAAGGGTCCTTAAGTCTAGTTTGTGCTCACAGGCTTCTACAAGAATTGGTTGGCTTTCCCAAAGTCCTAATAAAGACCTCAGAATACAGAATTCTAGTTCTACAACTATAATGCATCATGTAACATCATGCATTATAGTTATCTGTATCCTAGATTAACCTAAACTACGGGCTTCATTAGATCAGTTACTGTATTTTATCTAAATTCTTTATTTTCCACATTTCCTCATTCATTGTTCTATACATGATAGGTGCTTAATAAATGTTTGCTGAATTCAATAGAAATATTCTAATTTTTTTTTAATTTGCAGTGAAGGATAGAGCAGCTAGGTGGCACAGTGCTAGGCCTCGAACCAAAAAGATTCATCTTCCTGAATTCAAATCTGGCCTCAGACACTTACTAGCTTTGTGACCCTTGCCAAGTCATTTAACCCCATTTCCTTCAGTTTCCTTATCCGTAAAATGAGCTGGAGAAGGAACTAACAAACCACTCCACTATCTATGCCAAGAAAATCCTAAATGGTTTTAGGAAGAGTAGAACACAACTGAAAACAACTAACAACAATGAGGGATATATACCTTGGGAGCAAGTCAGGTCACCTCTTTTCTTCTCCAGTTTTCTCATTTATAAAATGATGAAGTTGAACAGTATAACCTGTTAAGTCCATTGCAACTCTAAGGTTCTATTACTTTATGATGATTATCCTATGACACAATAATTCAACTTGCCAAGAAAACTAAAATACTTATGTCCACTATTCAGAAAACTCCTTTCCTAGCATTAAGCTGGGAAGCTTAATCCATAAAATTGGGAAGTCACTTAAAGAGTATGGATTTCTAGAAGAAAAAAGGGGAGTTTTAAATTCTCAAAGGATATTTTCCTTAAAGTCTGGATTATCCTGGATTATCCTTTATGTGAGTTCTTAGTCTCTTCTTGCAAATTCATTTAAATTCTAACTCAGAAACAAAGCAATGTTAATACAAATTGATTTATCTTTTATCTTTTAACCCCAAACCCTGAAACCCTTTATGTTTGTCCCGGAGGAGTCAGAGCATAGACCACTATGGAGATAGACTTGCCATCTAACCAAGAAGTTTCATATTTGCTGACTGGGAAATCCTCTCTCTTGAGTAGTCCTGGATATGCCCTGACAGATTAGGCTTTACTTCCACTATCTTTAAACTACTGCATCTGTGCCTATGTTTACATCATCTTTTTTAAGTTCAGTAATCTATCTCCAAACTGTAAAATTGTTTCTTGAAATTGTACATCATGTTATGTGGTATATAGACAGCTAATCTTGTATGTGATATGGGAGTTCTTGTCACCTTCAGTCACAGAGTACTACTTTTTAGCCTTTTAGGGCCAATACAAAAATTCAATTCTAGAGCTAAAAGGAGTTTGGCCTTTATTGACTCCTTCATGTGAATTCCCTCATCTCCCCTTCTCTAGACTGAGATTTAAATGAAACTGGAAGTAAAGTTAATCTAAATACATTCATATTTGAGCCAATACAGGGATTCCTCTGTAGTAATTCCAAAGGAATCAAGGTGATTCAATTTGACTCCCAATTCCTTTCTTTTTCTATCAGTAGAATGTAGATATACCTCCTTCCATACTTTACATATTTTCTTAGGTGTAATCATCAAATAGCATTCATGGTACCCTCCCACCTACTTTCCACTACTCCTAAGGAATGGCCAACTACTTCTATTCTTTGCTCTTCAATTATAGTAGCTAAAATTTATACTAGGACATATCTGAAAAATACCTTTTATTCTTCTGTGCTTATTATTATACATAAAATAGCCATATATAAAAGTATCACTGGGGAAGACTAAGGACTATGCTAGTTCAAATAGCTAAAAAGGAGCGAGTTGGTTAACCAAGTCAATTAAAACAAAATTCACTTCCCTGTTTGAATTGGCTATTGAAGACCTAGTTTAAAGTGAACAAATGATACAAGTTTGTGAGATCTAGTTTGGAACTTTTTTTGGAATGGGACAATTGACCAATTTCATTTGAAAATGTTTTAATAGGGGCAGGTAGGTGGCACAGTGGATAGGGCAGTGGCCCTGGAGTCAGGAGAACCTGAGTTCAAATCCAGCCTCAGACACTTAACACTTACTAGCTGTGTGACCCTGGGCAAGTCACTTAACCCCAATTGTCTCACTAAAAAAAAAGTTTTAATAATGAGTATAAATCAAATAGAAATAAATTTCTTATTTTATTCTACGTAAGAATAATATGTTATACTTGAAAATACATCCAGGTAAGCTTCATTCTCCTTTTTGTGGGTAGGTACGGCATGCACCATTCTACCTACTACAAAGGATTTTAAATGACCAATTTCTTCTCACAACAAAGTAATTATGGTGGTTCATGGCTTTTAACAGAAAGAATATCTTGTTATTACTAATTTCCTGGATCCAAATATAGCTTAAGGTTGCTACCCAAAACTATGGTGCTTTGCAAGGATTAATAAGAAATATAAGAATGATGCTAGTTTTCCTATAAATGCACATAAACTAAGGCTTACAGGGAATTTGGGGGGATGAAATGGTCAGACAAACCCACACATTTCCTGAAAACACATGAAAAAAAATCCACAGGACAGTATGGGTGGATTCAAGTTTCTCTTGATGTAAATCTTTTCCTCATCTAAAATGTTCTGACATTGGAAGTTGCCCTTAATGTTACATTACTGTTTTTTTAAATGTCGTTTTAAAATAAATACAGACCAGAAATGCTTTTCAAGCAGGTATTTTATATCAAATGTATTTCAATCAGTTACCTAATTTCATTTCATACAGCATGAAATTGACATGTGTGGTGTTTGAAAGTAATCCATTCCAGTAAATCCCTAATTCTCCCACACAATCCTACAAGAATTCCTTCCAGACTTGTGGTAATTTCTGTGGCCTAGAATACTACCTTTCAAAGGCAAACACACTTTCCAAAGTGTTGCTATATGGGTAACCCCTCCCCAGTGGGACTTCATTGGCCAAATAGCTCACAGAAACAAGAGGGAATAGCAAGAATTTAATCCAATATCTTGCCTACAATTTGTACCTTTAACCCTTACTGCTAATTGTAGTGGATTTCATTCACCATCAAAGTTGCATCTTCTTAGCTCATCCTACACGATTGTAATATTCCCATTGATCATGAAAAAACACTTTTTTCAGATATACATATGAAACTATGTGAAAAGAAATTATAATCATAAAATCAATTCTGATCTAGATTTCTTAAAATGGGAACTTCAATTCTTCACACGTCTGTAATAGTTCTTATCCTGGTCAACTGCAGTTCTGATTATTCTCCTGACACATTATCTCTCTGAAATCAAATGCTTGCATTAAGTGTGACATTTAGGAACTCTCTGGGGGTGGGTGTAAGGGGCATAGTGGATTTATCAAACTTCTGAAGTCTAGTTAATACCACTACACTTTTGAATACCTTGTTAAGCTTATAAATGTGGAGTAATTAAAGAGCAATATATTTGTTCATATTTCCTTTTATTATTAGTTCTGTTAATCCATGCCTTTGCATTGAGGTTACATTTTGAAGAAATGAACCATGCCCAGAATAAACCAACTATAACAATGAGGGAATTCAGAACTACGTTGTATGAATAATGGCTGAAGAAAAAAAGGAGTGAAGTTTAGCCAGGAAAAGAGAAGACTTGAGAGAAAAATGCTGGCTAACTTCAGATATTTAATTTCTAAGGGAGATGATCAGAGTAGTTTCCTCCCCCTCAGTTTTGTAACTCTTCTCCAATATAGCATATGAAAAGGCCCATTGACACCTTGTTAAGAGAACAAAGACAACTCTTAGTTGGTTTCCACTGAATAGATTTGTTTCAGTGACTAGGTCTGACTACTCAGCAAGGTGACAGGTAACTATGACTCTGAGGGTGTCAAGTTCTTCTTTATGGAAGAATTGACCTATGAAAAGATGACTCTTGTCCCCATCCCTGTTTCCCCCCTAATCTTTCACTTTTTTCCCCTTTCTTTAGGAGTACAACTGTGCAGAGAAGAAATTTCTTTCCTCCTCATAAAAAGTTAACTTTTGGCAGAAGCATATAACAAGCTGCATAGAATTCCCCATGCAGCTTGAGAGTTCCTTTCCTTCCCAGCCCAACTGATGCCAATCGCCATGACAGTATCAAATGCAGAATACATGGTAGAGGTAGGCCTATATTCAGCCATGTGCTCTGAGAGGAGAGTATTGGACAATGTCCCTGAATCTCAGGCTCCTGAATCGAAGAAGCATATCTTGCCATTTCCTTTGCAAGGTTATACTTGAATCTAGCCCTCTAGCAGAGAAAAGTTTACTGGGTAGCACCAGTCTTAGGGAATGCCATAAAAGTAACCTCAGGTTCAAGATTTCATGGATTGGAAAACAGAAATTTCTTGAATAGCATACCTTGCCACCCCAGATTGATACTATGACCTGTTTGGAGATAGTGTAGGTCTAATGGGGAGGGAATAGCCTACATAGACCACAAATTATTTTTCCTTTTAAGGGAAATCTAAATCAGAGGAAGCACTAGATATTTGAAGGAAAGTCTCTATAGGACCCTGTTGTAGATCTAGAGATTCCCTGAAATATTTGTTATCCAAATGTAATGGGAGAAATGGAGTATGGGGTTTGGTTAGGGGTTAGGGTTCTTAGGAATTCCTCTTTAAAGAATTATGCCCTCTTGCACGCAAAAGTAGTTAGAATAAGGTGGTAGTTTATCTAGGGGCAAGGGAAGGGAAGGGGGGAGGGAAACCATGAAAGAAATCCTTGGACTTCTCATGGGGAGATAGGCACAAAGCACATGGCTCAGAGGTACCAATCTCCTCGAGCAGAAGAATGGCAGGTACTTTTATAGGGACTGATGGGGGTGGACCATCTGCCTGTGGAAAGTTCCTTTAGTGAGGGAGGACCATCCCCCACTGGCAGTGACTGGAGGAATTGGGTGAGGGGTGGCTACAGGACACAAATGCCACAGCCACACCCAAACTTATCTCCCCAGGGTTAAGGGAGACCAGAATGAAGGGTGGGAATCCGAAGCTAGATCAGTCTGATTTGGTTCCGCTTATCTCTCTAGGCCTATCTATCCTCTGGTTTAGTTTCTCAAGGAGAAGATTCCTTGATGTGCTCCAGAGAACTTCTGGGGTGCTCTGCACCCCATGACACTAATGTCAACTATGACTTTAGTTCTTATGTATGCATTATGTGTTTATAGGTCTGGATGTTTTCTATATTTTATGTGAGGTGAAATAAAGGCTATTACACATTTGGTACCTTGAATGCTTTATATGAGATCTAGGGACCCTGTTATCTACATTTTCAGAAAGCTACATATAATTTGGAGATATTTCCAGATAAACTCTATACTGTGAAACAAGCCATAGAAAGAGAACATCAACCCTCTTGGGATCAGACCTAGGGATCAGACTTGGTTTTGGATATTTCCAGAATTTTGGTTATATTTGAGAGCTGACCCTAATCATTGAGTTCTTGAATTTTGGATTAATCTTGAGGCAATATGTAAGACTAGTGCTGCCCAAGAAGTTCTCTTCCTTTGACAAAAGGCTACATTCCCAGATAACACTGCCTAGGAAGTCATGATTCCTTGTTTCCCACATAGGAGGTATAAGATTGGAATGACGCCACCTGCTGGAGACTTACTGTAGGAAAGCTCCAACATGAGGAGAGAGGGCCTCTGAGGGCAGGACCATGCATCTTTTCTTTGGCGTCAGGAAGTGACATTTGTGGGAGGAAGAAGGGGGAGGCTGGTGCGCTGGCTCACTCTCTTTCCTATGGACTCTGGCGGGGAGCGGAGCTAGGAATGCTCTCTCCCTTTAATAGATAGAAAAATCTAGGCCTTTTCTCTCTCTTTACCAAATTCTTATTCTCCTTAATAAATGCTTAAAAGTCTAACTCTTGCTAAAGCTTATAATTTATTGGCAGGGCGGCTAGGTGGCGCAGTGGCCCTGAAGTCAGGAGTACCTGAGTTCAAAACCATTCTCAGACACTTAACACTTACTAGTCACTTAACCCCAATTGCCTCACTAAAAAAAAAAAAAAAAAAAAAAAAAAAAAAAAAATTTATTGGTGACCACTCATTAGATATTTTAGACAGTATAGCTAGAATTTTAGCCCTTACAGAGGTTAGGGTTCAAGAAGATGATCCATAATTCCCCCTTTGACCACATGAGTATGTATTTTGCTTTGGTAGGAACCCTTGATAGTGCTCCTAACATCTCTTAGCTTGGTAATAACTGCTGTCAGGAGCCCTCCTCACAGGCTGTGTAAGCAAGCATGTGCAACTAAATATGTCACAATTAACTGTTCCCCTTTCATTCTGGAAGAAAGGGGCCAGACAAAAAGCAGAAAGATAGGACCAACAGCCTCATTACTATCTTTCATAGGCCAGTATTTAGGACTAGACAATAATATAATTTGGCATACTAACTGCATCCAAAGGATAATCACTGAGTCCCTTTCAAATTGGAGGGAAGTTTCTAATGTGGTACTCTAAGGATCTTTCCTTGGTTCTGTTTTGTTCACCATTTTTAATGGTGGCTTGAATGAAGACATAGAAGACTTGGTTGACAGATGTATGGACATGTAGAAAATAAGTTCCAGTAGGATGTAAGTACTTTGTTAATTGGAACAATTTTTTTTAATCTTTGAATTCTCAGTGCCAAGAAAATACCATAGACAAAATAGGTGCTTCATAAGTAATGAAATTAAATTAAGGGAGGGGAATCAAATACAAATCTTGGTTGGTTAGCTAAAATGTTGAATACCAGAGTCAAGATCCAAAATTGTCTTGACAAATTGGACTTATAGGACAAATTTGATAAGATCTAAACTGTACCCCTAAATAACAGAAGATCTGGGGGTTTGTGGAGACTGCAAACTCAATATAAGTAAACAATATGGCATGACAGCCAGAAAAACTAATGCTATCCTAAACATCACATTAAAAAGGGGCATAGGGGGCAGTTAGGTGGCACAGTGGATAAAGCACCAGCCCTGGGTTCAAATCCTGCCTCAGACACTTGATACTCAACTAGCTGTGTGACCCTGGGCAAGTTACTTAACCCTCATTGACCCACAAAAAAAAGGGGAGGGAGACATAGTTCTGAACTCTGCCCTAATCATACCATATCTAAAATCTTATATTCAGTTCTAAGTACCACATTTAAGGTTGAACACATAAACTGAAATATGGTTGTAGTGTTTGTAGAAGGTGGCAGCCAGGATGGTGAAGTCAATGCCATATGATAAATTGTTAAATTCATTGGAGGGATGTAGAACCTAAAGAAGACTGGAAATATGGGACATGATAGCTTTAAGTATCTTTTTTTTTTTTTGTGAGACAACGCGGGGAGGCGGTGGGGATGTAAGTGACTTGCCCAGGGTCACACAGCTAGTAAGTATCAAGTGTCTAAGGCTGGATTTGAACTCAGGTTTTCCTGAATCCAGGGCTGGTGTTTTATCCACTACACCACCTAGCTACCCCTTTCTTTCAGTATCTTAAGAGCTATGACATGGAAGAGAGATTAAATGGATCCTATTTGACTCCAAAGGATATAATATGTAACAATAAATGGACATTGAAGGGAGGCTTGTTTAGTTCTGATGTAAGGAAGAAACTTCCTAATGATTAGAACTTCCCACAAATAAAATGGGATTCTCTATGGCTAGACACTGGCCTGGAACCCAAATGACCTGAATTCAAAGCTATTCTTACTTACTAGCTTTGTGACCCTGGGCAAGCCATTTGATCTCTATCTGCTTCAGTTTATCAGTAAAATGTAGATAATAATAGGTCCTACCTTCTAGGGCCATTGTAAATAAAATGGGATATTGGTAAAGTGCTATATAAATGCTAATAGTAGTTATAATCATAGTTGTGGTAGTAGTGGTAGAAGTAGTGTGGCAGCTAGGTGGTAAAGTGCATAGAGTACAGGGCATGGAGTCAGATAGACTCATCTCTCTAAGTTCAAATCCAGCCTCAGAAACATACTAGCTATGTGATTCTGGGTAAGTCATTTAACCTTGTTTGCCTCAGTTCCTCCTCTGTAAAATGAGCTAGAGAAGGAAATGGTAAAGTACTCCAATGTCTTTGCCAAGAAAACCCCAATTGCGTCACAAAAAGCATAGCACAAGGAGGAGGAGGAGGTGCCCCCTTATGGAAGGTCTTTAAGAAGAGGATAGGGGCAGCTAGGTGGCACAGTGGATAGAGCACTGGCCCTGGAGTCAGGAGTACCTGAGTTCAAATCCAGCCTCAGACACTTAACACTTACTAGCTGTGTGACCCTGGGAAAGTCACTTAACCCCAATTGCCTCACTAAAAAAAAAAAAAGAAGAAGAAGAGGATAGATGTTTCAGATGTTCTGTAGAGAAGATTTTTGCACAAGTGTTGATTGGACAAGATAGAAGTTTCTTCTAAATCTCAGATTCTGGGATTCCTAATCCATTATTACTTTTTATAATAATAATTATTATGTATAAGTATATATAATATATATTATTATTATTAACTATTATTACTTCCAGTTTTCATGAAGTACACCAAGATAGAAAGTGGAACAAGAGTAATGATAAATTATTGAGAAATCTAAATACCGTATTGTGTATTTGACTTCATTTGGTCCTTATAGAATATTTCCAATTTATCTATTTACTCCCTAATTTTTAATATTGCTTTTTTGTACTTATTTTAAATTTATTGATTTTCTAATTTTCAGAATGGATATTCAGTTAATTAATCCTCTCTTTTTCTATTTTTGTTAATGTAAGATTATAAGGATATGATTTTCTCCTGAGGATTGCTTTAGCTGCTTTCCAGAAATTTTGGTATGTTATATGGTCATTATCATTTTTACATAGATATACTGGTTTCTGTGATTTGTTCTTTGACCCATTCACTATTTAAGAATCTATTTGTCGGGGGCAGCTAGGTGGCACATTGGATAGAGCACCGACCCTGGAGTCAGGAATACCTGAGTTCAAATCCAGCCCCAGACACTTAACACTTACTAGCTGTGTGACCCGGGGCAAGTCACTTAACCCCAGTTGCCTCACTAAAAAAAAAAAAAAAAAATCGATTTGACAAGTTTTCATTTGGGTCTGTATCTTTTATGTGTGATCCCTGAACCAGTTTCTATTCTTATTGTATTTATGGTTAGTAAAGGATATATTAACTTTCTGCCTCTTTACATTTCTTTGTAATATCTCTGTCCCCTAGTACATGGTCAGTTTTTGTAAGAGTTCCATGTAAGACAGAGAAATATGTATATTCTTTTTCTGTCCCATTTAAAAGATGCCATAAGTTTTTTTAACTCTAGTTTCTCCAGAAATTTGTTCAGTTCCAAATTTTTCCTTTTGTTTATCTTTCTTTAGACTTATCCAAAACTCTTAGAGAGATATTAAAGACTTTTGTCAGTGTTGAGTTGGTTCCTGCCTTCTTGAAGCTCAGTTGTTTCCTTTATGAATTATGATGCTTAGGCATTTGAAGCATTTAATTTTATTACTAATATTGATTCATTGTCTGTTTTCTTTCAGCATAATATAGTTTCTTGTTGATCCCTTTTTATTTTTTGAATGTTTTGTCTTTACTTTGTCTAATAGCTTGATGGTAACCCCCTGCTTTTTTGGATTCACTTGATGCATAGTACATTTTTCTCATCACCTCAGGTTTATTATGGTTTTTGTCTTTGTTTTTTAAACATGTTTCTTATAAGCAACAAGTCTGTAGGATTTTGTTTTCTTATCCAATCTGTCATTCTTTTTTCATTTCATTGGATTGTTTAATCCATTCACATTTAAAGTTATGAGTTAGCTTTATATTTAGCTCTGTTTCTTAAATTGGGTGATTTTTTTTCAAGTTATTATTTCCCTCTGTTGCGCTGTAAACAGAGCATTATGTTCCTTCAGTTACTTAAATCTTTTTTTTTAAGTGACTCTGTTCCCACAGGCTCTCTTTTCCTCACTCTCATCCCCTTTTCTTTTCTTTTTTAAACTCTTTTCACCTTACAATTTTATTAGTTCCTCTTTGCTTTTATCTTGCTATATATTCCTTCCCCTCTTTTTTCCCTTTTAGTTAATCAGATAGATTCCCCCTTCCTCTCCTTTACTACATTCTGGTCCTGTTAATTAGTTGTTGTTGTTGTTGTTGTTGTTGAATTTCATTTTATGTTCCACTTTCCAAAGGATTACTCTTACTCTCTTCATTATCCATCTTCTCTTTCTGTTTACTCTAGACCCTCATTCTCTGATTCATAACCCCTATAATCATCTGGTCTTTCTTTCTTTTCTCTGTATCCTTCATACAATCAAAACTTTCAAGGTATTGATGCTAGTCTTTCCCCTCTAGACACTTCCTTTTTTTCTACATGTGCCTGGAAATCTCTTCCCTGTGCCCATGCTTTCTTACTAGTTGGCCCCAGGGATTCCAACTCCCTCCCTCCCATGCCAAATAGAATTCTCAAATACCAGATTCCCTAGGCCTCATCCAGTATAATAAGGTCCTCATCTCCCTTCACCCATAGGAGTGTTCCTCAGTGGTACCACCTCCCGCCTCCAAAGTAAGGTCTCTTTCCTCTCCCCCCTAAATCTTCCTCCTCCATCTCATCCACACCCCTTTAAGCTCTTTTCTTTCTGAGACCACAGGAGTCAAGGACCTTCCCTCATTGCTAGCCCTTTATTTGACTCACTCCTCTATATCCACCTGCTGCCCCACTCCTTTCATGTACCCTCAAATATTGTGATGTACACAATCTACAAAATGTAATCTACAAGGTTCCATCCATAATCTATAGGTTCTATCCATAATGCTCCCCATCAGGATCTTCACTGTTATCTATACCAGAGAATCTCTTCAGGTCTGGTTTTCTTTCTAAAATATTTTCAGCTCTTCTTTGTGATTGAATACACATATTTTTTCCCGTGGGATTAGGCTTAGATTTGCAGGCTAGATCACCCTGGGTTGTATCCTGAGCTCCATTGCTCTTCAGAATATTGAAGGTCTTTCTCCTAATGGTTTACAGATCTTGTTTCTGAATTGAATTGTTAAATTCAGCTACTATGTTTTGGAGTCTGCAGCCTTGGGTGTTTTATTTGTTTGTTTGTTTGTTTTTTCTGGAGGCAATCTGTGAATTCTTTCCATTGGAATTTCATTTTCTATGTTCAAAAGTTCTGCACAGTTCTCTTCTATTATTTCCTTCATTACAGTGTTACAGCTTTTTGTTTTGTTATATCCTTCTGAGAGAACTATGATCCTTAGGTTATCTCTATGTATTTTGTCTTTGGGATTAGTCTGTTTTGCTTGCATAGTGAGCATATGTATTTTCTTTTAATGTTAATTGTTTTTTGCTCCTCTCCTTCTAGGTTGTCTTTCATTTCTGTGTATTTGTACCCCCAATCTATTGTTCTTTCATGTTTTTGGTGAAGCTTGACATTGCAGATTCAAGTTTTTCTATTCTGCTCATTATTTTTGCTGTACAGGACATAAATTTTGTTTTTATAAGTTTTATTTTTCTTTTAAGCCACTTAAGAACAATGTTGTGATTCCATGCTTTCTTCAACTTCCACAATGTCCTTTGTATCATCAAATGTTGGATCATTTTCCTTCATATTGCAGTATTTGTTCACAGCTTCCTGAACTCCTTTACTAGATCTGGAGGCCATATTTCCTTCTGTTGTTACTGTTTGCCTATTGATTTATCTGTTCATGTTCAAGGTCTCTGAGAACATTCTTTTTCCTGATATCTTCTTTTGGATTCTTGGGGTCCTAGATCATGGAAACAGCCAAAGTTGCTTTATCTTTGATATATAATTTCTGTTTTGGAGAGGTCTGAGAGGTCATGGGGATTAAAGAAAATGACTAGTCCACCATTTTGTTGCTTGGTTGACCGGGAACATCCTCATAGACAATTTATTGCCAGGGCAAATATTATTATTCCCATTTTAAAGGGAACTGCCCAAGCTTATACAAGGTGGTAACAGAGCTGAGACTGCATCCAGAATCCAACACCAGTGCTCTTTCCACTATACTACACTGCTTCTTTCTAAAAGTCCATTTTTCTTTCCATATGAACCTACCAATCCAATTTGACAAATATTTACTAAATGCTCACTCTTCAGAGCACTGTGCTAGGAGTTAGAAGAGATATACAATTTAGAAAAGAGATGGCCTCTGTCTTTTTGAGTTTAGAATCTAGTAGGGGATAAGGTATAAATAATAATGGCATCAGTGGGAAACAAGTCCATTAAAAATCACAAAACAAAGTGCTTTGTCATTTTCATTTCTTTTTTTATTTTATTTTTACTTTAAGTTTTTTTCCAATTACATGTTAAGATATTTTATGAGTTCCAAATTTTTCTCCCACCTTCCCTTCCCTCCCCCCTCCCAAGGCCAGCAGGCAAGGAGGAAACAAAACTATCACTCTTAGCAGATGTTATGATCTTTGGGTTTATCAAACAGGAGATCGCTACATTCATTTACTGTTGAGTTTTGTATGCCTAACCTATTCCACTGATCCACTTCTCTGTTTCTTAGCCAGTACCAAATAGTTTTGATGCTTGCTGCTTTATGAGCTAGTTTTATATTATAGTTTTATGCCACCTTCCTTTGCATTTTTTACATTGATTCCTTTGATATTCTTGATATTTTGTTCTTCCAGATGAATTTTGTTATTATTTTTTCTATTTCTATGAAATACTTTTTTTGTATCTTGATTGGTATGGCACCGAACAAGTAAATTAATTTAGGTAGAATTGTCATTTTTATTATATTAACACAGCCGATCCATGAGCATTTATATTTTTCCCCTTGGTTTAGATCTGATTTTGTATTGTGTACATATAGTTCCTGAGTTTGCCTTGGCAGGTAGACTCCCAAGTATTTTATATTGTCTACAGTTATATTTAAATGGAATTCTCTTTCTATCTCTTTGCTGCTGGAATTGTTGGTCATATATAGAATGCCTCGATGATTTATGTAGGTTTTATTTCATGTCCTGCAACTTTGCTAAAGTTGTTCATTGTTTCAAGTAGTTTTTAGTTGATTATTTAGGATTCTCTAAGTATACCAACCATCATAACATCTGCAAAGAGTGATAGTTTTGTTTCTTCCTTGCCTATTCTTGTTCCTTCAATTTCTTTTTTCTTCTCTTATTGCTAAGGCTTTACATTTCTAGTACAAATATTGAATAATAGTAATGATAATGGACATCCTTGTTTCACCCCTGATATTATTGGGAATGTCTCTAACTTATCCCATTGCATATAATATTTGCTGATGGTTTAAAATAGATATTGTTTATCATCTTAAGGAAAGCTCCATTTATTCCTATGCTCTCTGTTGTTTTTAATAGGAATGGGTACTGTATTTTGTCAAAAGCTTTATCTGCATCTATTAAGATAATCATGTAATTTTGGTTAGTTTTGTTATTGATTGTGGTCAATCATGTTAGTAGTTTTTCAAATATTGAACCAGCCTACATTCCTGGTATAACCCCACCTGGTCACAGTCTATTATCCTGGTGATAAATTGCTGTATCTCTTAGCTAATATTCTATTTAGAATTTTTGCATCAATATTCATTAGGAAGATTGGTCTATAATTATCTTTCTCTGTTTTTTTCTTCCTGGTTTAGGTATCAGCACCATATTTGTCTCATAAAAGGAATTTGGCAGAATTCCTTCTTCACCCATTTTTCCAAATAGTTTGTTCTTTAAATGTTTGGTAGAATTCACTCATAAACCCATCTGGCCCTGGAGATTTTTTCTTAGGCAATTCATTGATGGCTTGTTCAATTTCTTTTTCTAAAATGGGCTTATTTCAGGTTTATTTCCTCTTCTGTTAATCTGGGCAGTCTATATTTTTGTAGATATTCATCCATTTCATTTAGATTGTCAAATTTATTGGCACATTATTGGGGAAAAAATAGCTCCTAATTATTGCTTTAATTTCCTCTTCATTGTTGATGAGTTCACCCTTTTCATTTTTGATGCTGGTAATTTGGTTTTCTTCTTTTTTAAATCAAATTAACGAAAGGTTTATCTATTTTATTGGTTTTTTCATACAATCAGCTCTTAGTTTTATTTATTAATTCTATAGTTTTCATGCTTTCAATTTTATTAATCTCTCCTTTAATTTTCAGAATTTCTAATTTGATGTTTAATTGGGGATTTTTAATTTGTTCTTTTTCTAGCTTTTTTAGTTGCTCAATTCATTGATCTCCTCTTTCTCTATTTTATTCAGGTAGGCATTTAGGGATATAACATTCCCCCTAAGAAATGCTTTAGCTGCATCCCATAAGTTTTAGTATGTTGTCTCATTATTGTCATTCTCTTGGATGAAGTCATTGTTTCTATGATTTGCTGTTTGACCCACTTATTCTTTAGGATGATATTATTTAGTTTCCAATTCATTTTTTAATCTATCTTTCATTGGCCCTTTATTACACATAATTTTATTGCGTCATGATCTGAAAAGGATACATTTACTATTTTTGCCTTTCTGCATTTGACTATGAGGTTTTTATGTCCTAATACAGGGCCAGTTTTTAAAAAATTTTTTATTTATTTGCAGGGCAATGAGGGGTAAGTGCCTTGCCCAGGGTCACATAGCTAGTATGTGTCAATTGTCTAAAGCCAGATTTGAACTCAGGTCCTCCTGAATCCAGGTCCGGTCCTTTATCCACTGTGCCACCTAGCTGTCCCCAGGGACAATTTTTATGTATGTGCTATATACTGCGGAGAAAAAGGCATATTATTTTCTATCCCCATTCAGTTTTCTCCAGAGGTCTATCATATTTAATTTTTCTAAAATTCTATTCACATCCTTAACTTCTTTGTTATAAATTTTGTGGTTAGATCTATCTAGTTCTGAGAGGGGGAGGTTGAGGTCCCCCACTAATATAGTTTTGCTATCTATTTCTTCCTGTAACTCACTTAACTTTTTCTCTAAGAATTTGGATGCTGTACCACTTGGTGCATACATGTTTAGTATTGATATTACTTCATTGTCTATGGTACCTTTTAGCAAGATATATTTTCCTTCCTTATCTCTTTTAATTAGTTCAACTTTTTCTTTTGTTTTGCCTGAGATAAGGATTGCTACCCCTGTTTTTTTTACTTCAGCTGAAGTATAATATATTGTGCTCCAGCCTTTTACCTTTACTTTGTGTTTATCTCTCTGCTTCAAATGTGTTTCTTGCAAACAACATATTGTAGGATTCTGTTTTTTATGCACTCTGCTATCTGCTTCCATTTTATAGAAGAGTTCATCCCATTCCCATTCACAGTTAGTAGCTTCCACCTGCCCAATTCTTAAGGAATTATTCCAATTGTAGTTTTTAAGGCCTTATTTTCTTTTTTACAAGCTATTGAATTTCTCCTTCATAATTTATTTCTTTTCTCAATTTTCTTATTTAGTTTTGAGCTCTTCCAAGAAGGTTTTTTGGTCTCAAGACTAATTTTTCTTCCCCTTTAAGGCTTTACATGTAGAAATTTTATCATTGTCATCATCTGACATCATCTGAGTTTATGTTTTAATCCTCCCTTTCACCTTAGTAATTGTCAATGGTGAAGTTCTTTTTTGTTTCTTATTCCTATTTTAGCCTCTTTTGTGCCTTTTAAGGTTGAGTTCTGCTCCTGATGTACAGTGTGAACTGTCCCAAATTTCTTTTGCTAGGGGCCAGGGGCCCACTCACCAGCTCTTTGCTCTGAGGTGTCAGCATCTTACAGCTTGCTCAGTGCACTGAAGCAGCCCAGCCTAGTTGGGTCTGTTGGGTAGCCAGTACCCCAGCTGGCAGATTCCCTTCTGTATTGGGGTTTGAGGCCTCACAACTAGCCTGCTATGCCACTAGCTTTCTGAGCTAGGACATTGGGTCATCAGCTGTTGATCTGTGCTGTGACTAATAGCCTTTTCCTGACTTGCCAGGGACACTCTCTGCACTGAGCTGTGCTGCTCCCCTTTTACTCAGATGAAACAGACCTTTCCTAAAGATCTTTTAGGTTATCTTAAGTCGGAAGATTGTTTCACTCCGGGCTTTTTGCATGTTTTGCAGCTCCAGAATCTGTTAAGAGGCTTAATTTAATGTTGTTTCTAAGGGAAATTTGGGAGAACCCAGGTAGCTTCCTGGTTTCACTTCGCCATCTTGGCTCTGCCTCTGGAACTCTCATCCTTTTCATTTCTAATCAATTTTTCAGTAATAATTTTCATGCTACAATTTACTATTTGCTTTCTTGGGTTATCATATTTTTTAATTCCCTCATCTTCCTGACATTCTCCTTTGATCATACCCTAGGCTTATCAATATATTCCTTTAAAATATAACACCCATCACTGAATGCAATAATCTGGATATGGTTTAGCTAGAGCCGACTATAGTGGGATTATAAACTCCCTTGTTCTAAATACTATGCTTCTGTTAATACAGCCTAATGTTATATTAGCTTTTTTAGCCACCATGTCTTACTGTTGTCTCACTGAATTTGCAGTCCACTAAATTGCATAGATATTTTTCCCACAAACTTTTATCCAACTATGTTTCCCCAATCCTGTATTTACTCAGTTCTTTGTACCCAAGTGTAGGGCTTTACATTTTCCCATATTACACTTCATCAAATAGTAGTCAACTTAATTGCTCTAGTCTGTTAACATCCTACCTAGTATCCTAATAGTTTCCTCACATGAATATATTTCCACTGACTGCTTTGACTACTTTTGAACAAAGTATACTCTTCCAGAGTAATACTGTAGCCATGGACCCCATCCCACCAAGTCTTGGTGATATCTATAAGTTCACCTTTTTTTTTTTTTTAAGTGAGGCAATTGGGGTTAAGTGACCTGCCCAGGGTCACACAGCTAGTAAGTGTTAAGTGTCTGAGGCCAGATTTGAACTCAGGTACTCCTGAATCCAGAGCCGGTGCTCTATCCACTGCGCCACCTAGCTGCCCCTCACCTTTTTTTTTTTTTTAATGTTGCAATTGTCAGCTTCATAATCAGAAAAACAAATAATCAAATACACAGACAAAATAGTCAAATCTTTAAACCTGTAGTTTCTAATAAGGAAGAAGTAAATTAATTTATAGCAGGAAAGTCAAAAATGCTTTTATCCTGTGTCTGCTTCTAAGTCTGTCTAAAGTTTCATTAGCTCAGCTTTATTTTCCTTCTTAAAAAGTGGGAGGTTTTAATGTTTTTTTAATAGTTGAAAAATGTATATATTGAATTCTAGTTCTTCTGATCCCAGAGTTCATCTCTTTATAAAGTTCTTTCTATATCCTCTAATATGTTTTGTATTTATAATTTTTGGTACAATAATATTTTATTCAATTACTAGACCATAATTTATTCAACCATTCTCCAGTTGTTGAATAGCGCCCCACCTACAACATTTAGAATCCCTGGCTTCTTCAGAAGTTCCAATACCACCTTCTGCAGATCTTTCTTTCTCCCCTCACCTGCTACTGCTTTCCCTTCTAAAGCTATCTTCCATCCAGCACACACACACACACACACACACACACACACACACACACACACACACATAATATATTTGTATATATACACCTATTTATATTGTAAAGAATTAATTGTTATTTGAAGTTTTTATGCCTTGGTGTGCACTGGCCTGGGGCTCCGCAAACTGCACTGTGCTCCACCCACTGGTTGTAGCCGTTGCCAGGGCTCTGACACCTCACGTCATCACCACTCAACACGCCTACATGGGCCTGGCAAAATTATAATGTTTGGAAGCCTAGTGAGGGCAGTCATGTCACTGTCAGAGCAGCCATTCCATTGGCTGGGGCTGTGTGGGGTGTTTCTAGGTTTGGGGGAGGAGAATTGTTCATTCTAGGTGGAAGCTGGAAAGCGACAGGCGTTCTGCTGCGTATTTTCAGCTGATTCCTGGGCAGTGGTATTTTAAGTTCCTTTTTGTTAAAATAAATCTTGTTCTGTTTTGAGGGAGGCTGCCAGTCTCCTTCCTTTTCCCAATATTGCGGCAAGCCACTTAGCTAGCATTCCCCAATTAAAAATTGGTTCTCCACATAGCTTCCCCATGTGACATCAAGTATGAGAGGTCTAAAAGACAGTTGTCGATGAGAGATTAGAGAGTAGGATAGAGGCTAGAATATGAATCTGTGAATCTTCACCTGAATAGAGATGATAATTGAACCCATGGGAGATGATGAGATCGCCAAGCAAAATAGTATAGAGGAAGAGGAGAAGAGGACCAAGACAGAGCACTAGGGAACAGCCACACGTAGAGTCTTAGAGTGGGCAGACAGGTAGTAGAAGAACCAGGAAAGAGCAGGGACATGTAAACCCAGAGAAGAGAGAGTCTAGGGGAAAAAGGTAATAGTGTTCAAGATTGCAGAGAGAGCAAGAAGGATGAGGGTTATGAAAAATGTCATTAGATGTAGCAATTCTAAGACATCTCCGTGACTTCAGACCATAACTGGTAGTAATGATAGTTCATGATAATTTTTTAATAAAACATCTTTCCTTGGAAAAAAAAATTGGTTCTCACAATATACATGATATCTCTAATTATTCAACACTTAGCACGAGAATTGGCACATAAATGCATAATAAATATTTGTCAATGGATTGATAACTAGATTTTTTTCCTCTTTAACAATTATAAATATATTAACTATTGATATTTTGTATGCATAAATATTTCTCTCCTTTTAATGATATATTTAGGGGAAAATTTATAACCTTTACCTTATTGCTCACCAAATGCCTGTAGTACTTTATCAGCTCACCAATATATTGAGTTCCTATTTCCTTTAGTCCTATAAATAATTAATTTTGGGTTGGGTTTTGGGGGGAATTGTGATTTTTGATCATTTTAGTGACTGTAAAGTGATATCTATATAAATATGCTTTGTTGACATTATTACTTTAATGGCATACATGGTAATTAGCATTTTGCGTTTTTCCTCCTAAGATAATTTCTGCTCATGTCCTTTGAGGATTTTTCTATTGGGGAGTTTGTATTATTAGTCTTAGAAATATGTATCAGTTCCTTATAGATTCTGGATGTCAGATCTTTAGCTGATATTCTAATTACAAATATATTTGCCGAGTCTGTTTCTTTTCTTTTGATTTAGATACTACTTTTTTTTTTACACTTTTTTTTTTTTTTGCGGGGCAATGGGGGTTAAGTGACTTGCCCAGGGTCACACAGCTGGTAAGTGTCAAGTGCCTGAGGTCAGATTTGAACTCAGGTACTCCTGAATTCCAGGGCCCGTGCTTTATCCACTGTGCCACCTAGCCGCCCCTAGATATTACTTTTTTGTTATTAAAAAACTTTATCATTGTATAATCAAACTCATTGATGTTGTCTCCAATAAGAACTCCTATTTGTTTGATAAAAAATATCTCTTCTTTCCATGATGGAATATATTATTCCTTTTTATGAAGTCAAGTTCACCTGTTAACTTAGTTCACTTTGTTTATTATTCATAATTTGTACATTTTATGTAAAAATAGTGAAACCATGGTTTTATTCCTGGATCCACTTCTTTAAAGGTTTTAGGAACTGGAAATGTGAATTCACTTCACTTATCTTTAAATCCTTGCATACTTTTGATTGTTCCTCCTTAAATGTAAATGGGTGAGACTAGAAATAGAATTAAACACACCAGAAAGGCATCTTTTTTTTTTCATTAATTGTTTCATTAACTGTTAATAAAAAACCTTTGAAATATTTCTGTCACTACAAAGGACAAAGCCCAACTTTTTACCTGGTTAATAATTTCCCCAATCTATGATACAGATACTTAAATATATCATAATCAGAGACCACCACAGACTGCCTACAAATGAAAGACTTTACTAAGAAAGGCTGTGTCTTATAGACAAAGGACCCCTGTATTTAGAATCAGAGTACTTGGGTTTAATCCTTGGCTCTCTTACTCACTAGTTATGGGAACTTTATTTTTTGCTTTGGTTTCTTCATCTATAAACTGGTAATAATAATACTTGTACTGCAATCACTTTTATTTTTTGCCCAAGTTTCTTCCATTGCAAATAGGAATGATAATAATAATAATATTTGTAGTACACAGGATTATTGCAATGAAAACACTTTATAAACTATATAAATAAGAGATATTAGTATTATTAAAGTCAATCAAGGATAAAGAATCCTACTCAGTGAAAGTTACGATCCTTAATGTCCAGCAATATATAGAAAATCCTAGAAATTATTATATTAAGAGCCACATGCCTTGGAAGAATATATTTTTCTCTGTCTTTTTTGGAGGTGGAGGTAAGAAGGTCAAGACCTCTGATTTCCTTAGTAATGAGCAAAGATTTACCCAGGTTAAGATCTAATAAAAAGGCATATCTAAGTTTAGAGGAATGGGTGGATTCCTGTTCATTGTGTTAGGTCAGACAGGTCTGGGGTAGAATGTATATTGATAAGCCTCTTTGACCAAGACTTGGGTGATCCCAGTCACATACTTCCAAGATCCTCATTAGAATGAATTTATATCTCATTATAATATTCATTCTCTCATTATTTATTGGATTTGATGTTTTCTTTTTTTTTTTAATGGGGCACTGGGGGTTAAGTGACTTGCCCAGGGTCACACAGCTAGTATGTGTCAAGTGTCTGAGGTCAGATTTGAACTCAGGTCTTTCTGAATCCAGGGCCCGTGCTTTATCCACTGCACCACCTAGCTGCCCCTCTCTCATTAATTATTAACTCATCATAATTGATTACCACCCTCAAGAACACCAACTCTTCCAAGGGCATATAAACTGTGAGTGCACCACAATGGCAATCAAGAGTATTATTGTGTCTTTTATTAATAAAATGCTAGCATTATTAATTACCTAGAAACTATTTCTCTTGAACTTTTTAACTGTCACACCTGTCATTGTTCTTCTTTTGGACATCAAGCACAGAAGGATCTTTCAGCTCCTTCACCCCAGACTTGTTGACTATAGACCTAAAAAAGGGGAGCCCCATCCTAGGGCTGTGGCTCCTTAGATAAGAAAGAACTCTTCCTCATCTGTCCTCCTGTGACTTCCCAATCTTCTTGTTTATATGCTACTTGCAACATGTTCCTTTACATGTGAAGCTTTGTAACTTTAACCTTGGGAGTTTTCTGTTGCTCTTGTCTGTCCTGGATAATTTGCCTGAAATAAATGCAAATGCACTAGACAGAAATAACAATGATTGGCCTGTAGGTGAAATTTTGGCTTTGTTAACATCAACATCTCCAGCCATTCACTGCTTCATTTACCAATATGCTGATGAGCTGCCTCTTTCCTTTGAATATAGCTTTAATATCATGGTCTCCTCATGGGAAAGTAGCTGTAGAAACAAAAGCTGACTCTCCCTTTCAATGGCCAGCTTGTCTTCTTAGTCTCTCCTTCTCAAATTTGCCTTACCTTCTTAAGCAAGCTCACACTCTCATTCTCCAAACCAGGAACATCTTGCTATTGATAGAAGCATGAGCCCTAGGCTCATGAGGGGAAAATATTACTGTTTCTCTGCCTTCTGTCCAAGGTTTCCGAGTTGAATTTTCTTCCATATAGCTTATATCACTATGATAGGTTGAACAGGATTCCACCCTAAGGAAACTTATTTAAGACTATATCACACTTTGGACCCCCTCTGGGTCAGAGACAGAACTGAGAGAACAGGCAGACCTGCAAAACCTGAACAGTAGTCAGTTTTCACTGGCCTGGTTGCTTGTTCAACTTGAGTTTGTCCCTTGAGTTCATTATCTTCTGATGCTTTTACCTCATTATTGGTCAGCTGTTATCTTCGAATCCAGACTAAATTCATTCGTTGTATCTTCCACTTCTCCCTAACACATCTACTTTAGCAATGAACTTGCAAAAACCTTCATATAACTAACCAGAGAGGCAATGTGGTAAAGTGGAAATATATTGGGCTTATTGACAGAGGCTAAGTTCAAATGCTAACTTTGGTATTTACAACCTGTGAGACTTTGAGCAAATCATATAATTCTCTTTAGTATTATCATCTCCAAAATTGAAAGACTAGACTGAATGATCCACAAAGTCCCCTCTAGGGCAGCTAGGTGGCACAGTGGATAAAGCACTGGCCCTGGATTCAGGAGTACCTGAGTTCAAATCCAGCCTCGGACACTTGACACTTACTAGCTGTCTGACCCTGGGCAAGTCACTTAACCCCCATTGCCCCACAAAAAAACAAAACCAACAAAAAAAAAGTCCCCTCTAGCTCAAAATCATAGGATCCCAATCCCTAAAAATCTGGATATGCCCCAAAGTCACAGAAGTTCTAGATCAAAGGATGATTACAAGTAATCTTGAATATTTGTGAAATATCCACCTCTTTGTTGTAAATAGCTCACATTTTGATGGTTATTATGAAAGATAGCTATTATGAAATATTTTCACATACATTAACATGATTTATGGGACATGAGGATCTAATGAAGTCAGTTATATAAAGCACTAATTGCAAAAGTATTTTATTAAAAAGATGAATTTTTGCAGTTGTTATAAATCATCTATGTCATTTCCTGTTGCTTAATAGTATATGCCTAAATCATGGGGTAGGTTGCTCAGTAGCTCAAGAAAGGATACAGAGTGTCTAAAGGTTGCTTTAGTCAAGTAGGCTTTTTGGAGGGGCTGCTCTGACATTAAGAGCCAATCCTCAGGGAACTCTATGGATCTGCTGTATGATTTTACTGATTCTGAATAAGGAAACATTGCTGTTTCTTCTGTTTGTGTACATTATATTGTGCTTCACTGGTTCATTCTCTTTCCAGGCCAATTAACTTTTGTCACATCATGCCTCCTGAGTGATGTCTTCAAAGTTGTAGCTGCTGTACATTGTAGGAATTAATTAGTAGAAGCGGCACTCTTCTATGACCACAGACTGAACACTTGCCCCTGGCTAACTGCTTGGCAAATGTATGTACTGATCATGAGAGGGGCCTGATTCCAGTTTATGGACAGATAATCACAAATCCATCTCTGTCATGACAACAAAACAACTCAATATATAGACATACCCCCATGAGAGTGAATCAGAATCAATTTTTATACAAAAAAATAGCACATCATTACATAATTAGTCTACTAGGTACAGGGATTCAAGTTACACTTTAAATTGGGACTCAAAGGACTTGAGTTTTTTTTTTGTTTGTTTTGGTTTTTGCGGGGCAATGGGGGTTAAATGACTTGCCCAGGGTCACACAGCTAGTAAGTGTTAAGTGTTTGAGGCTGGATTTGAACTCAGGTACTCCTGAATCCAGGGCCGGTGCTTTATCCACTGAGCCATCTAGCTGCCCCCAGGACTTGAGTTTTAATCCTGACTCTGCCAATTTCTATTTTTGTGACCATGGGAAAGCTACCTAACCCCTCTGGTCAGCAGATTCCCCAGCACTGAAGAGGCAGTGCGGTGCAATGAACAGAATACTGATTTATAATTGTAGGATCTGAGTACAAATCCTTCCTCTTTCTAGCTGTATGTGAAGTTGTACCTAGGCAAAATTGGGTAGTTAGATACATTGTTTTGAGTGTCTTATTATTTCCCTTTATTTACCATTCCCCAACTCCCATGAAGACAGAAGATAATTCTGCAGCATCGACACCTTAGAATCACAAACTATTAGAGCTGAAAGAGACCTTAGAGATCATGTTGTCTTTTCTCCTCATTTTAGAGATATGGAAACTAAGGCCAAGAGAAATGAAGTAATAGGTCAAATAGCTTGTAGGTAGTAAGTCAGACTTTATCCTAAGTCTTCCAATTCCATTTTTACTACTTCTTCCACTTTACCAACTGTTTTTCTGTCCCTCTGCCAAAAAAATAGGAAGACCCAGCTGCTCCAGTTCCCCTGAATTTTGGGGATCCAGGAGTCTGCTGTGGATCACTTCATTTAAGATTGTGCTTGCCTTTTAATTTCTTTTTTTAAATACTATTTAGCACCAATCTTTGGCCATTAAGCATATCCCTCCCTGAGATGGCAATCAATCTGACATAGATTATACATATTTTTTTTTTGATGAGGCAATTGGGGTTAAGTGACTTGCCCAGGGTCACACAGCTAGTAAATGTCATGTCTGAGGTCGGATTTGAACTCAGGTTCTCCTGACTCCAGGGCTGGTGCTCTATCCACTGTACCATCTAGCTGCCCCTATACTTATCTTTTCGAAGATTTCCACCCCTGTTTGGGAAGAGGCAAAGAACTTAGTAGTGCTAGATAGATCATCATCAAATAAATGATTTGTTATGCCATTTGTAGGCAAAAAAGGATTTACTTGCCATTTGTGGCTAATAATTTTAATTACATTTAATAATAGTAATGCTATTACATTTTATGTTTAAGTATCATCTTCTGTGAAATGCAAATATTAATGTTTGGTGGTCCATAACCTTCAATTTTCCCTAGTTATTGTCTCCAGTTACATGTTTTTAGGATTTCACCTTTGTAACTTAGGGTACAAAAAGAATTGTTAAGTTTTTATGATTAAGCATATTTTAATGACTTCCATGAAGACATAGAAAAGATGTTTATCAAATTTACAAACAACATAAAGTTAAGGGGGATTGGTTCATTGACAGCAAAAGAATCCAAAAAGACAATAGGCATGTTAGTATAAGATGAAATTAATTAAAGATAAATGTAAATGCACTTAAAATAGTCAACTACTCAAGTACAGAATGGTGGGACCTAGGCATAACAGTTCCCATGACATTTTGGATTTTAGCTCTCTGAACGAGTGTGAGAAAAGTAATGGGATTTTGGCAGATACTCAAAGGCTCACCTGAGTTTAATCTAAACTGATTGAATTAAGTGAAAGTGATTGACTGCTGATTAACCTACTTCAAGTTAACTAGATTGTAAGCACACCTGGCTCTTAAGACGGAATTGTTCTCAGAAGCTAACTCAACTTGAGACCACCTTCAAGTCCAGTGAACAATGGATTTGGATGATGCCTGCCAATCATCTTGAAGCAGTGTGTAAGGACCACCTCTGCTCTGGACCTATAAAAAGCTTCCACACTCAGTTTGAGAAGAGTTCCTGGTTGAAGCAGGCTCATGGCAGAGGACTTGAGGAAGAACCCGACCAGGCTGGAACCCTAGGCTAGATAGGCCTTTTCTTAACATTGTGAACTCCATGTGAATAGCTGTATGCTTTAAATAAATGCTTAATGGCCAAAGACTGGTGCTAAAGCTTCTAATTTAAGGAGACCACACATTTAGATTTTAAACATCACACAAGTCAATAATGTGACCTAGCTGCCTGCAGAGTTAATACAATGAGGCAGAGAGTTTGCACTGCTCAAATGATCTTCAGTGGCAACTATGCTGTGGTGGAAAGATATCTGCAGTGCATGTCAGGAGACCTGGGGTCTGGTTCTAGTCTTGGTACTGCCATTAACTTTCTGGGCAATATTGTCTAGGTCATTTCATTTTCTGAGTTTCTGTTTACTTATACGTAAAATGAGACAGTTGGGTTAAATGATCTCTGAGGTAACTTCCAGATTAAAGAATCTATTATTCTATAAAAGTTTCTATTGAATTCTGTGGATGGCAAATTGGCATGTTCAGAGGAAGGTTTATGAAATAGTTATGGGATTTAAAGCCATGCCATGCATGGTTTTATGCGTATGTTTATTTATCCTAGAGTAGAGAAAACTTAAAAGAAGCATGTGTCTTTAGGTATTTGGAGTGCTATCATATGGAAAGATTAGACTTATTCTATTTAGTTCCAGGAAGGAGAACAAGGTGGAAGTTATAGAAACACAGATTTGAACTTAATTGTATGGGAATACATTGTTGTAATTGGAGCTATGCAATGTGATGCAGAGCATTCCAGTCTAGAGTTCTACTTGCAAGTAAACATCAAATCATTAATATATTTCTTGCCACATTTACATCTCTACATCTTTTCTACAAGACTAGTATGAGAGATTTTGTAAATTCTTTTCTAAAATATTAGTAAACACTATCTACTGAATTCCTCTGTTCTACTAATTCTAGTAATCCTATTGAGATAAAAAGGTTTCTCTGACATGGCCTGTTCTTGATGAAGAAGCCATTACTGGGCGCAGTGGATCAGCTCTGGAGTCAGGAGGACCTGAATTCAAATCCAGCCTCAGACACTTAACACTTACTAGCTGTGTGACCTTAGGCAAGTCACTTAACCCTAATTGCCTCACCAAAAAGAAGAAGAAGAATCCATTATTACTCCTTCTGATCACTACTTCCTTTTTTATATTTTCATAATAATTCTCTTAATAATATAACCTAGAATTTTGCTTATAATTAAAGGCAAAGCTTATTGGCTTTTATGTAGACTCCATTCTCTTATCTTTCTCAAAAACAGGTAGATTTACCACTACTAGGTCTCTTTCCCAAAGGGATCATAAAAAAGTGAAAAGGACCCACATGTACAAAAATATTTATAGCTGCTCTTTTTGTGGTAGCAAAGAATTGGAAATTGAGGGAATACCCACCAGTTGAGGAATGGCTAAACAAGTTGTGGTATATGAGTGTAATTGAACACTATTGTGCTGTAAGAAATGATAAGCAGATGGATTTCAGAAAAATCTAGGACTTACATGAATTGATGCTGAGTGAAATGAGCAGAACCAAGAGAGCATTGTACACAGTATCAACATTTTTTGATGATCAACTGTGATAGACTTAACTCTTCTCAGCAATACAATGATCCAAGACAATGCCAAAAGACATGGTAGAAAATGCTCTCCATATTCACACACACAAAAAAAACTATGGAGTCTGAATGCAGACTGAATCATACTATTTTCATTGTTGTTGTTGCTTTTTTGTTATTGTTCTTGTTTATTCTTTACTGCATTTCCCCCTTTTGTTCTGATTAATGTGAAAATATGTTTAACATAATTGTGTTGTATAACCTATATCAAATTGCTTACTGGCCTTGGGAAAGGGGAGGGGAAGGAGGGAGGGGAAAAAATTTGGAACTCAAAAAATATCTTTACATGTAATTGAGGAAAATTTAATTTAAAAAAATTTTTTTAGATACCTAGATTTGCCCTTCTCTAATCCTGAGGAATCTCTGCACTTCTTCACAATCTTTCAAAAACCACTAATGGTGATTAGTTCATCAATCAAATTCACCAGTTCTTTCAATACCCTTAAATGAAGCTCACCTGGTTCAGCTGATTTAAACTTATAAAGAGAAGCTAATGCTTTTTTCTTGGCTTTTGATTCTCTATTAGCCATTTTTTTTCTTATTTTTATCCTTTCCATGACAAAAGTAATTTTCCTTGACAGAAAAAAGTCAGAAACAGAATTAGAGTTGGGCAGTTCTGCTTTTTCTTTTCTAACTACTATCATTGCCTCATCCCCCCTAGGTTATGGTCCTCTAATTGACAGGTCCTCCTCTTTTCCCCAAAATAGCTTAAAATAAAATACAAAAATAAATACAAAATAAAATACACACACACACACACACACGCAACCTTTCTGCTTGTCCTTGCCAGCCTTGGCTTATTCTAAGCTTTGTCACTATTGATACACTTCTTATAGAAATCATTCCATGCTTTTGTATCCATCCTTCATTACCTGTCCTCACTTCCATTTTCTGCATGTCTTTTTTTGTTTGTTTTGGGTTTTTTGTTTTTTTTTTTTGTTTTTGTTGCAGGGCAATGGGGGTTAAGTGACTTGCCCAGGGTCACACAGCTAGTAAGTGTCAAGTGTCTGAGGCCGGATTTGAACTCAGGTACTCCTGAATCCAGGGCCGGTGTTTTATCCACTGCGCCACCTAGCTGCCCCCTTCTGCATGTCTTTTTAAAAATATATGCTGATTCATGAATTAATTCCCTGCACATACATATAATACACTTTAGGCCACTCTGTCTTTTCCTTCCCCATCATATTTAACACTCTTTGTGCCTTTAGAATTTCATTCTTGAATTCTTCTCATCCCTTCTAGGCTGACTTCTCCTACAGAATATTATATCATAGAATCCTTTCTCTGAAGACTTTGAAATCTGCTTTTCCAAAATCAAGGGTGCATGTCAGAATACGTTCAGCTTTCCTCTAATCCATTACAAATTCTAAGATGGCCTAGTCATTTCCCTCCAAAATTTCTTTCATTTCCACTCCAGCAGCCAACTCTTCTGTGTTAGTGAAAATCAAATGTAGTACCAAATCCCCTCTTATTGCTTTATACTCTATTTGAAGAATGAGATTATCATCAAGGCAAATTTGTTAATTATCGGTTGCTCTTGTTTTGTCAGAGTGAGAGCTCTAGCAGATGTGTGGATAATTGAAGTCCTCCATATTATTTGATGTCTCTGTGACAGGTTTGTTTTCTACTTCTTGTATCCTATTTTTTTCTTTCTTCTCTTCTTGATCTGTAACATATGCCAGTGACAACATTGCTTCAGTATTGCCTTTAATTTCTCTCTTAATTTTTATCTAAATATTATGCATAATGCAGCCTTGCTCTGATTTCTGGATTTCTTCATTCTACATGCCCTTGATATATAACACTTCTTGAACCTTCCTATCTATATTCTATTTTTTTTAAATAAGGTGCATCTTCCATAGCCAAACGGGAGTCTTATCTCTACAAGTCTCAGTGATATTGATGAAGTCAAATTTTTCTTCAAAGTTTAGGATTTCTGGTTCTTTCTTGTTGCCTATACCTTACTCATTTGTGTATAGACTTATGATACAATTGCTTTTATTACTAAGTCCTTTCTTGGATATTTGCTCAGGTCTTTTCCCTTCATAGTAACTATTCTATTATATCTAGACTTTTGTATACATGTAGGAACCACAATTTGGAGGAAAAAAATACAATGGAAAATAGAGCAATCAGCAGACCTCTTGTCATGTGAAAACTAGGTTGAAAATAATAGAATCAAAAGCATAAATAATCTGTGCTGATTTAACAACATTAACACATTCGAATTATCCCATTTGATTAAGTATAATGAATTACCCTTTATTAAAGTTCTAGAGCCATTTCCCTTTGAATTTGCAAGATAAATAGGTGTAAGTCAATAAAGAGATTTAATTGTAAAAAGTAGTGAAACAAACGAAAAAAAGTAAGTCTGCAAAACCAGTTTGGATCAATACCTTTAGTAGTTTCACTCATACAAATTCACCTCCTATATAACTGAGATATTTTTCCTTTGTTGACTGACATCATAATGAGTAAATAATCTACTGATATTCAGGGACTCAATGATATATCATATACAGGAATATTATATTTATTTACATAGTCCATTGATCTAGTGTCAAACTCAAAAACAAGGGCCACTAAACTATATATAACGATCTCTGTGGACCACATATTGACTTAGAAAACCACATATTAACAATATCTATGTTCTACTGTATTTTTGTTATTTATTTTTCCCAGTATTTCCCAATTACATTTGAATCTGGTTCCAGCTGCATTCTGCAGTATTGTAGTCTACCTTATGGCTATGTGTTTGATACATCTAGTCTAGGACCTTTACAGTTTGGTCCCTACCTTGGTTCAGCTTTCTCTCTTGCTAGTATTTATTTTATTTTATTTGTTGTGGGGCAATGAGGGTTGAGTGACTTGCCCAGGGTCACACAGCTAGTAAGTGTCACATGTCAGAGGCTGGATTTGAACTCAGGTCCTCCTGAATCCAGGGCTGTTGCTTTATCCACTACACCACCTAGCTGCCCCCTCTCACTACTATTCTAATCAAATTCTGCTCTAGGTAACTGTTTCCTCATTATCCTCTAAACATTACTTGTACATTTTTTTGTCTATATCCATGTTATTCCCCCAGGATCATCCTCCCTCTGTGCTACTCTTGTTAAAATCACATCAGTTCATCTAGGCCCATGCTGAATCCCAGATATCCTGTGAAATCTTCCCTGCTCAATGCATATAGAAGTAATGCTTCTTCTGAGTTTCTAAAGCTCTTTGTACTTGGATTATACATTGTGAATATACATACCTATAGATATATGTGTGTGTATTCACTTCTCCTAATTTCATTCACCTAGATTTCAGGCTCCTATGGTTCTATAGACCATTCAGTTGAACAGAAATGCATTAAGTATCTACTATGCCCAAAATATTGTTAGGTCCTATGAGTACTTCAAAATGCCAAGTACCTGAGATTTTGACAATGTGGGAACTCCCTGTTAACATAGATCCCAGCTTGGTCGATAACTTAGAGTCAAATTCTCTGTCGACATAGATGACAACTCAGACTATGATGTATATATGCAAGTGATTAAGTAATGTTCACACAGCTACTAAGTATTAGAAGTAGTTTTTGAATCCAGGACTTTCTGAATCTAGGCATAATACCATCTACTAAAACAGACCACTTCCGTAAAGGTAAATGCAAAGATAAATAAGACAAAGCCTCCATCCCAAACATACATAACACACAAAATTAAATAGAATACATAATAAAACATAAGAACAAACAAAATGCTATGGTAATTCTAAGAAGAATAATATCACTTTTGGTTAAGGGAGACAGGGAACACTTCATAGTCAAAGTGGATTATGAGCTAAGCCTTAAAAATCTCCATAGACAGAGATGTGGGTGGGGTGAAAGAGGTTATTCTAGGCATGGCATCCTGATGGAAACAGGAAAGTACAGTAGATATGTAGCCTAGTTTGACTATGTTAAAACATGTGCCAGTTATATGAGGTTATGCACTAGTATGAGATAGTAGTGGGGAGGGAGATAAGGTTGGAGCTAAATTGAATAGGGTCCCAAATATCAGGGCAATACTTAAACTTTAGACTTTATTCAGTTTTGCATTTTCATTTCTTCATATTCTTCAAAATGCTTTGCCTGTAATAGATACTGAAATATTTGTTTATAATGATGCAAAGAAGTTGGGATTAGCATTAGGAAAGTTTCACTTAAGCAATCAAAAAGAATTCACTATTGATGAGATGTTATTGTCTTGATTAAGATATCATTAAGTATCAGTATAATCTGCTGCCGGTATCCATATTTTATTTTCGTAGGCTCTTAGATCTCAAACTAGAAGGAATAGATAGATACTTATTTAAAAACAAACATTTAGTCGATAAAGCACCTGCCCTGGATTCAGGAGGACCTTAGTTCGAATCTGGCCTCAGGTACTTACACTTACTAGCTGTGTGACCCTGGGCAAGTCACTTAAACCTCAGTCAAGCACATGCTGCTAACGGCGAGCCAGGCCGTGTCCAACTGCAGTCAGCGTCTTCCTGAGCAGCTCAGTCATCGGACCAGGAGAGCAGGCAAGAGCTCCCACTTCCGTTCTCTCCTTGCCTTTTAAGCTCGCACCCCAGAAGTGGAGTGCTTAGCAGCCGGGCTGGTGTGCGTAGCCCATGCACGGCCGCCGTCAGTCTCCTCACCGAAAGGGTGGTCCTTTAAAAACTGGCGTCTTTCCGTATTCACTAACTGACTATTAAAAACTTTTTACCACATAGGGCAGATATAGGTCCTGGTGATAACAAAAACAAAATATCCCCTGCCTTCAAGGAGTTTGCCTTCTATTAAGGAAAACAACATGTATTCATAATTTGGGGGCCAGGGACCTAGTAGCAAGTAGGAGGATCAGGAATGGCCTCATATAGGAACTGGCATTTGAGCTAAACTTTGGAGGAAGCTAGGGATTCTAAAAGGTAGAACTGAGGAGAGAAAGAAGGCATTTCTAGTATGGGGAAAACCTCTGTAAAGGCACAGAGATGGAAGACAGAATGTTGAATATTAGGAATGGCAAACAGGCCAGTATGGCCAAAACATGGAATACCTGAAGAGTGATATGTAATAAGCCTGGAAAGATAGACTGGAGCTAGCTTGTGAAAGACCTTAAAAGTAAAAAGCAAGGTTTTTGTATTTTATCTTTTTTTTTTTAGTGAGGCAATTGGGGTTAAGTGACTTGCCCAGGGTCAAACAGCTAGTAAAGTTAAGTGTTTGAGGCCGGATTTGAACTCAGGTACTCCTGACTCCAAGGCTGGTGCTGTATCCACTGTGCCACCTGGCTGCCCCTGTATTTTATGTTAAAGGTAATTGGGAATGAACCATTGGAAGTGTTTGAATGACATGGTTAGACCTATACTTTAGGAATACCACATTAGCAGCTATGTAAAGGATAGATTGGAGAGAGATTTGAATCAGGAAGGCTAATTAGGAAGCTAATGTCCAGGTAAGAGGTAAAGAGGGAATGAACTAGAGGCATAGCTTTGTAGATGGAGTGAAGGGGAAGGATTTGATAGGTATTACGGAAATACAATTGAGAAAATTTAGCAGCTGATTGTGTATAAGGGGTGAAGGAAAGGAAAATTGAGTATAACTCTAAAGTTGAGAACCTGAGTAACTGGAAGGATACTGGTCATTTCAACAAAAATAGGGAAGTTAGGAAGAGGGATGGTGGGGAGGAAAAGATAATGAGTTCTGCTTGGGACATACTGAGTTTGAAATACATTAGGAAATGTTTAATAGAAATCTATTAGGAAACATACAAAAGCCATTTAGTGAAGTGGAGTTGAAGTTTAGGAGAGACGCTGGGGCTGGAAATATGGATCTAGAAGTCATTTTAATAGAAAGTATTATGAGGGCTGATGTGGTCACTGAAAGATAGGATACAGAGAAGACAAGAAGGTCCAGAATAGAACCTTTTAGAAGACTCAAATTTAGAAGGCAAGATATAGGGGTTTATCCAGCAAAGGAGACTGAAAAGAAATTAGCCACATAGGTACTGGATACTCAGTAGAGAGCAAGGTCATGAAAATCCAGAAACAAGGGAATATCTAGAAAGATAAGGGGGTCAACAATGTCCAATGCTTCAGAAAAGTCATCAAGGAGTAGCACTGAAAAAATATCATTGGATTTGGCAGTTGAAGCATCATTGATAACTTTGAAGAAAGTTGCTTAGTTAAGTTCAGCTAGAATTTACTAGGTGCTGACTTTATTCCAAGTAGCATGCCAAGACAGGATTTCAAGCACTGAAGATACCAAAAACAAAAAAACAAAAATTAAGGCAAAAACAGTGTCTGGAGTTTACATTTTAATGTAAATAACTGTATACATAATATATACAGAGTATATGGAGGGGAACCTCAGAAAAAAAGGCACTAGTAGAGTGGGAGGAGAGTGAATTGAGGGAAGATCCAGAAAGGCAAGCAAGAAGGAGGAAGTAGAGGCAATGAATGCAAAAGGAATAGTGACAGCAGGGGCAGACAGCTTTTATCTAATAGTTTGGCTGTGAAAAGGAAGGAAAAATATAGGACCACATCTTAAGGGAATGTTATGGTCAAGAAAAGGGGTTTTAAGGATGGGGGAGGCCTAGATATGCTTGTAGATTGCAAGAAAAGAGGTGAAATAGGGAGAAAATTAAGATTAGACAGAGAAGTGAGAGTGGAGAATGGAGCAGGCTCCTGGAAGGAATGAAAACCATTGTAAAAAAGAGAGTTTAGGTGGCAAAGTGGATAAAGCACCAACCCTGGATTCAGAAGGACCTGAGTTCAAATCCGACATCACACACTTGACACTTACTAGCTTAACCCTCATTGCCCCACCAAAAAAAAAAAAAAAAAAAAAAAAAGAAGAGAGTTTGGCCTAGATAAGGAGGACCATCTCTCCTTTACAGAATAGGAGAAAATAAAGGATGATGTCAGGGTTCTGAGAATAGGAGTTAAAGTTAAGGAAGAATTCTGGAAGTGACCTTGAGGAGTAAGGAATATGTCTACTCCTCCTAGACCAGTGTGTCAGGGTCCATGAGAGAAGGTGCATCACTATCGAGAACAACCAGTAATTCAGAATCTTCCGGAAGGGACTGTGATTTGGTGGATCCTAGAAGACAGAAGTAGTAGAATAGAGGTTGAATAGAGCACAATTGGAGGGCCAGGTAGAGCTTATTTGAGACTTGAAAAGGGTTGGGTATGTGAAATAAGATTTCTACTAGTTAGAGAAAAAAGGAAAGAATGATATTCATGTATCCAGACTGGCTAGCTAAAGTGATGACAGCTGTCCTGTAACTCCAAAGATAAAGTCAATTTAGCAGCTGAGGGAAATGAGGTTGAAAACTAGGTTGGGAAAGATCATTAGCATGATCTCTTCCCCCTACATTTCTTTCATGTTGTATTTGTGTAAAACTAATAAAGCATTATACTTGCATATTAAGTCATTGGTAGATTTTTGTTTTCTGTCATTA
Source organism: Dromiciops gliroides (assembly GCF_019393635.1). NCBI lineage: Eukaryota > Metazoa > Chordata > Mammalia > Microbiotheria > Microbiotheriidae > Dromiciops > Dromiciops gliroides. The sequence goes on from NC_057865.1 coordinate 176,546,911, forward strand.
ACAATTTTTCCACTAACTATCCCTTATAAAAAGACCTGGCACATTTTGTTTGGATAAAACATAAAATATTGAGGGCAGCTAGGTGGCACAATGGATAAAGCACTGGCCTTGGATTCAGGAGGACCTGAGTTCAAATCCGGCCTCAGACATTTGACACTTATTAGCTGTGTGACACTGGACAAGTCACTTAACACTCATTGCCCCGCAAAAATCAATCAACCAATCTCTGATTAGAAGCCAGAAAATGGGCTGCAAATTCATTATTAGTTAGCAGCAACATGACAAACAAAAATATTCATTTAATCTTGGGCTATATTAAGAGATGATTAAATTCTAGAAATAAAGAGATGATAGTCTCTCTGTATCCTACCCTAGCCAGACAACTGGAATATTGTGTTCACTTTTCATAACTTAAGTTTAAGAAGTACATTGGTAAAAAGTGGAGAGTATTCAGAGAACAGCCTGGATAATGGAGGACCTTGAATCTATGTCATATTGATGATTGGTGGAAGAAACTGGGAATGTTTAGCTTGGAGAAGAGAAGACTCATTGGGAACATGATAACTGTATTTGTGTTTAAAGAAATATCATAGGGGGGGGGGCAGCTAGGTGGCACAGTGGATAAAGCACCGGCCCTGGAGTCAGGAGGACCTGAGTTCAAATCCAACCTCAGACACTTAACACTTACTAGCTATGTGAGCCTGGGCAAGTCACTTAACCCCAATTGCCTCATAAAAAAAAAAAAAGAAAAAAAAAAGAAAAAGAAATATCATACAAATTAAACTTGTTCTGTTTGATCCCAGAGAGCAAAGCCAGGAGCAACCGGTAGAATTTCAAGAGGTTAAATTTAGGCTTAATGTTGGAAAAAACTTCCTAACAATTCGAACTGTCTGAAAGTGAAATGAGCTCTGGAGCTCACCTCTGACTAGACCTCCTCCAACAGATGTTGAATCATCAGAGATATTAGAGTAAGGGATTCCTTTTGGTCATGTGTTGGACTGGGTAGCTACAGAGGTCCTTTCTAATTCTAAAATTCTGTGATTCTTTAAAAGTCAGGAAGGGGGGCAGCTAGGTGGCACAGTGAATAGAACACCGGCCCTGGAGTCAGGAGTGCCTGAGTTCAGATCTCGCCTCAGACACTTAACACTTACTAGCTGTGTGACCCTGGGCAAGTCACCTGACCCCAACTGCCTCACTAAAAAAAAAAAAAAGTCAGGAAGAAATTAAGCTTGGAATGAGAAAAGAAACAAAGGTCAGGACAAGGTTGACACAGGAGCTGATGAATGATCCAGCAGATATTTCACTAGGTTAATTTGGGGTTGGAATTATAACAAGAGTGATGTCAATGTCAACTTGACATTATGCTTTTCCTGTTTTACCTTTCTCAGCTACTACTCTTCTATAATAAGTGAGGTTATTTTTTTCCTCGTTTGTGGGGCAATCTAAAAGAAAGGATATATAAACTTCAAGGGGAGGAACAATGTCTTCTCTTTCTTTTGTCCCTCTCAGACTTGTTGTGTTAGTCTTTATGAACACTTGATTCATCACAGATATCATACCTTCCACTATAGTTCTCAGTATCATTTACCATCTGGCGGATGATAGTATCTGATTGAAAAGAATTCAGCTTCCCATATAGCATCAGACTTTCTATTCTAGTTAAACGGGCCTACTTGTCTCCCACCTCTTTGTCTGCATAGAGTTCCTACATGTCTACAATGCACTCCATCTTTACTTCCACCTCTTAGAATCTCTAATTTGCTTCAAAGTACAGCTCAAGTTTCACCTTCTACATGAGGACTTTTTCTCATCCTCCCTGTTACTGCTCTCTCCCTTTGAAATTACTTTGTATTTATTCAAGTTTTAAGCACTGACTCAAACAACACTGAATATTGCCTTTTGTTCAGTCTGGTCTTACTCTTTGTGACGCCATTTGGGGTTATCTTGGCAAAGATACTGGAGTGGTTTGCCATTTTCTTCCCCTTCTCATTTTACAGATGAGAAAACTGAGGTAAATGGGGTTAAGTAACTTGACCAGAGTCACTCAGCTAGTGAGTGTCTAAAGCAAGATTTGAACTTAGAAAGATGAGTCTTCCTGACTCCAAGCCCAGCACTCTACCCAGCACCCTTTCCTTGCAGTTAGTTATCCATGAACAAATGCTATCCCCCTAGTAGAATGTAAGTTCTTTGAGGTCAAAGATTATTTCATTTTTGTCCCTTATATCCTGTGACATTTAAAAGTAATGTGTGAGGGGCAGCTTGGTGGCGCAGTGGATAGAGCACCGGCCCTGGAGTCAGCAGGACCTGAGTTCAAATATGGCCTCAGACACTTAACACTTACCAGCTGTGTGACCCTGGGCAAGTCACTTAACCCCAATTGCCTCACTAAAAAAAAAAAAAAAGTAATGTGTGGTTGCCTTTGTTTCTACCCCCAGTGTGTGTGGTGGGGGAGGAGGGGAACAACCTAGGGTTTACTTATAAGTTAGAAGCATCAACACCAGTTTTTTGGCATTAAGCATTTATTAAAAAGTAAAGAGAGGACATGTGGAGTTCAGGAAGTTAAGAAAGAAACCTATCTACCCTAGGGTTCAGACTGGCCTCCTTCTTCTCCTTTTCTTTCTGCCACCAACATGAGGTTTGGGAACGAAAGAGAGTGAGAGAGCCCACCGCACTTCCTACTTCCTGCCTCCCTGTGGGACAGGAAGAGGGGTGGTCCCTACACACAGCTCCAAGCTAATTGGCTGGTAACATTCAAGTCCACTGATTGACATGACTTAAAGGTGGTTCATGAATTGTGAGGTGATTGCCAGGCAATGATTTGACCTCAGAAAGGTCACCTCATGCTTTCTTGGCAGGGAGTCCTGGAGAATAATATTCTCACAATCCTCAGCATGGTTCTCTGCATGCAGAAGGCATTTAATATTGAATTGAATTGAATTGAATCTAGGAGTGTTGTTGAGATGGTAGTCTGACCTTTACGAGCATTTATTACTATAAAATCACCAGTTTCTGAGGAAGGTCTGAATACCAAGTCATCAATGAGAAGAGGAATACCTATGAATAATGAACTGCTGACAGAACTTCCCCTTGCCCACCTGTCACATGAATAGTCACAAGATTATCTCTCTAGAGCCAGAAGAGACATTAGAGATCATCTAATCCATTCTCTTCATTTTACAGTTGAGGAAACCGGGACTCAAGTGACTTGTCAAAGGGCATACAGAGTTAATGGCAGACCTGGACTTGGAACTTGAGGTACCAAGTTCAGAACTCTTTCCACAATACCACACTGTCTCCCTTCTCTCATAAAAATGGGATTTAAACTCTCTTAATAATTTCGGGACAGTAGTAAGCAATCTAATTACCCATTTACAAACTGACCCAAGCTCTTTTGCTTTGGGAAGGCTGGAATATATACCATTGTTTCAGATAGCTCACATAATACACTTCCCATCCCTGTATACTTTAGATACAGCAACTGATATAGACCAAGATGTCAATAGACTTGTCTTTGCAATACCTTTATCCTCAGATCAATGGTCCTCAATAAAAACCTCATCCAACTATTCTATAACAGTGTTCTAACTGAATAGCCACAGTGACAAGGCCAGTACTTTCACTACACAAATGCAATGATACTTCAATAATACCACATTAGCATATAACGACAATAACTTCAACAGTACTTTGAAACAATAGCATAGAAGTTATTTTTAAAAACAAGTATTCTGACCTAGAAAAATAATATCACAAAACTTTGCTAGCCAGTCACAACCTAAGACGGAAAATTACAAAAAGAAAAATCTTCAGAGGATTCCTGCAATGCTAGAATATACAAACACAGAGATCCTAGATGAGTTTCCACAGATCCTGGGATCTCCTATGTGGCCTTCTAAGTTTTTTTCCAGGGCATTGGTACTGTTAGAATAATTATCCATTCAAATCTATTGCTCACTATCCCCCATAGATGTTTCTTGTACCAAATCAAACCAGTTCACTATGAATTCTAAGCAAAGATAAAATAACAAAAACAGAATTTACATAGGTATTAAAACACTTGCATGCCCCTATTCCCAAACAACTGTCACCTTCACACATGTTCCCTGAGAGATGCTCATCTCACTTCCCAGGTAAGTGCTCTGTCTCATCACCAACATAATAGGAAGATTACATCAGTCACTCATAGGAGACTGCAAGGGCAACTCACTGCAGTATAGGGATGTTGATCTTCTCTTTATGGAAAAAAGAGGTTCCCTGAAATCCCAGGCAGGTTCTGAGCTCTCTGTCTTCTGAGCACAAGAACCAGAAAACATACTAGAGCTCAGAACACAAATGTCATTTTCTACCCATCTCTTCCCTTGCTAAATCCTATATTTTACCAACCCTGAGTCTCATTCTTCTTGAGACCATGTTCTTAGCCCTGTATATCTATTTGGTATAGAGTACAATAAATGTTTGTTAAACAGCTGTCTTAGAATTCTTCTCAAGCACACAAATGTGATAAATGTGGCACTTGACCTGTTGCAAAAGCTTTGCTAAACCTTGAGCTCCATGGTTGTTTAAAATGCTTCTTCCTCTGTCTCTAGGGAGAAACACTTCTCTGGTTGGAGTAACATAAGAATAAAAATTTATTTAGTTGCAGACATGCCATCATTCAGTGGGGAAGGAAAAGCAAGGGAAAATAAACTCATCAGGGAAATAGAAAATGAAAATAATCTCAGATCCAACATTTCCCAAAAGTCCTTGTTTATATAAACTGCTTTGATAAATCGTTGTTGTTTGTCCTTTGTTCCCAAAGAGAAACATGACATCAGGGTGATGTCATGACTTGCACTTAATTGGATTTAAGTGAGGGAGGGCTGTGGCAAGGTCACCAACCTCTCTCCTCCAGAACCATCTGGTTTTAGTAGTGAGATATATATCAGGAAGACGGGAGATGGCCCCAGATGTTTAAGGCAATTGGGGTTAAGTGACTTGCCCAGGATCGCACAGCTATTAAGTGTCTGAGGTGAGATTTGAACTCAGGTCCTCCTGATTTCAGGGCCAATGTTCTATCCACTGTGCCACCTAGCTGCCCGGCTTTGATAAATATGAACAATCAGCTATGTAATGTGTTTTTCATATGAGGTCATAATTAGCTTCTTTCATCATATAACCCATGAATAAAACTTTCTGAAAATAGGAAAACTTACCTAGAGAGAATTAGGGAATCTGGATGAAATCCATTTCAATTTCTCCAAATTAAGTGTAAGCCTACAAATTATTTGATACTAAATTTCCATAATTGGTCCCTAATGACAACATCAAGAGATTTCATTTCACTTGCTCTAGAGAATACTGAAGCAAACATTAATATACTAAATTGTCCCTAAATTGAAGTCCTTGTATGTATTTAGACATGATCTCATGGTTTCAAAGAAGCATTATTGTCTAGATCAGTGTTTGCCAAACTATGATACATGGGCCAAATTCAGCCCATCTGTTTTTGTATGGCCTGCTAGCTAAGACCGGCTTTCACACTTTTAAAATATCTAAAAAATACAAAATATTTTATTTTAAAATGTAAAAAACATTCTTAGCTAATTGTCTGTACAACAAGCAGTTAACTGGATTTGGCCTGTGACCCAGAGTTTCCAAACCCCTCATCTAGATGTCAAAGCCTGAACCTTAGCTCCTCAGCTATAGGATGCTATTCGGTTTCACCTGGTTTTTTTTGTTTGTTTGTTTTTTCCAGCAATTGCTTTGGCCACTTGCAAGAACCATTTTAGTGGGCAATAATTCATAAATCTCGGTCAAAAAGAATCATCTTCAATAACGATATTCTAGATTGTTATTGTGCAGATCTGCCTAAGAGCTTTCATATTTAAGATTTGAATTTTATCTTCACAGCATTTTCATTAGGTAGAGATGGATAAGCCTTATATTCAGATAAGGAAAATGATGTACAGAGAGTGTACATTGTCCATAGAACTTATTTATTCACAAAGTGTATTCACTGTATGGTATAAGTAACACTTAGATATTCACTTAAAATCTTGGTTCTGGCATCAGACATTTCTGACATTTCTCGGAAGAGAAATCATTAAACTTGACAGGTGCCTATGGTTTACTTTCGGTTAATTGGCTCAATTGATTTAATTTGGGTCACTTTAGAAACCTGAACTACAACTAGATTCATTGACTGATATCATGATTTGATTTGCTAGGAAACATAAGATCTAGTCAAAATGAAAGACGAGAAAACACCTCAGGAAAATCCTATAGTTCTACGAAGTAAAGGACACTTACAAAATGAAGTCCATGATCTTGGAGGCCAGCCAAAGAAAGAATATGGGTAAGAGCATCACAACTAGAAAAGTCATGTGAGAAATATTGACTAAGTTTTGAGAAGTAAGGACCAAGCACTTTATCTAAACTATTTATGGGATTGTTTTTTAAAGAAGCAAGTGAATCAATTTGAAATGTATTTGAATTCATGGATTCTCTAAAATAGCAAATTGTGTTTTGTAAAACCCTAGTATTCCCTGCAATGTGAATATGGTATGCTTGAGACAATTCCTATGTTGTGCTATCTTCTCCTCTATGTAAAATGATTCAGGTATCAAAACTTCATATTCTAAAAATTGGCTTATAATAATTCTAAATTTTTCCACTCTCCCTTTAACCTTAGAGATTATCCTATACTGACATTTATGGATTCCATCATTACATTGAAAGGCCAAATGTTCCACGACTGTGTTAATTTGGAAAACACTAAAGTTGAATAAGAACAGAACTTCAAACTCTATTTCCAACAAAACAAACTAACACTTTTATAAAATTTGAATCCCTGGTTTAAATAGAAGTGAGGATATCTCATCAGTTATACAGGAGTCATACTGACCTCTACACTCAGTTGTTGAATGAGTGAATGAATGAATAAAGGAATGCCTTCATATAATTGAGCAAATACAACTTGACAATGAAGGGAATTTCTATATCTGTTTGCAACAGCCTATCCAAATCTAGGAGCAGTCCAGAAATTTCCAGGGGCCTTCTGAGGACTTATTTTACCTTTTTTGAAACTGCTTTTAAGTTTATCAAATAAAAATGATTAAAAAATATAAGTCTATAAAAGATAAATACTAAATCAGCATTACTATTACTAATAACATGACAATTACCCTATGTTCTTAAGCATTGACATTGATTTCAACAAGTTTCTACAACAAAAATATAGCTTCCAACATCAACATATATTCAGTAACTAAAGCTATAAACATAGCTGAACTACTATTATTTTCAGACCTGGATATCTTCTAATTAATGTTTAATTCAGTTCCATCTTGTGACATTTGAAGACCTGTGAGGTCACCTAAAAGACCACAGCTGTTGATATTACTAATTCAGTATTTCCCCAATTATAACAACATTGAAATGCATGCTGGGTTAGTAACTTTTTAAAAACTTTCTCTGCCTTAGAATTTAAGTAATTACTTTGGCAAAATCAAAACTAACAACAGGAGATAAATTTCTATATCCTAAAGGAAGTGTTTCTGAAACATGAGGAACATTTTTGTCTCTGCCCTAGGAATTCAGTATTGACATCACTATAAGGTTTGAATGGATGGCATTGTACAAGTCCATTGCTGAAGCACTTAAGCCCCTTAAATGCAATTTGTAACCACTAGAAATGTTTTAAACTACTTAAGGAGTGAGAAAGTTCAGAAGCCTTGTGCCAGCTTTCCCTAAGTACAGCATTCATGGGGACTTGTAGGAGGAGTTTCTATTTTATAGTAAGTGACTTCAGTTTCCTTTGAAAATGTTTTGTTTTACTGAGAAGGGAAAAAAGGTGAGGCTTAAAAAATGAAGCCTGTGGAAAAGACACGGATCAGCTTGCCTGAAATGAAACCCAGATATCAGGAGTTTGGAAGAAGGAAACCCCATTTCCTGATTTCTCTGAGTTTAAAAAACATCTTTACATTATATTATCCTGGGTCATTCCATTTGACTGGATCTGAAATAGTCTCACATCCTGCCCCCTCCCCTCCTTAATTATCAGAAAATTTTGCCATCATGTTCTTTTGAAAGTTAAAGTCTTGCTTACAGATTTGACTTCCTAGGCTGTCACATATTAAACGTTAGCGTGAGAATGAGTGGTTTTCAGTTTGGGGGTTTAAAAGAAGTTTGAGAACAGGACTTAACCATTCAAAGTAAGCATGGAGTGGAGCTAGTGTAAGTGACTCACAGACCCATAGTCTTTAAGATTTTGTACTCACCGGATGTGGCATCTGAGAGACAAGCTGAGGACAAGCCCCTTTAAAGCCAACAATTATACTGAATAATGATGATGATGATAACATACTTGATTTCATATACATATATACACATACATGCATGTGTGCATGCATTTGTATATGTGCATATGTATGCATACATACATAGACATAGATATATAGGCATAGTGAATAGAGAGCTGATCTTAAAACTAGTCAGACTTAGGTTCAAGCCCTGCCTCTAATGATATTGGGCTGTGTACCTCCAAGCCATTCACTTCACCTCTATTGCTACAGGCAATTGTCTAAGACTATAGGTTACAGAGCATGTGCCAACCTATATTGGTAGAGGAAATTTCAGCTTTCCAAGATATCATAAACTATGAAGTATATGCTTAAAAGAAAGCTAAATGTTGCTAATATCTTATCTATTATATTCCTACTCTATGTAATATTAATTTCCTACCTTGATAACTCAATTCAAGTTTTATGCTATTTTTTTAACACAGAAGTGAAGAAAAACTTTCACACAACGCAAACCTGCGACAACATTCCTCAGTTCACTTTTCTACAGAATATTCATCAGAGCCATCAAACTCTGACATGTCTCCCAAAAGTTATGTGTCCAGCTCTCTAAATACAGGACTGACTACATCTTCAGTTGCACAGAAATCTTCTAGATCATCTTTGGCAAATTTTTGCAGAACTGACAATATGAGTAAGCATAACGTTAAAAAAATCAAAACATAAATTTCAAAGAAATTCTATGTATGCATGATAGCTAGAAATATCTGTCTTGGTTGTACCTGATAGAAGATAGGCATTATTTTCACATTATAGCTCACCACCATAGTCTATTCTTGTACCATTTATTAAATGATCTTTATGAGTTTCTTTGGTTAAAACAATTTAGTACCTGGTAGCAAACCTATTATTGATGATGAGCCTTTCTAAATTTAGCTAAGCTGGTATTCAGAAGATAGACCTACATCCATTACTTAGATCTATACTCTAAAACTTTCAAGTTCAGTAGGATCTGTGCTTAACTGGTATGTCCTTTGAGGACCATGACATATCTACAGTCTACAGTAAGCCATGAGTAGGACGTTAGTGGAAAACTTCTTCCTTTACAACTCCATCATTACACTTCTCTGACACCAGTTTTGCATACCAATTGAGAGAAAACCTATTGAGATTTTCTACAAGTAGAGATCAGCATCATTCTACCTCAAGGGTTTCCAAAGAGGACAATTGTGCAGACATTGGACTCAAATCCTGCACTGAACCACCTTGAACTTAAACCCTTCTATAGGAATATCAGCCCACATGAGAACTGATGTTCCTGTAGAAGGGTTACAGTTTAAGTGTCTACTAGGGAAAGCACTGATTTCATTTGTGGAAAACTTTTTGAAATAATATTTTGGTTTTCCTCCTGAATTAAATTTTTTAAACAATTTTAGCATTTTTTTAAAGTTTTGAGTTCTAAATTCTATCCCTTCCTTCTTCCTCTAGCTCCTCCCTGAGCTGGTAAGCAATCTAAAATAGGTTATACATTTGCAATCATGTAAAACATTTCCATATTAGTCATTTTGTCTAAAAAGACTTGGAAAAAAAAGAATGAATGAAAGTGAAAAATAATATGCTTCTGTCTGTATTCAGACAACACCATTCTTTCTCTGGAGGCAGTATAGCATTTTTCATCATGAGTCCTTTGGGATTGTCTTGGATCAGTGCATTGCTGAGAATAGCTAAGCCATTCACTGTTTTTCTTTGGATAGTATTCCTATTACTGTATACAGTGTTTTCTTGGTTCTACTCACTTCATGTAAGTCTTTCCAAGTTTTTCTGAAAATCCTATTTGTCATTTCTCATAGCACAATACTATTCCATCATAATTATATACCACAACTTGTTTAGCCATTTCCCAATTGATAAGCATCCCCTCAATTTCTAATTCTCAACCACCACAGGTGCTATAAATGTTTTTGTACAAATAGGTTCTTTTCTCTCTTTTTTATCTCTTTTAGGATACAGATCTAGCAGCAGTATTGCTGGATCAAAGGACATGCAGAGTGATTGGATCAGTTCAAAACTTCGACAGTACATTAGTATACCAGTTTTCCCACAGCCTCTCCAATGTTTATCATTTTCCTTTTTTGTCATGTTAGCCAATCTGAATTGTTTTAATTTGCATTTCTCTAATCAATAGCGATTTAGAGCATTTTTTCATGACTATAGATAACTTTGATTTCTTTGTCTGAAAACTGCCTGTTCATATACATTGACCATTTATCAACTGGGGAATGACTTGTACTTTTAAATATTTGACCCAGCTCTCTATGTATTTGAAAAACAAGGCCTTTTTTAGAGATACTTGTAAAATTTCTTTCCAATTTTCTCCTTCCCTTCTAATTTTGGTTTCATTGGTTTTGTTTGTACAAAACCTTTTTAACTTTATATAATCAAAATGATCTGTTTTATATTTCTTAATGTTCTCTATATCTTGTTTGGTCCTAAATTCTTTCCTTATCCATAGATCTGACAGGTAAACTATTCCTTGCTCTTCTAATTTGCTTATGGTATTACCATTTATGTGTCAGTCATATACCTGTTTTGATTTTATCTTGGTATATGGTGTGAGATGTTGGTTTATACCTATTTTCTCCTATACTGTTTTCCAGTTTTCCTAATAGTTTTTGTGAGATGATGAGTTTTTGTCCCACAACTTGGATTTTTGGGTTATCAAACACTAGATTATTATGGTCCTTTACTCCAATGTATTGTGTACCTAATATATTCCACTGATCCACCACCACTCTATTTCTTAGCTAGTACCAGATTATTTTGATAATTACTGCTTTATAACAAGGTTTGAGATCTGGTACGGCTAAGCCAACTTCCTTCACTTTTTTTTTTTCATTAATTCCTTGCATATTCTTGACCTTTTGTTCTTCCAGATAAATTTTGTTATGATTTTTTCTAGCTCCATAAAATAATTTTAGTAGTTTGATTGGTATGTCACTAAGTAAATTGATTTAAGTAGAATTGTGATCTTTTTATTGGCTCAGACAAGCCATGAGCAATTAATATTTTTTAATTGTTTAGATATGAATTTATTTATGTAAAAAGTGTTTTGTAATTGTGTTCATAAAGTTCTTAGCTTTGTCTTGGCAGGTAGAATCCCAAGAATTTTATATTGTCTAAAGTTATTTTAAATGGAATTTCTCTTTCTATCTCTTTCTGCTGAGTTTTATTGGTAATATATAGAAATGCTGGTGATGATTTATATGGGTTTATTTGTATCCTATAACTTTGCTAAAGTTGATAATTATTTCAAGTAGTTCATTAGTTGATTCTCTAGGACTCTCTAAGTATGCCATCATATTATCTGAAAAGAGTAATAGTTTTGTTTCTTCATTACCTATTCGAATTCCTTCAATTTAGTTTTCTTCTTATATTGCTATAGCTAGCATTTCTAGTACAATATTAAATAATAGTGGCAATAATGGGAATCCTTAATTCACCTTTGATTTTATTGGGAAAACTACTAGCTTATAACTCATTGCTGATGGTTTTAGATAGGACAAACACCAACAAGTAGTATCTTTCTACTCGAAGAGGACCATAACATCAGGGTAATAACATGACTTGCACTGAATTAGATTTAAGTAAGGGAAGGCTGTGGCAAGGTCACCGACCTCAATCTCTCCTACAGAGCCATCTGGGTCCAGTGGCAAGATATATATCAGGAAGAGTGGAGATGGCCCCGGATATTTAAGGCAATTGTGATTAAGTGACTTGCCCAGGGTCACACAGCTATTAAGTTTCTAAGGTGAGATTTGAACTCAGGTCCTCTTAACTCCAGGGCCAGCACAATATCTACTGTGCTGCCTTGTGGTGGTAGATACTACTTATCAGAAGTAATTAGGGGAAATTTTGTATCTCTAAGTGCTTACATCAATAAAGTAGAGAAAGAACAGACTGATGATGAATTGGGCATGCAACTAAAAAAAAAAACCCTAGAAAAATAACAAATGAAAAATCCCCAATTAAACACCAAATTGGAAATACTGACCATCAAAGGAGAGGTTAATAAAATTGAAAGTAAGAAATCCATTGAAATAACAAATAAAACTAGAAACTGGTTTTATGGGGAAAAAAAACAATAAAGTAGATAAACCACTGGTTAATCTGATAAAAAAAAAAACAAATTACCAGTATCAAAAATCAAAGGGGTGAATTCACCATCAATGAAGAGGAAATCAAAACTATATTAGGAGTTATTTTGTCCAATTATATGCTAATAAATCTGGCTAAGTGAAATGGATGATCCTTTATAAAAATTTAAATTTTATTTTTTCAGGAATTATTTTCTTTGGTGAATTTTTATATATCTTTTTCAATTTTTTGAGTTTCTTTTACCAAGTTGTTGACTCTTTTTCATGATTCTCTAACATTACTCTTTTTTTTCCCAATTTTTCTTCTACTTCTAATTCGTCTTTTAAAATCCCTTTTTCTAAATATCTAAATATCTAAATCTACTTACCTGACCCCACAGGTGGGGTCTTGCTGATGGCCTACCCCAGGGTAAAGTCTCACTGTTGGCCTGCCCTGGAGCAAGGTCTCACTGTTGGCGGGCTGGAGATGGAGCCTCACTACTGGTCAACAATGTGGGCAGGGCCTCATGGGTAGCCTACACTGGGAGTGGTGCCTAGCTGGCAGTCCGCATGGAGATGGGGCTTTGCTATGCTGTTGGTGTAAGACTGCTGCAGGCTTGCACAGGTGTCGGGCCTCACTGGTAGATTGCCCTGGAGCTCAGAAACTTGCTGCAAGTCCCCTGGGGTATAGCTTGCTGTCCTGCTTGTTTATGGGGCAGACCTTTCCTACTGTGCTGGTAAGCTGCTTCCTCACTCATATTGGTTCTGAGGTGTTTTCAAGGTTGTTTGGAGGAGAATTCAGGAGGGCTCTGGGGAGTTACTGCCTTACTCCACCTACTTGGCACTGCAAGTTCCAGAAAACTTCTTTAAGAAAAGAAAGGGGGCAGCTAGGTGGCACAGTGGATAGAGCACTGGCCCTGGAGTCAGGAGTACCTGAGTTCAAATCCGGCCTCAGACACTTAACACTTACTAGCTGTATGACCCTGGGCAAGTCACTTAATCCCAATTGCCTCACTAAAAAAAAAAGAAAGAAAGAAAGAAAGAAAGAAAGAAAGAAAGAAAGAAAGAAAGAAAGAAAGAAAGAAAGAAAGAAAGAAAGAAAGAAAGAAAGAAAGAAAGAAAGAAAGAAAGGGAGGGGGCAGCTAGGTGGTACAGTGGATAAAGCACTGGCCTTGGATTCAGGAGTACCTGAGTTCAAATCCGGCCTCAGACACTTAATACTTACTAGCTGTATGACCCTGGGCAAGTCACTTAACCCTTATTGGCCTGCAAAAGAAAGAAAGAAAGGAAGGAAGGAAGGAAGGAAGGAAGAAAAAGAAAGGGAGCAGAGCTTATTTAAGACTTCTGGTTTGGAGGGCAAGTTGGAGCACACTGGTTGCCCTTCCTTATTTTGCATAACAAAGATTATATTTGTAGAGATTCTGATATATTTTAATTTAGAAGAAAACAATTTAGATGTACTACCTGCTCCTAACCAAAATGTTTTTGCTAACAGCACCAAAATTTCAGGATGATTGTTCTGCTAGTCACATCATTTATCTGAACTAGTTCTCCCCAGGATATAAATTGACATGTCACTAAAAATATTCACTTACCAGATCTCTTTGAGGAAATAGTTTCATACTGATCATAAAAAAAAAATGTGAATTATGTAATGTTTTATGATAGTTGGGAAAAGATTTAAATTACTGCTTCTTTTTTACCTTCTTTTTATTTGTCTAATTCTTGGTCCCTACTTCCTTTGGAAAGGTAGTGGCAGCCCCTCTGCCCCTGTGCTCCAGAAGCCACATTTTGCAGTCCTTCCACCTCAGCCCAATATGTTAGGAGAAGGGGAGGACTACTTTCACTCTTTGTTCTTCGACTCAAAGAGGCGCCTTGCACATTCCGAATTCCCTGATAGAAATAAAACTTTGTCTCAAGATGAGGCCAACATATCTAAATCCAGGTACATTTTCTTGTTTGAAACAGTTATTTAATTTAAAGGTTCATGTGATTGGGGTTGGAGGGCAGAGACTGGCAGGAAATTGACTTAAACCAGAAGTTCTCATTTTTCATTGTCACTGATTTATTCCATAGTCCTGACTAAGTCATATTTCATATCCCCCTTTTAAAATGCAGCAAACAGTAAATTAATTATTTTAACTCTAGATAAAATATGCCAGATAAGGCAAAGCTAAAAAAAACAAACAACAACACTAAAAATACAGTCTGTTTAGTTATTCAAGGGCCAGTTATCTAGTTGGTGGGTTATTCAGGTTCATTTCTTCCCTTATTTTGCTGCTCCTTGCTCTGTGGTCTTTCTCCAACTTCTCAGTGCTTGTAAAAATGACCCAAAGCAGGAAGAGAGAAAAGTCGCCTTTTCTCAAACCCATCTAGTGTGATGATTATTAGAGTTCTCATAAAAGGTTTGATCAGATTGGAGACTGGAATGGTAAGAAATAACATTAGCTACATCAAGTAAGGCTAGATTATAAAGAACCTTAAATTTCGATTTATATTGATTCAGATTTGATGTGGCAAAAATAGTATACCATTGACAGTTTCAAAGCATGAAATGACATGATTAAACTGATGTTAAAAGCTGATTTATTCTGTCAGTGTTGTGCAGAATGGATTAGAGGAGAAGAGAGATGATGAGTCAGGGAGGCTACTCTTTTAATCTGATCATAAAGAGGTAAAAACATAGACTAAGGTGATAGTGATGAGAATAGACAGTGAAAATGTAAGTGGTGTCTCAGGAAAAATGGACAATATTTAGTGATATAAGAAGAATAAGTAAAAAATAACTTCCCCATTTCAAATCTGAGTAACAAGGTGAGTGCTGGCACCATTGATAGAAACTGTGAGTTCAGAAGAAGAAACACTTTGTTAACTCAGTTTTAGAACATGTTAACTTTAAAACCGCCGGAGATTTCAAGTGAGAAGATGGGGATGAAGATAAAAATTTGGAAGGTAGCAATATAAAGATAGTTTAAACCATAAGCATGGACAAGTTCTCTAAGGGAAGGAATAGAGAAGAAAGAACGGAGGGCCAAGAACTGAATACCATCAAAGGTTACATTGTCAAAGATTTATGAATCCTTGGGACAGTGTTGCAGATGTTTTCACAAACTCTATCCTGTGTAAACACCCAAAGAATTGAAGTAGCAGGTTTGTTAAAAGTTTAGTTCAGGGGAGACCCTAAAAGCAGTGTTTCTGTGGAGTTATTCATCCTCCTATCTCAGTATATAGCCAAGAATTACTCTTATCCAAATTGACTCCATTCTTGACTTAGAGTACTCCAGGTCAATTTAGGGAATTGCCTTAAGATACTGGGTCTATTTTAGTGTAAAATTGAGAGTACAGAATAGAATGTTCCCTGGAAGGAAGATTCTGAGTTCCCTGTTGCAGAGGTAAGGGTAGAGGGAGGTGGTCGATCATAAGGGGGAATTGACAAGGGAGGTTAGGAGAGAAGGCTCCCCAAGGTACTTGCCCCATACCAGATGGGTTCTAAATTTCCAGGGTAGAAGATATCTTCCCATTTCCACCAACACCCCAATGGGTACTGGGTATGTTCGGATAGGGAGGGGAAGCAAAACAATGACTAAAAATATTAGGGAAGTAGAATACAAAATTTACCTACCCATTCTAATTCTTTAGACATTTGAGACAAGCTGAGACCTTGTATGGATGTCTTAGGGCAGATATAATGCTCCTAACCCCACCAGTAGTCAGACTGAATAAATCCTCTACCAAGTTCAACTTGAACTCATGAGGAAATCTTAATAGTTTCTCCCACCAGTCAACTGATGGCAAGTTTTAGGCAAGTATGAATGAGTGGAATCCAACAGCCTGAAGGCAAAATCCAAGTAACAAGTTGACTGGTTTGCCATTACCAACAGATTAATGGGAAGCATCTAAAAGCAAATTAAAATATTACTAGCATGGAACTGTCATGGAGAACCTACCTAAAGTCAGTACAAATAATGCAAAGATGACTGTTTTACAAAGGAGCATGGTGAAACACTCTAAGTATTTAATTTTTTTTTTCATTCGGAGGAAGAATGTTAATTTAGTCATAGGTCTTATAATAAGTAAAAGATGGCGTTGTTTATAGGGAGAAAGGAAAGGACTTTGGTAAGATAATGCCACCATCAGGGTCAGACAGTTATATAAAGTTCTCACTGGTGCATACTACGGGTAGCATTTGAGAGGAAGGGAGGAGACAGTAAGAGGAGGGAATAGGAGGAAGAACAGGTTACCTAATCCATTTTTCTTACCTAGCATGTGTATGTAGATTTTTTTTAAGTTACTTAAAGACTACCTGATGAAAGATTGGCCCTATCTTCCCGTATTTGTCCATTTGTGAAGTATTTCCTCATGGATTTGGTCTTTTTTTTTTTTTTTTCAAAAGGAAGGCAATTAAAATTATTGATCTGATATTTTGTAGAGAAGTCTTTTGGTAAAGCAAATTATATGCAGTTGATATATTAAACTTAAAGGTAAAATGCATCTTTAAACTTGATAAATTAACAGCACTTTTGAGTAAGCAGAGGTTTAAGAAAAAAGAATGCATACTGATTAACTTCATGTATGAAATAATAGCCAACGTTGTAATTTCTTGATCATCTGTTTATACGCACAATTTATAAATTATTGCTTAGTATCCTGTGCAGAAATGATGAAAGCTTTTATTGAAAAGGGGCCAAAAGGGGGTGGCTAGGCAGCACAGTTGATAGAGCAATGGCCCTGTAGCCGGGAGGACCTGAGTCCAAATGTGGACTCAGAATACTTGACATTTACTAGCTGTGTGACCCTGGGCAAATCACTTAACCCCAATCGCCTCACACACAAAGAAAGAAAGAAAGAAAGAAAGAGAGAGAGAGAGAGAGAGAGAGAGAGAGAGAGAGAGAGAGAGAGAGAGAGAGAGAGAGAAAGAAAAGAAAAGGAAGAAAGAGAGAGAAAAGAAAACGGGACAAAAGAATCTCCTATTTTTAAAAAATCCAAAGGTGATAACATTTATAAAGTAACAGAATCGAATGTTTCATTCTCAACATGTCTAGGGAGGCATGTAATGAAAACGAGTGTTCTTTTTCAAGAAAAGAAGTAGGCACTTAGTTTGGTAAGAAATTAACTATTCCCCAACCACTCCAAATCAGATAGAGAGAAAGAGAGATAGATAGATGATACATACATACATATATGTATATACACATATTATTTTGCTATATGTACATACATGTATATATAGTACTGACAGAAAGTAAACAAAAAAAACTTATATGTACCTCAGATCAAGAATATAGACCCACTTCTTCTTAGTACTTGTAAAAATTAACTTAAGCCTTTCTTTTGTTGAGACCACATCAGATTTTGCCAAGAAGATGCACAGTGAGATGGTAGCAAAGAGCATTGAGTTAAAATTAAAATCTCAATTCCATTTGTAGAACTGGCACAGCTATCAACATGGTGAGGAATTTGGAGCAAGTCATAGTGTCTGAGCCTCTGTTTCCTCATCCCTAAAATGAAGAGGTTAGACTGGATCAGAAAGAGTCATGGACCCCTTTGGAAGTCTTTAAAGCTACCTAGGAAATCATTTCTCCAGAATACTATTTTTAAATTCATAAAAGAAAATATAGGATTACAAAGGAAAATAATTATATTGAAATACTTATAAAAATATTTTCCACCCAAGTTCATGGATCCCTTAAAATATCCTCACAGACTCAGACCGCAAGGTTAAGAACTGTTCGATTAGATAATTCCTCAGACACCTTAAGTGTCTTAAATCCTAATTCTATCAAACTGTGATCCTATGACATCATACTGTGAATCCCACCAAACAGTAAGGCATGTATTTTGAGTTGTTTTTCTATCAGTGGAGTTTGGTTTTTCCTTAAGTCACCCATGCTTTCACCCAGGCCACCTTGGAGGTAGAATCTGTAGCTAGGGAAGAGATTTTCTTTCAGTGGAAAACTCTCCATCCTATGAAGCAAGTGGCCTATGAAGCCACAACTTTGATCTTAAAGTACCACCCTTTGAACAACCCAGATGAATGGTTTATACTAAGGAAAATGGCCTCAACTCGACAAAGTAATTTTAGCAAGTGACTCATTCCATCACAGTCTGCTCAATGTCATCTGTCATCAGGATAAAAAGAAATACTAGCTCATTTTGTTATTTTTATTTTTTAAAAGAGCAATTCAATAAGAGAGATGGTATCATAAAGAAGTCGGGGGCGGGGGGGGGGGGGTTAAGGTATCCTGATCCTCTTTTTTTTTTTTTTAAGTGAGGAAATTGGGGTTAAGTGACTTGCCCAGGGTCGCACAGCTAGTAAGCGTAAAGGGTCTGAGGCCGAATTTGAACTCAGGTCCTCCTGACTCCAGGCCCGGTGCTCTGTCCACTGCGCCACCTAGCGGCCCTATCCTGATCTTTTTACCCTATAGGAACTACATGGAGATAATTTTAAAACATTGATTTTATCAGTATTCTTAAAGATAAGTGTTTTAAGGGCAGCTAGGTGGCATAGTGGATAAAGCATGGACCCTGGATTCAGGAGGACCTGAGTTCAAATCCGGCCTCAGACCCTTGACAATTACTAGCTGTGTTACCCTGGCCAAGTCACTTAACCCCAATTGCCTCACCTCCCCCCCCCAAAAAAAGATAAGTGTTATAACCATATCACAGATAAATATGTTAAAATATAAATATCTTGGCTAAGATCATATAATAAACCTTTGAACTATTCAGAAAAAGACAAATTGGCTGTCTCCCATTAAAATTCTTATGAGGGGCAGCTAGGTGGTGCAGTGGATAAAGCCCCAGCCCTGGATTCAGGAGGACCTGAGTTCAAATGTGGCCTTGACCCTTGATCTTTCCTAGCTGTGTGACCCTGGGCAAGTCACTTAACCTTCATTGCCAAGAAAAAAAAAATTCTTATAAGAAAAATCACTCTGGGAAATTTTTCTAGTGATAATGACCTAATATTTTGAGGACTGAAAATACATACCTATGTAATTTTCTATTGTCTCACAAAGAAATCTTTCAAATGTTTATACCTCTCTACAATTTAATTTAAGGCCAGGTAGGTGGCATAGTGGATAGAGTGTTAGCCCTGGAGTTAGAAAGATGTGAGTTCAAAACTGGCCTCAGATATGTCCTAGCTATATGTCCCTGGGTAAGTCATTTAACCCTGTTTGCCTCAGTTTCCTCCTCTGTAAAATGAGCTGGAGAAGGAAATTGCAAACAACTCCAGTACCTTTGCCAAGAAAACCGTAAATGAGGGTCACATAAAATCAGACACGACTGGAACGACTGAACAACAACAAAACACCTTAATTCATTTAAAAAGAGAAATTATTTTCTACTTATGGCATAATGTTTGTATGGTCCTTTCAGCATTAATTTTTTTCATATATATGTTCTCATCTCATTGTCAGCTCTAGAATTAATAGGACAGGCATTATTATCCCCATTTTAATTTTGTTTTGTTTTGTTTTTGAGAGGCGATGGGGGTTAAGTTACTTGCTCAGGATCACGCAGCTAGTCAGTCAGTGTCTGAGGCTTTGAACTCATGTCCTTCTAACTCCAGGGCCAGTACTCTATCCACTGCACCATCCAACTGCCCCATCTCCATTTTTCATGAGAAAACAGACATGAATGAAATGCTTTAGTGTCAGAGCTTGGGCAGTTTCCTGACTTCCTACCCCAGGTTCTTTTCAATAGAGAACAACATTTCTACCCTGAGGCTTTCATACATAAGGAACTATATAACAACAAATGAATAAGGATAATAAATTAAAATAAAAATAATCTCATATTCCCAAAGAACACATTTATATTTCACATAATTCCTTTAATTTAATAACAATTTTGTAAAGGAAGGAGTCACAAAGAAATTAAGGTATTTGCTGACAGTCATATAACATCAGCATCTCAACTATAACTAGATCCAAGGTTTCCTTAATATTATGTGTTTGTTTTTTGGCTTTTTTCAGGGCAATGAGGGTTAAGTGACTTGCCCACAGACATTTACTAAAATGTCAAGTGTCAAGGCCGGATTTGAACTTGGGTCCTCCTGAGTCCAGGGCCAGTGCTTTATCCATTGTGCCACCTAGCTGCCCTCAATATTACATTTTATCCACTAATATCAAAGGATTGTAGATTTCAATCTGGAAAGAGGTCATAAGATCATAGATCCCAACCTGAAAGAAAACTCAGGCCATTAAGTGCAATCCATTCATTTTACAGTTAAGGAAATTGAGGCCCAGAGAGGTCACATGGTTTATCCAAAGTCACTTGGATGCCAAGTAATAGAACCAGGATTTGAACCCGGGATCTAAATATAATGCTCTTTCTGCTACCACTCACATTTTTCATAGATTTAAAAATAGCATACCAGGGTCTCTTATTCTGCTATTTAACTATTTTGATCACATAAGGTATAGCCTTTAAAAATTACTTTATATTATTTTACAGTGCTCTTGGAGACATTAAAATAGTTGAAGTAAGTGGCAGTGGTTTGTTTGTGAAGATAATTAACTCTTCTCCTGACAAAGAACTGGCCATTGGAGATCATATTCTCCAACAAAACGTGAATGGCCATGCAGTCTCGTTGTACAGATTCCACCCAAATATTAGAATGCCAGCTAATGCCACAGTAACCGTGAGTATGAGATATAAATATGATGAGTAATATGTGTGAGGAACCAATAATTTTCTATAAATATCATATAACATAGAATTATAATTGAAAGTCTCTTCAAAAGTCTCTTAGGTGATTCTTTATCCAAAGTATGAACATCTACAACAAGGTTTCCATCAGTCTCTTCTTGAAGGCCTTCAGTGACAACTTAACCTCTTGACTTCCTCAATCATCCCTTTCAATTTTTAAAGAGATCTGATTGTTAGGAAACATTTCCTTATGTTAAGATGAAATATGTTTTCTTATGTTTATTACCCATTGGTTCTAACCCTGTTCTCTAATGTCAACTCTCTCTTACATGGTAAGTTTTAATAATAATAATAATAAGTTAAAATAGCCATTATCTCATATAGCTTTACCTGAAACTTCATGAAACCCATGTAGCATTTTTATATAGTCTAAGGCATTATATAATCTGTTCCAGCGATGAAGGCATCTATCATTTTCCCACTAAGTTTTGTCTTTTTCAGACGAAAATATTCCTAGTTGCTCTGAATTTCCTTTACCATTTTGCAAGTCCCCTCACCATCTCGGTCACCTTTCTTTGTATTCACACCAGCTTTCAACACCTCTTCTAACATGTGGTCAAAGTACTCTAAATATGGTGTAACCAGGCCAGAGCAGAGTGAAGCCATACTTCTCTTGTTGTCAATCCTATACATCTCTTAATGTAGCCTCAGAATATATATTAGGGGGGTTGGGGAGCTATCTCATTACCCTGATGTCTAATCTTGATAATTTACTAAAATCTTTTTTTATATCAACTGCTTTTTAGCCATTTCTCCTCAGTTGTGCGTTTGTGTGATTGATTTTTTTTGTGTGTGTGAGGCAATTGGGGTTAAGTGACTTCCCTAGGGTCACACAGCTAGTAAGTGTTAAGTGTCTAAGGTCAGATTTGAACTCAGGTCCTCCTGACTCCAGGACCTGTGCTCTATCCACTGCGCCACCTAACTGCCCCTGTGTGATTAATTTTGTTACCCTGAGTGTAGAACTTTGTAGTCACATCTTCCCATTAAGTTTCATCAAGTCAGAATCCAGCCAAAGTTCTGAGCTATAAAGATCTTTTAGGATCCTGATTTTTTAATATAATTATATCTTTTATTTTGTAAAACACTTCCTTCCCTTTCCCCACTTCCCACTTGAGGCATCCTTTATGATGAAAAATTTAAAAAAAGAACATGAAAGATACAATTCACAACACATCGACTCAGTCCAATAATAGATGAAAATTTTCCTTTTCCATGGTCTCTTACCTCTATTTAAAAAAGAGAGAGCAAGAGTTACATTCTCATATGTTTGCTTCTGGGCTAAGATCAGCTGTTATAATTACAAAATGTTCCAGTTTTGTTTCCATTGCTGTAGTTATTGTGCATATAATTTTCCTAGTTTTGCTTACTTCATTTTATATCAGCTTATGTCCACCCATGTTTCCCTGAATTTTTCATATTCATGGCTTCTTAAAGCACAGTAATATTTCATTACATTCACGTACCAGAATTTGTATAGTCATACTCTAATTGAAGGGCATTTACTTTGTTTCTAGTTTGCTACCATAAAAAGTACAATTATAAGTATTACATCTTTGACCTTTGTGATATATGAGTAACAGTGAGATCTCTGGGTCACATTATTTTTATTTTTATTTTTTTGTGGGTCAATGAGGTTTAAGTGACTTGCCCAGGGTCACACAGCTAGTAAGTGCCAAATGTCTGAGACCGGATTTGAACTCAGGTCTTCCTGAGTCCAGGGCTGGTGTTTTATCCACTGTGCCACCTAGCTGCCCCATTATTTATTTATTTATTTATTTTTGGTGAGGCAATTGGGGTTAAGTGACTTGCCCAGGGTCACACAGCTAGTAAGTGTTAAGTGTCTGAGGCCGGATTTGAACTCAGGTACTCCTGATTCCAGGGCCGGTACTCTATCTACTGCGCCAGCTAGCTGCCCCATTATTTTTAATAGTATTTTATTTTCTCCAATTCCATGTAAAGACAATTTTCAACATTCATTTTTTGCAATATTTTGAGTTACAAATTTTTCTCCCTCCCTCCCCTCCTCTTCCCTTCCTACTACAGCAAGCGATCTGATATAGGTTATATATAGTCATGTAAAACATTTCTGCATTAATCATGTTGTGAAAGAAGAAAGAGAACAAAAGGGGGAAAAAATGAAAATAGTATGCTTCAATCTGCATTCAGACTCCCATCAGTTCTTTCTCTGGATATGGATAGCATTTTTTATCATGAGTCTTTTGGAGTTATCTTGGGTCATTGTATTGCTGAGAAGAGCTAAGTCACTCATAGTTGATCATCACACAATGTTACTGTTACTGTATACAATGTTCTCCTGATTCTTCTGGTTCACGTCACTCAGCATCAGTTTATGTAAGTCTTTTCAGGTTTTTCTGAAATCTATCTGCTCATCATTTCTTATTGCTCAATAGTATTCTATTATAGTCATATACTACAGCTTGTTCAGCCATTCCCCAATTTATGGGTATCCCCTCAAATTCCAATTCTTGGCCACCACAAAAAGAACTGCTATAAATATTTTTGTTCATATGGGTCCTTTTCCCTTTTTTATGAAGTCTTTGGGATACAGACCTAATAAATAGTATTGCTGGTTCAAAGGGTATGGACCGTTTGTTTGCACTTTGGTTATAGTTCCAAATTGTTTTCCAGAATAGTTGGATCAGTTCATCTGGGATACTTTCTTAACATAATTCTAGATTGCTTGTCAGAATAGTTAGACTAGTTCATAGCTCCCCCAAGCATGTATTAGTCTTATCTTTCCATAATCTTGTGCCCAGCATTGATTAGTCCCATAGTCTGTCATTTTTGCTAATTTTCTTGGATGTGAGTTAAAACTGTTTTTTAAAAATAATTTGGAGCAATATTTCATGTGACTGTTAGTCATTGCCAGTCTATTTGTTCATATACATTGACCATTGATCCATTAGAGAATGGCTCTTGTTCTTATATTCAGTTTATAGCTTAGATTTCAGGCCTTTGTCAGAGATATTGGATGCAAAGGTTTTTCCTCTCAGTTGATCACTTCTCATTCTAACTGCATTGATTTTGCTTAAGTTTTTTTTTTAATTTTGTACAATTGAAATTATCTTTTTAATCTTTTATGATTATCTATATCTCGTTTCATTTTTTTTTTGCAGGGCAATGGGGGTTAAGTGACTTGCCCAGGGTCACACAGCTAGTAAGTGTTAAGTGTCTGAGGCTGGATTTGAACTCAGGTACTCCTGAATCCAGGGCCAGCGCTTTAACCACTGTGCCATCTAGCTGCCCCTATATGCCTTGTTTCATTAAGAATTTTCTTCTAGGCATAACTGTAAAAGGTACTTGATCTGGTTGTGTTTAAAAATTTTTATGATATGGCCTTTAATATTCAGGTTACATGAGATTCTGATTCTCTTATATGATGTTATTTTCTAACATTGTGTCACCCACAGACTTGATAAGGATGAGATTTATGCCTCATTCAAGTTATTGATGGAAATGTTGAAATGAATGCAGATAACAGGACTAGAACTTCTGGTGTGAAGGCTTGCTGAGTGCTTTTCAGGTCTGCTCATCCACCTTTGGTGTCTGCCTAACAGGCAGTTCTGACCTGTGGCTCCAAGAAGCAGTAACATACACAGCAGCCACACCCTAGTAAATTATCTTGGCAGACAAGCTAACCCAGGGTAACCAATAAGGCTTAAACCCTTTGGGGAATTAAAAAGATGCCTACCCCAAGCATGTGAAGATTTCTTCCAGCAGAATGGACTGATGAGAACAGTTTGTTCCAGTAACCACAAAGGCAGCTGCAAATAGTTGTGAAGCACTTAGAACTTGGTCAGACGTCAAAGACAACAAGATCATCCGCTTCATCCCTAACCATAACCAGTTATATTGACTTTTGTCTTGCCACTGGACTTTGATAACTCTGGAAGAGTGAGAATAACAAATCTTGTGTAACTCTGTCTCACTTAAATTTAGTTCATGAACTAGTCAATACATCGTGCTCTGATGGCATTGGTCCTCTTTGAAAACATTTCATTATTCCACTAAAGTCCTCTCTTCAGATTGAAATTAACTAACATTCTTTGGGTTTTGTCATTCAAAAAGTTCTGAATCCATAGAATTGTGTCATCCTCCAGTTTATTCGCTATTAGGTGTCATAGTGGGTAGAGTGCCAGGTCTAGAGCCAGGAAGATGAGTCTTCCTGAATTCTAATCCAGCCTCAGGCACTTGCTTGCTGTGTGATCCTGGGCAAGTCAGAAATCCTCTTTGCCTCAGTTTCCTTATCTGTAAAATGAGGTGGAGAAGGTAATGGCAAACTACTACAGTATCTTGGCCAAGAAAACCCCAAATGGACTCAGGAAGAGTCTAAAACAACTAAACAACAAATCCTCCAGTCCGTATCTCCCCATCTTTTCTGCAAGGATGAGAGATTTCATTAAATGTTGTAGCATTTTATTTTATCTACCATGCTACTAAACCTGTCAAAAGAAGAAAATAAAGTTAGTTTGGCAAGATTTATTCTTAACAAACTCATATTGCTGTCTCATCATGACCACTTCTATTTTTGAGTACTCACAAACCATACTTTCAATAATCTATTCCAGAGTTTTCCCAGAAGCCGATGTTAAACTCACTGTCCAATAATTTGAAATGTTGAGGCAGCTAGGTGGTGCAGTGGATAGAGCACCGGTCCCGGAGTAAGAAGGACCTGAGTTCAAATCCAGCTTCAGACACTTGACACTCACTAGCTATGTGACCTTGGGCAAGTCACTTAGCCTCAATTGCCTCACACACACACACACACACACAAATTTGAAGTATCCCTCTTCTTTTCATTTTTGAAAATCAGGACATTAGCCAACCTTCAGTTTCACATTTTTCCCATTCTCTATGATTCCTCGTATTATGTCACAGTCATAAGGTGCTTTAAGGTATAAAAATAATTTTCTTTATAATAACTGTGCTAATATTAGTGCAAGTATTATCTCCCTTTTACAAATGAGGAAACTGAGGCCCAAGGACAACCTTTGACTACTCCAATTATGAATAAGTTAAATAAGGCTAACCACACGGATTGCTATAATTCACCTGCAGTAAAAATCCTAACTCATAAATACTCATTAGCCATTCTAGGTATTTCTTCTCCCACTTTGGGTGAAAGTACTTAATCTCATTATCCTTTTCCCCCAGCTGTCCTGGCAGAATGAAACCTAAAACTACCACCATATTATCACTTCTTTCTCTCTCCTTTGGTCCTCATCCAAATGTGTTCCACAGTGTTTCTTCCGCTCAGGTTCATGGCTTTTCACAAAGGTGAATGAACTTCCTAAAGCACAGTCCTATCCTTTATCTAATTTGTTCCTTTTTTAATGTACCTGTGACCTTAAGCAGCCGATATTCTGTGGCTGGAATGCTCTCCCTTTCTACTTCCACCTCTTGGTGCTGCTTCTCCTATTCTTCTTCCAATGTCACAGCTACTGAGCTCTCTAATATCTGGTTTATCAGCTATGTCTAAACTCCCTTTTTTCTTCCCCTTTATTTTTCAGTTTTTAACTTAGATCAATACCCAAGCAGGTAATTGCCAGGCATCATTTGATATATAGCATCCCTGAATACGAGCCTGTTCATTTAACAAAAGGTTTATTTAGCAACAGCATAAAAAGGATACTGCATGAGGACATAGCTATTGGCTCAGGCAAACACAGAAGCAGCCTGGAAACGTTAGCAGAGCTGAAGGACTCCAGCACCAAATGGGAAAGAAGTCCTTTTTGGGCAACTGATGATCAGGAAACAACATAAATATAACTAGAGGCTACTAGGATGCTTCAAGAATGACTTGAGTGAATCAAGTCTTAAAGATAGCTCCCCTGTCTTTGATGCAAAGAAATATCTTAGCCTATATGAGAGGCAATGGGGAACCCTGGTAGGTATTGATCCTATCAAAGAATCTTTTCGTTTAACAAACTTTTTCAGAATGTGTTTTGTGTGCACGTAATTGCATATACAGAATTTAGGTAAGACACATCCCTGCCTCTCTCTGTCTTAATTCAAGAGCTTGAAAGCTAAATCCCATTCTCAGAAGTAATTTTCTAAGCCAGCTGCTCACTTCCTATATCCTTCCTTTTGGTCCAAAATCCCTGTTTTCATTTGGCAACAGTGATGAAACTATTTCCCTCATGCCAAAATTATTCCTGTTTCTTGGTGAAGCCTTCATAAACTCTAAGGATTATTTCAGAGTTTTTTCTGATGGCGCATTTCATGCTCACTTGAATCACCAAGAGTGCATGGCAGTCCTCATACTTGATAAATTGCTTGATGTTTTCTGGCAAATTTCAAATGTGTCTGCCTTAAAAAACAGTTTATCTCCTGATTGGCTACAGTAAGTTAACTGGCACTGCCTTACCTTTCAGAAAGTTACCTCCCACCACAATACACATCTTCCTCCTTGAGTAGTGGTAGCTGCTTGCACTCTTGATGTTATCTGTTGACATCTCCCCTCCTGAGAAGGTCCAGATCCATCTTAATAGCCAAGAAAAATTCCTTCATCCTGCTGAAAGCCTAATCTTGCCATTTCAGTTTCCCTACTCTATTCTCTGTATAAATGCTAACATTCATAATAGATTGCACAGTTCTCATTCCTCAGCTCTGTAAAGTCTTCAGATGTAATGTTTCGTTAATAATTTTCTTACCTTAATGATTTATTAGAAATTTTATGAACAACAGCATGTAGATCTCCCTCTCCCCCCTCCCCACCTCTTTAGTGCTGAAAGTACTCTGATGCTTGCTTGAGTTAACTTGGACCTAACAAGGAATTCATTTACTTAGAGATTGATTACTTAGTTGGTGTCTGTTTTTTTCTGTTTCCTGTAGGTTTGGGCAGCAGCATCTAAAGTAAAGCATCAGCCACCATCAGATTTTCTTTGGAAGGAACAAGACAAGTTTAGAACAAGTCCCAACTGCACAACCATCCTCTGTAAACCTAATGGTGAAGTCAGTGTTAGATTCTTAACAATTGCTTATAACTTAATATATAGACCTCCTGATGTTCCCTAATCCCTTTGGTTTATCAGGTTATTTTGGCATATTTATAAATTTAGCAAGAAAAACAACTCAGTACAATCATAAATTCAGACAAATCAGCAGCATCTGCTTTCTAACATCAAATGTGCCAAAACTAGATAAAGAGCATATAGAGAAGAAAAAAATCCTGAACTTGAAATCAGAAGGTCTGAGTTCAAATCTCTGTATAATCTTGAACAAGTCACTTAACAGTATAAAATAAGAATTTTAAGATTTGGAGCGTGCAGTGGATGGCAATAAGAACTTTGAATTTGGGCATCCACCCCCTACATTATCATGATATTTAGATTCAGGGTAGAAAAATACAGGAGGGGGGCAACTAGGTCCGCAGTGGATAAAGCACCAGCCCTGGATTCAGGAGGACCTGAGTTCAAATACGGCCTCAGACACTTGATACTTACTACCTGTGTGACCCTGGGCAAGTCACTTAACCCCCATTGCCCTGCGAAAGAAAGAAAGAAAAATACAGGAGGGAAAAATGAGAATGAGAGGTGAAATTCAATTTCAGGTCTTTTCTATTCTGTCTTTGCCCCTGGTGGCTAGTTAAGAAAGTAAATACCTAATGGGTATTTAATAAATGGTTTAAGGGAACAACAAATGGTTGAAGGGTTTTGTGGTTGCTGTAAAAATCCTGTCTTTCTGTCACATCTGCAGTCTGATTTCCTCAATCATATTGCTACTAATACAGTAGGTGAGTAAGAATTCTTTCTAGATTCATAGATTTGTAGAATTTATCCAGACTGATCCTCTATAAAATATGGGAAAATCCTCTCTATGATATCTTGGATAGTGCCTGTTTCAGTCTCCCTTAAACTCCTTTATTGACAGGGAACTCACTACCTAAAGTGTCTTTATTAAATTCTGGAGAATTGGTCTGAAGCTAGTAAATTAGGCAAAATATAATAGGGACAAAAGTTTTACATTTGTTTTTAATAAATTGAATTCACAGGAGGCAGCTAGGTGGTGCAGTGGATAAAGCACTGGCCCTGGATTCAGGAGGACCTGAGTTCAAATCAGGCCTCAGACACTTGACATGTACTAGCTGTGTGACCCTGGGCAAGTCACTTAACCCTCATTGCCCCACAAAACAAAAACAAACAAACGAAAATTACTTCACAGGTATAAAATGGAGGAGGCATGGTTAGTTAGCAATTGTCTGGAAAAAACATCTGGTGTTTTTTAGTGGGTAGCAAGTTTATTGTAAGTAAACTGTGAAATGAGAGAGAAAAAAGAAAGCTAATGTGATCATGAGTTTCACGTACTAAGAGAAGTAGCTCTTCTAGGAATAAGGAAGTGCTTGTCCCACAAGATTCTGCCCTAGTCAGATCACACATGGACTGTTACGTTCATTTCTGGGTACAACAATGTAAGCAGAACATTGATAAGCGAGAGGATAACTGAGATAATAAAGGGCTTTGAGTGTACAAGTTATGTGAGGATCATTTGAAGAATCTGGGTATGTTTAATATGAAAATGTGAAGATTTTGGTTGGAGTAGCAGGAATTGCTGTAGTCAAGTATTTACAGGGTTATTAAGTGGAAAATAGATTCAGTCATTACATTTGTTCTGTTTAATATCTCATGTCAGAAACAGAAGCAATGGGAAGAAGTTGAAAAGAGGCAAATTGGGGCAGCTAGATGGCGCAGTGGATAGAGCACCAGCCCTGGAGTCAGGAGTACCTGAGTTCAAATCTGGTCTAAGACACTTAACACTTACTGGCGGGGTGACCCTGGGCAAGTCACTTAACCCCAATTGTCCCACCAAAACAAAAAGAAAAGAAAAGAGGCAAATTTAGGCTTGACATTAGGAAAAATATAAATATCCCTAAGTGGGATGTAGAGAGTTCCTTTGAATACAGGTATTCAAGAGGAAGCAGAATGACCACTTATCAGATCAGATGTTAAGCTAGGAGATTTCTTTTCAGCTATGGGGTAAACTAAGTTACTATTGAAATCCTTTCCAACTCTAAAATCCTGTGATTCTTTAAACTTGATTAGAATACTAGCTTTATCTAAGACATAGGTAAAAAATGTTAAAACACCACAGGGGCAAGCATCAAACCATAAATGATTACTTTTTGAGATCTGACTATTTACCCAGTTCCATATCCATATCTGTTTTATCTATGAAAATAGCTTGAAAGACTTTATCAAATTCTTTGTTTTCTAGTGCCTCAGTTTCTTCCTCTATTTAAAAGAAACATAGAATACCCTTCATAACAGCAGGTCTAATGATGGCATTGTTTAGAATGTGATAGAAAATGTAAATGTGATTTCGAAAATAGATTTTAAACCTTAAAGTGCTGTAGAAAAGTGAATTAACAGCATTCCCAACATTAGGAATTATATTTGAAAGCATAATAACATTAGTAAACATACAGAAAAAAGGTAAAACCTCTGGGTTTGATAGTGAGAGAAATTGTGTTAGTTGACTGAAATAGCATCCTAAAGTTCCGTCTTATAAATATTAAATAAACTAAAATGACATCTCTAGAAATAAACTTAGAGAATTAATATTTTAACCACGTTTTGATTTCCCAGAAATTCAGTAATAAAGAATAATTTAATTCAATTCAGCAAACATTCACTAAGCACCTCCTTGGCCCTATGTGCTGGTCATTGTTGTGCGTGCTAGGGATAAAAAGACAAGAAGAAATAGCCCCTGTTCTTAAGGAACTTACATTCTACTTGGTAAGCAAGGGAACATTTCTACTTCTACGCCAGTGGCAATGAGCTGCTGCATTTGTCATCATGAACTTTTCCTTTAAAAGGACAAGTTATGGGGCAGCTAGGTGGCACAGTGGATAGAGCACCGCCCCTGGAGTCAGGAGGACCTGAGTTCAAATCTGGCCTCAGACACTCAACGCTTACTAGCTATGTGACCCTAGGCAAGTCACTTAACCCCAATTGCCTCATCAAAAAAAAAAAAAAAGGACAAGTTACTGGACTATCCCTTAGTAATCCCAAAGACTTACTGAAAACTCTTTTTCCAGTGTATAAGTTATGTAGTTCTATTACCAGATAGAGGACTACTGCTGATACACTTATTTTTTTGTCACAGTGATCTATGAAATCTTTCATGTAGAGAGAAGCTATGATGTGTGGTGGTATGTGGGTTATATATGCTCCCACTGATGAAATTAAAACTCTTTTGAAGAAATAAGCTAAACAAATATCTAATAGAAAATTTGAAAACCTCGTATAGAAGCCAAAATCCGCAAATAGTTAGACATGGATTTCCATGACCTGAATAGTGCCCTCTTTGGCCTGGACCAAAAATAAGTCAAGCACGCTTTAAAAAACATAAAATATGACTGAAATCCCTAAAGTGACTTTTCACTAACATTGGAAGATATTTCCTAATAGTCTTAACAGAACACTAGAAGGAATCAAGAGAGCTTACTTCTAGCCCTTCTCTCCCAGTAATTAATCATGTAGCTCTAAGGGCCCTTTTTTACTCATATATAAAATGAGATGTTGTATTAAATTATTGATAAGATTCAGGAATTCTATGAACCTTTCAAATAGGCCACTACCCACACTATTCCTATTGACCCCATTATTACTTTGTAAAGGGTAGCCATTTCCATAGACTCCAAAAAACAGTTTGGTTGGTTTGGGCACAGTGCATAAAGTGCCAGGCCTGGAGTCAGGATGAATCATTTTCCTGAGTTCAAATCTGGCTTCAGACACTTGGTAGCTGTGTGATCCTGGGCAAGTCACCTAACCCTGTTTGCCTCAGTTTCCTTATCTGTTTCTTCAGCTGGAAAAGGAAATGGTAAACCATTCCAGTATCTTTGCCAAGAAAACCCCAAATGGACTTACAAAGAGTCAAACATGAATGAAAAACAACTGAACAACAAAATAGTTGTTATACAGGAAATCAGTCTCATTAGCCTATTTAGAAATGGTATTGAATCAATGATGGCATTTCACCTTTATCTGTTATCATCATCAAATATTTATTGAGCTGGTGCTAGAATTACAAGACAATGTCATGTTTTGGATTGATCACTGGTTCAGAATTTAGATGACAGAATCACAGAATTTGAAAATTTGAAAGCATCTCAGTGACCACATAGTCCAGTACATACATAAAAGGTACCATGCTGTACCCGACAAATGCTTGTCCAGTCTGGGTTTCAAATCCTATGTGGACTGTGTGTGTTACCTTGGGCAAAACACTTTACATTCCTGAGCTTCAGTTTCACATCTATAACTAAAGAAATTAAATAAACCTTGTGCTTTCCTATCCCTTTTATTTCTAAATCTATTTTTAGAACACTGGCCTAGGCATTGGGGAGAAAAAAAATAGAATAAATGTTCCCTTAGTTGGAGGGATCTATAATTATAATCTCAGATGTAGAAATCATCTAGTACAACTACCTCCTTTTACAGATGAGGAAAAAGGAGCCCCGAGGGGAAACACAACTTGCCCAAAGTGTCAAAGCTAGTAATTTGATCACCTAGGATAAAGCCATGCCTCTGACTCCAAATCCATGTGCTGTCCTAGAGAAAGACATTCAGAGATAATCTGCTTCTCAGTAGAACTGAATAGATTGGCAAATCTGACTGAGAAGTAGACACTTAATCCCCTAAAAAGTGCAGTCATACATGAAGCAACATGGAATTTTCCCATTCAAATCTATTAAACTTGAATTTACATTTGATACTCCACCTTTTCCTTCTCTATGTGTAATTTAGCTGAACATCAGTTGTAGTATTTGTTTATTTAATTTGTTCATTTCAATCCAGAGGGTTTTATTTCAAATAAGAGGCATAGGTTCAAATTGTAGCTCTAATATTTCCTAAGTGTGTGACATTATGTAAATCACTTGAGCATTCTTTTCCCTATGGTCATCCTTAGTTTCTTCATATCCAAAATGGGAATGGCTTTTGTCCTTCATACTTGAAGAAGACCAAAATGACATTACTGTGTCGGTGTACAGCATGTTCAACTATGGCTGATCAGACCAATATAAGCTCCAAAGCCTGGCTCTACTGCAGGTCAGGCAGAAATAATCCATATGAACATTTGGAATGGAGATTCTCTAAATTTGATCATCTCGTGTTTCTTTTGAGCTTCTATAATTCTACTATGCTCAGAGAGCACCATGCCTTCTTTGATGCAGGCATGTCATGCTGGACAGTCCTGTGCCAGTGTCTTCTCTGTCTCACAATCAATTCCAGAATTCTTCAGATAGACCTTGAGAGTGTTCTTGTATCACTTCTTCTGACCACCGTGTGAGTTCTTGCCTTGTGTGAGTTCTCCATAAAATATTCCTTTAGGCAAATGAACTTTTGGCATTTGAACAATGTGGCTGGCCCATCAGAGTTGCACTCTTTGCAGTAGTATTTGAATGCTTAGAAGGTAAGCTTGAGAAAGGACTTCAGTATCCAGTACCTTATCTTGCCAGGTGATCTTCAGAATCTTCCCAAAACAATTCAAATGGTAGTAATTTCAATTTCCTGGCATAGCACTGGTATACTGCCCAGGCTTCACAAGGCATACAATAACAAAGTCAACATAATGGCTCTGTAGACCTTCAGGTTGGTAGACAGCCTCTTCTCTTCCACATTTTCTTTTGGAGCCTCCCAAACACTGAGCTAGCTCTGGCAATATGGGCATCAACTTCATCATCTATGTACATCCCTGGAAAATGTCTTGCCAAGGTAAGTGAACTTATCCACAGCATTCAGAATTTTTCCATTTGCTGTAACTGATGGTTCCTGTTATAGATCATGCAGTGCTGGCTGTTTTCTTGGTGTTAATTGTCAGGCCAAAATAAGTACAAGGTACAAGTGGCAAGAAAATCGATCCATACTCTGTTGCATCTTAGCCTCAGAGACTGCATTGAGTGCATAATCATCTATGAATAAAAAGTTGCACACCAACTCTCCTTCCACTTTAGTCTTGGCTTATAACCTTTTCAAATTAATTTACTATCAGTGCGGTAGCTGACTTTGATGCTGTTTCCATTTTAATCCTCATTGAAGGTGTCTGACAAGTTTACTGAAAACATCATGCTAAGAAACATGGAGGGGCAGCTAGATGGTGCAGTGGATAAAGCACAGGCCCTGGATTCAGGAGAACCTGAGTTCAAATCCTACCTCAGACACTTGACACTTACTAGCTGTGTGACCTTGGGCAAGTCACTTAACCCTCATTGCCCCACAAACAAACAAAAAAAAGAAGAAAAAAAAAAGAAACATGGGCACAAGCACATGTAAAGCCCTACTTCACTCCATTGGTGACTAGGAAAGAATGAGGGCATCATCCATTATCCGGAACCCTCCTAAGCATGATATAACAGGATTGATATACAATACTAATGAACTTTTCTGGGCAACCAAATTTTGCCATGATCTTTCATAAGCCTTCATGATTAACAGTATCAAAGACCTTGGTCATATCAATAGACCTTTGTTCTACTCCTGGCATTTTACCTGGAGTTGTTTGGCAGCAAACTCCATATCAACCATTCCTTGGCCCTTTCTGAAACCAACAGTTTCCAGGGTATATGAGCATCTTCCAGGTTCAAGATCGGCCAATTAATGAGGATTCTGGCAAGAAGCTTGCCAGCAATGACGACAAGAGAAACTCTCTCCACTGTGATCATCACAGGACAATCCATTTCCTTTTCTCTCATAGAGATGGACAAAGGAGGCATCCTTGAACTCCTGAGGGATAACCTCCTCTTGCCATATAACCTGGAAGATTTTATTCAGCTTTTTTAATGAGCAGTGGACCCCTCACCTTGTAAATTGCTGCTGAAATACAGTCAGTGCCAGGTATTTTTCTACACCATAGGAGCCTAATGACATTCAAAACCTCTTCATCTGGAAGTTTGACTAGAAAGGAATTGACTTCCATCTGAGGTATATGGTCAATGATTTCAACATTGGTTGATGACATTCTGTTGAGAATGCTATGGAAGTGTTGAGCCCATCTCTCCAGAATCATGTCCTTTTCACTAATCAGCTTGGCTTTTTTACTAGATTAGATTTGATTGTGAAAGCTTTGCCAGCTTCATAGCACTCCTCATCATGGTGTCCACTCCAGAAAAACTCTTATGCAGCTCTGACTTCAGTAAGCTGGCCTTCATTTGCCAGCCTTGTTTCACTCAGAGCTGCTATTTGGATGTGATGCCTCCTGGATTCTCTCACAACAAGAGGATCTTCAGGTCTACTGGATTTCATGTTTTCCATAAGCATGTGCACATTCCATGTATCTATGGTGAATGGAATCATCTTCACAAAAGTTTTTATACTTTTTTGTGTTTCAACCACAGAGTAAGATCCTTGTCTGAAACAGTAAGCAGACCAGAGTTAGGTTAGGTGAAGCAGACAATGCTCAGGACACCTTTTCTAGGCCCTTCCTTACATCAGAAGGTGAACAGTGCAGTCCTTTTAAAAGACCGTTCAAACACCCAGGGGACTGCCAAATCCCACCGCTGCTTGGGTCCTGTGAGAAAACAACACTATGTTCTGGGCTTCCTGTGTGCAGGGTTGTGACTATGGCTCCCAATCTGTCCACACCTGCTACTTCATCACTTGTCTGTCTCCACAGGACTTGAAAGTAAGCAAAAATGGTATAATGGTATGCGTGATGTCTTTTGACTCACACATAAATTAGATTCAAGTGAGGCAAAGTTGTGCAATGTTATCCATCTCACTCTCTCCCAAAATCATTGGAGTCTAGTGGCAAGATAAAATCAAGATGACTGCTGATGACCCTGGATGCAGTGAATGATGTTGGCATTATTGATGTCTAATCTTTACACACTCCACAGCTCCTGCTTCCACTTTCATCTTCCCATTCTACTGGGGTAGACATCCCCCTAATTCACGAACAGGTTTGAAGCTCATCAGTTACCCTCACCTTGGTTTAATCCATATGCCAAAATAGTTTTACTGTGGTGTGCCTACTGTGCATGCTACAGCTTTTTGGAGCCACAGGTGAGAGTTGTGTGGCAAGTGGACAGCAAAGATGGAAAGTGACCCTGAGAAGGGCTCAGCAGCCCTCACACCAGAGGTACTAGTCTTTCCTTAACACCTTGTACACCCCAGAATGGGAATAATAATACAACCAATCCCTACTTCACAGAGTCATTTGTAGGAAAACACTTTGGAAACCTCAAAATGTTATATAAATGAGTCACTCTTATTAATCCATGTAACAGTTTTTACATTGTTATAGCTTAAGTCCAAGTCTATAGTTTTATAAAATTAAAAATTGAAAACTGCAAGTGAGAAGTTATTTAGCATCTCTCTATTTTAGGTGTACAAGTTGATACTGATTCTTCCTATGACCAGAGTGCCTAATCCTTAGTGCCTAGGCAGGCTTTATAATTCTAATAAACTTGTAGGACATTTAGGAAACTGAAAGCCCCTACCGCTACTGTAGTTGAGTATATGAACTTTATAACCTTCATTCCCTCTTAGCCTCCCAACAACCACTGCTGCTTTAATAACACTTTAGTGTCTCCTCCTGCCTCCTCCTATTCACTCATAACCAGGAGGCAAATGGAGATAATCTAAAGGAATTCACAACCCTGAATTTGAAGATTGTCTTCTATGTTACTGTGTCTTGTGGCTTTGTTCTTCACTATAACACATTTAACTTGGAATCATAAAATATCTAGGTTCTGTGGAGCGCAGAATTTTCTGGAATTAAAATTTACATTTATGGAAAGCAATATTAAAAAGTATTTCTCCTTTCACTTCCCTTTCATGTTATATTCCTGGCAACTGCCTATATTCCCTGTTCCCACTTCTACCTAACAGTCATTGATACAGTGCTTCACTGGTTCTATCTTCCCATTTCCATCCTAAATTTACATTGTTAATCAATATGTGCCCTCTTAAAAACTTTAAAATTAGATTTGATGATAATACAATTTTGATCATCTCTTTAGCACATTTTCTTGTAACATGCCTAAGAAGTAAAAAGAATAATGCTCTTGAATGATATATTACAGTAATAGACTGCTCTCTTTAGGCTATTGCTTGGTATACTCCTATCCACTGGAAGCAAGCTTGGGAGGGATTTGACACTGACAAAAAATATGCCAGAAGCCCACTGGCAATTTCATCACCTAAAGTACAAATGAATCGAGAAACACCATCTACAGTAACCAAAGCAAAACGAGATCAACAAACCACCACAATTCTGGAGGAACAAGTTCGAGTTTTTCTTAAGAGGTACATACTCAAAGATTTTCTTGTTCAGTGTGGTTGTTAAGTAGGTACTACCTAAGGCTCAGGTGGCAAGATGGTATCAGCTAGAGAAATGGACTGATAGAGGTAAGATAAGCAACAACATGATCTGTTTCTCCAAATTTATAAAGGATCTGTATTCCAAAGTGCTCTATAAATGTGACTTACTATTAGTAATCCATGTAACATCTTTTACATTGATACAGATGTTTACATTGTTACATGACGCAAGCATAAAAATATGACAGGGTTTCCAATGACAGACACTAATATAGGGAGAGGTGGTATGAAAGGGTTTGTCATACAACATACCCAAATTTTTTGGCCATTTCATTGCTCTTTAGCACCTCCACAGAGCCACATAGGTAGCTCAGTGGATAGAGCTCTGGGCCTAGAGTTAGGAAAGACCTGAGTTCAAATCTATCTGTGTGACCTTGGGCAAGCCACTTAACCTGTGTTTGCCTTAACCTACTGGAAAAGGAAATAGCAGACCAATCCAACATCTTTGTCAAGAAAACCCCAAGGACATTATTGGTATGCTATGGGCCATGGGGTCATGAAAAGTCAGACATGCTTGAATAAGTAAACAACAATAAAGAGGTATGGTCCTGAAGCTGTAAAGAGGTAAAGCAGTTAACAAGCACCTCTTGAGTATCCATTTTATGCCTAACACTGAGTACTTCAATTCATGCTATAATTGGGTAGGTGGAGGGAGCAAACTGCTAAAGGGAGTTTGCTAGGGGATTCATATTGTACCATGGATCTTATTTTTAGATCTATATATAACATTCACATCAAGTTGACCTATTTAATTCTTAGTAACAAATGGATCCTAGAGACAGAACCATTCTCTTTGGATATAAAATGCAGTTTTAGTTATCACAATTTTAACCAATTTGCATAGTTTCAGTCTACCTACTCTTTAGTTATTGGTTTATTATAAAAACATAATTTTGATACCCATTTTTCTTTTACAGAGAAAAAGAAATCCCACCATCTCTTTTCCCCAATTGCAGCCCATGGGGCCTTAGTCAGAGCTGTCCTATTCACCCCAATTATTCTCTGTTCAGACCACTTACTATGAACAATGATGGGAGCACCTTGTGCAGACAGTCAAGGACACAGTCAGCTAGACCTGACCCAATACCAGGTGAGTCAAGAACCAGTTATTATAAAAAGGGAAACGGAGGGACAACATGAATAAGTTTCTACTGAAATCTATCATCTCGAAGAGGAAGAGTTGAATAGCCATCCATTCTCACTTTGTGGCCCTCAAATTTGACATAATAAGGTCTTACTGGTATTAATTTGCTTTAGGATTGTTCATTTCTTCCTAACTGGTATCAGTGCATCCAGTCTCTCATCTCTATTTGATACTCCACACTGCTATCAAAATGGTATTTCTAAAGCACAAATCTAACCAAACACCTCTAATCAAGGAGAGTATCCAGGTCAACCATCTCTTTGTTTCCCATCCACTGTACTCCTCTTGACTTCTCCATGCCCCAAGGAATTTCTTCATCCTACAAGATCACATCTGCCCTAGTCTTACATCTCATGAGTACCTTCAGCCCTTGGGGAATGCTCTGATTAGAAGGCAGAGTGGAGAGCTCCTAAGGACCTCCATTTAAGGAAGGTGCCCAAGCCAGCTTTTTCCCATTTGCTACCCAGCAGCCATACCTTTGATTTCTCCATCAAGCCCCTATGCTGTGTACCATCTCTCCCCATCTTCATTTTTATCTTCCTTTGGCAAGTTGTCTTAATTGTGATTGTTAGCTCCTTTAGTAGCAGGGGTTGTATTTCTTTTTCATACTTGTATTCCTGGCACTTAGCACAGTGCCTGGCACATAGACACTTAATAAATGTTTCCTGACTGACTGACTAACCACATAACTCTCTGTTTAAGAAGCTTCAGAGGATCCCTATTGCCTTTAGAACAGAATCCAAACTGTTTGGTACTGAGAACCCTTCACAATCTGTCCCCACACTACTTTACTCCCATCATGTATTCTGCGCTTCTACCACCCACTCTTGTGCCTTTGCTCAGGCTTTTCCTCATGCCTGGGATGCTCTCCCTCCTTGCCTCTGCCTCTTGGGACTCCTTGCTCTCTTCTAGACTTAACTCAAGTGCCACCTCCATCAAAAAAAACCATTATTCCTGATTCTCACAATTGTTATTCCCCTCCACCTACCCCTATCACTTTGTAGATTTGTATATGTTCTTTATTTCCTTCACTGGGAATATGTTGTATCCTTCCTGTAGAATGTAAGCTCCCTGAGAGCAAGGACTAACTTGCTTTTCCATTCATAGCCACAGCACCTAGTACACAGAGAGTGATTCACATTTGCTTATTCATTTGTTGCACGTAGTAAGAATTAGAGAAATATTTGAATAAATAAATGAAAAGAAAGACAACATCTATAATAAGGGTATGATTGTCATATAAAATTATCGTGTCATAAGATTGAATTTGAGCCTGTGCCAAAAGTGTATTTTTCTTTGTAAGTAGGGTTAATATATATGTGTGTGTGTGTATGTATATATATGTATATGTATATATCCTTTTAGTTTTTATCGTGATGAAAAACTATTATCAATCCCAGCGGCTTAACAGAAAAATATTAATTTAAGTCTTCTCACAAAAACAACAAAGGCCTATTCTGATCTTCAATCTATGATCTAGCTTAGCCTTCTCACTACAACATTGTCTGCATGGATGATGTCACCATGCTGCAGACTCCTGCACAGCCTCCTAGGAAATACAATTCAGATAATTTCCACTGTTAAAGAGTCTACAAATTTGTCCTCTACATAGGAAATGGTAGAAGGAACTGAAGATGTTTAGCCTAAATATAGAGAAGAAATGTGTTGTCTTCAAGTATATAAAAGGCTGGTATTTAGAAAAAGGATTCAACTTTTCTTAATAGATCAGAAAAATAGAACTAGACCTAATAGGTACATGTTACAGAGTAATGGAACCTAGTCCAGTTAAGAAAAACTTTAAAAAAAAAATTATAATAGTCAAGCATGAAAATGAACTAACCTGTGGAGCAGGGCTTTTCTTGTCAATGAAAGCATTCAATTGGAATCTAGATCACCACCTGTCAGAGATGTACAAGAGGAAGAGTACATTTCTTCACAGAGTCAGGAACTGGACTAAATGATCTTTGAGGTCTCTTCTGTCCCTACAGTTTCTAATCCTACAATGATAGTCATTGAGAAATCAAAGTTTTAAATGTGGAATTTTGTTTTATGGACAACTTTTCAGAAATGTACCTATTTTGAAAACTAATGAATAACTGCATGTAAAGTTCTATAAATGTTGCATGACATTATTAGGAACTTATTACTGGGACCGCATCTCCTACAATATTCATTGAATTAAGAACCAGAAATTTGCCTTCAAAGTATCAAGGAGGGAAAATAATTATTAAATGGGATAGTCAGTATTATAACTTACATTGTACACGTCAATCTCAAGGTCAAGATTTTCAGCAGCCCAATATGATCACCTAGAAAAGCCCAATTACTTGGTTCATTTACAACCACACTGAACAAAATACAGTGACCTGACTCTGATACATTGAACAAAATGCTCTATTTTCTGTGATCACATTAACTGCACCAAAAAATTAACAAAAAAAAAATTCAACACAAATGAAATATAAAATTTCTCATCTGTCCCTTGGCTGAGTTAAGAATAAGATCACATGTTTCTGGAAAACAATTATAGGATTTTCCCTCTGGTGTTTATAATGAATGTAGGTTAAATACCTCATATTCCTAAGGATTATGACAAGTGAAAATTATTGTTATGTCTTTTCTTACAACTGAAGTAATAGAACATTTGAAAATATTTGTGGCTAATTTGGGGGTATTAGTTCTAAGAATAAAGTGATAATGTAAGTGAAAGAATGACTACTTTACACCAGAGAAACCACTGTTTAAACCTCATTTTTAGAAATATATACTGGGGTCAGCTAGTTGGTGCAGTAGATAAAGCACAGGCCCCAAATTCAGGAAGACTTGAGTTCAAATCTGGCCTCAGACACTTGATACTAGCTATGTGACCTTGGGCAAGTCACTTAATCCTCACTGCCCTGCCCAAAAATACATACACACACACACACACACACACACACACACACACACACACACACACAATTAGTCATTCACTTACTTCACTAGGTAAAAATATTATTTCAGCAAATCACCACATTCAGATTAAGTCAACTAGGTCCTAAATGTTCCAGATTCAGATTACTTGACAAAGTTCTTCTGTCTCACAAAAACTAAGGCAAGTTTTATAACTACTACTGATAATCCTACTACTAAATTTCAAGAAATTATAGTTGGGCATTTTCTATAAATGTTTCTTATCTCTAGAATATATTTTGTCTCTTTAACAGCTTTAGTTCATCTGCTTTGGGGGGAGGGGATGGGCTGTGAGGAGTCTGAGTAAAGTGACTTGCCTAGGGTCACACAGTACCTGAAGCTAGATTTGAACTCAGGTCCTCCTGACTCTAGGGTCAGTGCTCTATCCACTGTACCTCCCAGCTGCCCCAGTTTATCTGCTTTCAGTGTTTAATTTAACATGTACCTTGTAGGAGTCAATCCAGGGGTCAGTAAGCTACAGTCCAGTAGTTTGCTGACCTCTGGTGAGATATATCATTTCAGAAGTTTATAGCATATGTTTTATGCAAACATGCAACTTTTGTCCTTTGGAGATTATTTTGAAGATGACAGATAACAAGCTAGATTCTTTTTATGGCCAAGCTACTCCTTGTCATAAAATAATGTATCTTTAGGGGCAGCTAGGTGGCGTAGTGGATAAAGCACTGGACCTAGATTCAGTTCAAATCTGGCCTCAGACACTTAACACTTACTAGCTGTGTGACCCTGGGCAAGTCACTTAACCCCAGTTGCCTCACCAAAAAAAAAACAAATAATAAAAAAATAAAATAATGTATCTTTAGAACAAATTTAACTCTTTCAGACCTGTAATTACTATTCAGAAAGTTGATGCTGTGATATACTGAACAATATAACTATTAACTCATTGCATTCAGAAGTAGAAATGGTAGAGAGAAAAGAGATTTTATCTCAACTAGTTATGTGGGAGTACAAGGGTGGAAGCTGCAGTACCTAGGCATTTAATAACACAATCACTAGAAAATTATGTTCTGTACTGCCTTCTGAGAAATTGGAGCATACTAAAATGTTATTTTCCTGATCTGGTTTCTAAGAAAACTTTTTTTGGCAGAGTGACCATTGAGAATCTTGTTTGTAGATCTCTCAGAGTAAGATACCCCTGTGTGTTAGATCTTTCCTTCCAACCTCATAAGTTGTTGTGGGCTATAACAATGCCTCACCATGACCTTTTGTTGGCTCTGCCACTCCAGATTTAGATTTGAGGTGTTATTTTAAAGTTGTTTGGAGAGTAATGTTGGGAGAGGTTAGCAAAGTGCTTTCTCTATTCTGCAATCCTGGTTCCTCCCCAAGAATTCCCTTTTTTCACAAAAATATAAATATTCTTAACTAAAATCACTACTTTATCGATTCACTGTAGCATGAACTGACCCTAGGTTTGGGGGAGGGGTGTCCACACCAGACTGCTTCTGTAAGACTACCTGTGGAAGATGATTGTAGGAGAAGAGAGGAAAAAGCATTAAGCTGAATAATAAGAAGATTGTGTAGATGGTTTGGGAGAAACTTGGACTTTATGAAGAAGGTCCAAAATTGAATTTGGGAAAGAAAAACATGGGGTTATATTAGGAAAATATAAAAGGCCAGCAGTCTCCAGGTACAGTTTCTGCTTCAAGTTTTGGTAAGAAAAAAAAGTTAAAAGAGAAGGATGAAGTAAAACCTAAAGAGAACTCAAGAAACTTTGGTACTTGTCAAGAAGGCCAAAGATTGGGTTTGTTGAAGGGATATTTAGGAGAAATGAAGAAAATATCAAGAACAATGTTCAGGTTTAGATACTTGTCACTCATTTTTGACTCCTGGGAAGAAGGTTGAAAAGAAGAGCAGAATTAAAGAAGATTAAGGGCTCAAGAGCTGAAGAAAAGGAATCAAGGAAAACACTCAGAGAAGGAAAAGTAGAAAAGATCAAGTAAGGTAAAGTTAGAAGAAGTAAGTAAATAAAACATACAAGGGGCAGTTGGTGATGCAGTGGTTAAAGCACCAGCCCTGGATTCAGGAGGAAATCTGGCCTCAGACACTTGACACTTACTAGCTGTGTCAAGTAATAACTAGCTTACTAGCTGGGGCAAGTCACTTAACCCTCGTTGCCCCCGCAAAAAAAAAAAAAAGAAAAAAAGAAAAAATACATACTTGGTGAAATACACATACCACATGCATACACTAACATATATATACATATACGTGTGTTTCTGTATATGTGTGTATAGGAATTAGTCTCAAAGGAGGAAAGGAAGTAATATTGTGTTTATCAAGTTGTTGTGACAAAGGAAAGGAAGTTGCCTGTATCAGTCAAGGTATTGAGAGATAATAAAAAGTCTAAAGGAAGGTGTATAGGACGGTAAAGTTTAAACACTAATAAGTAGTTTGGGGGTAGTTTTGTTTTGTTATCTTTAAGGCTGAGATGCTCAATAAGTATGGAGATCAGGGAGAAGAGTTTGCTGTGACTTACATGGACTGGGTGATGTTTATATTTTTGCCATAGGCAACTGAACTATGTTCCAAGTGAGATGCCTCTCCAGTTTATCATGGACAATAAAGTGTTCAGTGAGGTAGCAGGGGGGATCTGAGGAGACAAGGAGAATCTTGACACATTGTCAGGAGTGTGAAAGGTAGAAGAGTGTCAATCAGGGCAGTCATAAACTTAGAGTTAAAAAAATTGAGACTATTCTAGAGAGGAGTAACTTCTTGTCCTTCAAGGAATGATAAAGGTAAGCCCACAGAATCAGTCACATGAAAGAACATTACAAAAGAACATTGAATGAAAGTGTTAAAAGAAGAAAAGAGTAACTTCCTGCTTGGAAATATAGAGGCAATAATAGCAATGACTATTGTCTTCCTGTGGGTATGAATCCAATATTATCTCCTAATGCTTATCAAAAAAGGTAACCTCTAACAATTTCTAATGATCCACATGGGCAGAAATGATATTACCAGAAGAAACCTCAAAAGTTTTGTCAAATATCACAAAATCTAAACTAAAAACCATAGGGACACAGCTTTATTTTCCTCAGCGCATCCCATCAAGGCAAGAAAAAATGAAAAAATGTATTTGTGAAGTGAACATCTGACTAACAAGATGGTGTTTGAGTGCTGGATTAAGATTTCTGGATCAAGGCTTTAAATAAACTAATACTAAA
This sequence comes from Dromiciops gliroides, assembly GCF_019393635.1. Classification (NCBI taxonomy): domain Eukaryota; kingdom Metazoa; phylum Chordata; class Mammalia; order Microbiotheria; family Microbiotheriidae; genus Dromiciops; species Dromiciops gliroides. The sequence goes on from NC_057865.1 coordinate 176,591,659, forward strand.
CTCTTGAGAGTGCTCCTAACAAAGGCAGGTAAGAATGTATTTGTCTGAAGTCTTGCAAATATAATCAATAGGGCCCTACGCTTAAAAAAAAATCCTATGGGAAAGGAAGGAAAACATCTTGATTTCTCTACCATAAACTGTATATTTAAAAAATTGGAAGGAAGAAAAGCAATTGAGACAGTTCACAGGAGACAAAATTTAAGAAAACTACCAGTAGTAAATTCTGTAGCCTCAAGTCTATGCACAGAGGTCCAAAATTTAGTCAATAAGAGGAATTCAAGATCTTTTTTTTTTTTTAAGTGAGGCAATTGGGGTTAAGTGACTTGCCCAGGGTCACACAGCTAGTAAGTGTTAAGTGTCTGAGGCCAGATTTGAACTCAGGTACTCCTGACTCCAGGGCCGGTGCTCTATCCACTGCACCATCTAGCTGCCCCAAGATCTTTTAATACAAGGAGACAAGTTTAACCCCATGATTCTCACTAAGACATGGTGTTTTGAAACCCATTACTGAAATGCAGTCCTGGAAGCCCCTCATTCAAAAAGGAACAGAATAGGCAAGAAGGAACGGGGAGTAGCATTGTATACTAATAAAGTATATTCATGCGAAGAAATCCAGGACCCATTCAGGGAGAGGGAGAAAGCCTGATGGAGAGCATTTGATTGAAGCTCAAAGAAGGCAGAAACAAAAAAAGGGTTTTCTCATCAGAATTACTATAGACCACCCCAACAGAAAGAACAATTCCAGAAAAAAGAATAAAAATATGACATGAATACACGCTATATAGTGATGAGGGACTCATTTTGCATATATCTGCTAGAGCTCTCTTTCTTCCAAAAACAGACTGGCTAATAACTTATGAAATGCCTTAATGAGAATTCATCCTTCAAAAGCTGGAGCAACCCAATGAGTGATAATTCTGTGCTGGATGTTCCCATCACTTAAAAGGGAGAATTGAAGTTACTGAGGTGGGAATAATGGGAACATTGGGTTGAACACTGCTTTCCCTAGAATTTATGATAAGGGAAAGAGAGAAATGCTGGAAATAGTCTGGCATATACCCTAGATTTGGCGAGTACAAATTTCATAGAGTTCAGAAGAAGGATAGATAGCATCCCATGGGTAGGCTAGCCCAGGAAAGCACCTAGTTGGCCTTGATGAATTCAAGTCACCAGATGAATAAGTCCTTATCTGCTGAAAAAATGGATGATTGCCAGGCTACTGTCATTAATGTTTGAAACATTTATGGAGAATGGAAGAAATCTTATAGAGGCACTGGAGAGGGGGAAACTTTGACTTTGAGTCATTTTTCAGTTGTGTCCAAATCTTTGTGACCCCTTTTCAAGTTTCTTAGCAAAGATACTGGTGTGGTTTGCCATATCTTCTCAGTTCATTTTTACAGACGAGTAACTGAGGTAAACATGGTGAAGTGACTTGTCCATGGTCACACAGTAAGTTTCTGAGATTCGATATGAACTCATGAAGAGAAGTGTCTTCATGACTCCTGGCCCAGTGCTCTATCCACTGTACCAGAAGAGAGGAAAATATAGTCTTAATTTTCAAAAAAAAGAATGAGAAACAAAGTCTGCAAAGTATAGAGCAGTGAGCTTGACTTTAATTCCTGGGAAATTCTTAGAAATATAATTGAACTCATTGAACCTATAGAAAAAGAATTAGTGATTCCAAAGAGCCAGTTCTGAAAGAATGTCATGCCATATTAACTTTTCCTTTTTTGACAAGTTATTAAAACTAATTGATCGGAAGACTGTTGACATAACTTACTAAATTTTAGCAATACATTTGATAAAATCTCTCAGAGTAATTTTGTTGAAATGTGGAAAGGTATGTACTAATCAAATAATTAAAACCTTATTATCTTAATTTGAGTCAAAAGGAATTAAATGGCTCAGAGGATGGTGTTAGTTGTTCAATGTCATTCTTGGCCCTCCAGTGGTGAAGTGTCCCAGAGATTGTAATTTGGCCCTGTGAGGTTAACATTTTTTATTCTTTAAATATTTTATTTTATGTAACAACAATTTTTAACATTTTGAGTTTCAAATCTCTCCTCCCTTCCTAACCCTTTCCTTGAGAAGGCATGTAATTTAATATGGATTATAATATGTAGTTCTACAGAACATTTCCCTATTAGTCATGTTATTAAAGAGACACAGACCCTCCCCTTTTTCCACCAAAAAAAACCCCATAAAAACAAGAAATAATAAAGTTTAAAGAGTGTGCTCTCAATCTGCATTCACACTTCTTAAGTTCTTTCTCTGGAAATGGATAACATTTTATCATAAGTGTTTCAGAATTCGTCTTGGATTGTTGTATTGATGAGAATAGCTAAATCATTCACAGTTAATACAATATTGCTGTTACTCTGTACAATGTTTTCTTTCTGTTCACTTCACTTTGCATCAGTTCATATAAGTTTTTTCAGGTTTTTCTGAAAGCATGCTGCTCATCATTTCTTATAGCACAATAGTATCCTATCACAATTATGTACCATAATTTGTTCAGTCATCTCCCAATTGATGGGCATTCCCTCAGTTCCCAATTCCTTTTCTACCACTAAAAGTTCTGCTATATTTTCTTGCACATGTAAGTCCTTTTTTTATTTTTTTTAAAATCCCTTCTGGTATACATACCTAGTACCAAAGGGTATGCACAGTTTTATAACTTTTTGGGCATACTTCCAAATTTCTCTGCAGAATGGTGGATCAGATCACAAATCACACCAAAAGTGCTTTAGTGTCCAGTCTTCCCACATTCTCTCCAATGGTTTGTCATGTTCATATTCTGTCACATTAGCCACTCTGATAGATGCAAGGTGGTACCTCAGAGTTGTTTTAATTTATGTCTCTAATCAATAGTTATTTAGAGCATTTTTCATATATGACTATAGAAAGCTTTAATTTCTTCATCTGACAACTGTCTGCTCATATCCTTTGATTATCAATTACAGAATGACTTGTATTCTTATAAATTTGACTCGGTTTTCTGTATCTTTGAGAAATGAGGTCTTTATTAGAGAAGCCTGCTGTAAAAATGTTTTCACAATTATGACTACCAATTATTTATTCTCCCTTCATCCCTATTTTCTTCTTGTTTATCCTTCTCTCTTGCTCTTGCTCTCGCTCTTGCTCTCACTCTCTTTCCCTCTCTTCTTTTACCCTGTCGCTCCTCAAAAGTGTTTTCCTTCTGAGCATTGCCCTCCCCTAATCAAATCTCCCCTTCTATCAGTTCCCCCTTCACTTATCCCCCTTACCTTCCTACTTCCCTGCCATAGCAAGATACCCAACTGAATGGTATGCTATTCCCTCTTTGAGCCAATTCCAGTGAGAGTCAGGTTCAAGCATTTTCTGCCACTCCATCCCATCTTCTGCTTTAATGTAAACGCTTTCACACCTCTTTTATGTGAGCAACTTACCTATTTTACCACTTCTCTCTTCTCCCAGTGCATCCCTTTTCTCACCCCCTATAATTTAAACTTCTAACTATTTTAATAATGATAAAGTTCTTAGGAGTCATCTTCCTATGTAGGAATGTACTAGTGCTTAACTGTATCTGAATTCTCTTGCATTTCTCTTTCCTATTTACCTTTTTATGCTTCTCTTAAGTCTTATATTTCAAAATGAACATTTCTATTTAGCTGTGGGGTTTTATCAGGAATGCTTGAAAGTCCTCTAGTCTGTAAATGTCCATTTCTCCTAAAGGATTATACTGTCTTGCTAGGTAGGTGATTCTTGATTATAATCCTAACTCCTCTACATTCCAGAAATCGCATTCCAAGCCCCTTGATCCTTTACTATAGAAGCTGCTAAATCTTATTTTATCCTGACTGTGTGACTGACTGTCTCCATGATATTTGAATTTTTCTTTCTTACTGAATGAAATATTTTCTTCTTGACCTGAGAGCTCTGGAATTAGACTATGATATGGGACTTTTCATTTGGGATCTCTTTCAGGTGATTAGTGGATTTGTTCAATTTCTATTTTACCTTCTAGTTCTAAGATATCAGGATAGTTTTCCTTGATAATTTCCTGAAAGATGATGTCCTAGGTTCTTTTTTATCATGGCTTTTCAGGTAGTCCAGTAATTCTTTTTTTTTCCTTTTTTCTTTTTTTGTGAGGCAATTGGGGTTAAGTGACTTGCCCAAGGTTCACACAGCTAGTAAGTGTCTTGAGGCCGGATTTGAACTCATGGTCCTCCTGAATCCAGGGCCAGTGCTCTATCCACTGCACCACCTAGCTGCCCCTTGCTGTCTTGGATCACCGTATTGCTAAGAGTAGTTAAGTCATTCCACAATTGCTCATCTAACAAATACTGCTGTTACTATGTACAATGTCCTTCCAGTTCTGCTCACTTCACTATAAGTTCATATGAGTCTTTCCAGGTTTTTTCTAGTATCATCCTATTTGTCATTTCCTATAGCACAATACCATTCCTCTACAATCATATGCCACAGCTTCTTCAGTCATTCTCAATTGATGGACATTTCTCTTGATTCCCACTTCTTAGCCACCACAAAGAGTTGCTGATAACATATTTTTTGGTATAACTTTTCCCTTTTCTCTTTTTCATGATACTATGTTAACCTGTCCTCCCTTCATCCTATTCTCTTCCCCATAATATTTACTCTATTGTTTATCTTCTTTCACCCTATCACTTCTTCAAAAGGGACTAGCTTCTGTCTGTCCCCTCCCCTATCTGCACTCCACTTCTTTTGCCACCCTCTCTTTATCCCCTTCTCTCCTATTTTCCTGCAGGGTTAGATAGATTACTCTACCCAATTGACGTGTGTATGTTATTCCCTCCTTGAGCCAGTTCTGATGAGATTGAGGTCTTTGAGCCAATTCTGATTAGTGTTAGGCTCATTTACTGCCCAGATCAAATAGATTACTCCACCCAGTTGGGTGTGTGTGTTAATCCTCTCCTCAAGGCAACCCTGGTAAGACTAAGGTCTTTGAGCCTTGATGAGTGTAAAATTCACTTACTGCCCTGCTCCTCCCCCAATTCATCCCACCACTCCATAGCCCTTTCCTGTCTTCTTTCATATGGGATTTCACCCCCATGCTACCTCTGCCTTCCCCCTCCCCCAGGTGCATTCCCCTCACCCTCAATTTTACCCCAAAGATGTCATCATGGGGCAGCTAGGTGACACAGTACACAAAGCATCCACCCTGGATCTAGGGAGATCCCAGCCAAAACCCATTCTCAGACCACAAGACAGTCACCCACTGCACGACCCCAGGTATGTCCTTCTTGGGACTGGAATCTGTGTCAGGGTGATTGTGTGGTTGGGTTCCACTCCCTGTCTCAGCATAGCAGCTCCACTCCCTTCCAACCCTTCCAAGCTGTCTTTGGTTGGAAGATGATTTCAGCACATTCTTCTGTGGGTTTTTCTGCTCCAGGAATTGTCCTATGGCATTATTTGGATGTTTTTTTGGAGTGATCATGTCATGAGTTTGAGAGCTCACTGCCTTTCCTCCACCATCTTCAAAAGACTTGAAAATTCTAATCCATTTAGTGACCAGCCCATGCCTCTAGAGGACTGTTTGTTCATTTTTCTAGCCTATTTCTTGACATTTTAACTTTATGTTAAATTTAGGTTTTGCTCCCAAGGTGAACCCCAAGGTTTAGATTTGCCATGCTGCTATTCTTCCAGCAATGTAGTATGACAGTCAAAAAACAAAAAATGGGGCCAGCTAAGATGGCTCAGTGGATCAAGCACCGGCCCTGGAATCAGGAGGACTGAGTTAAAATCCAGCCTCAGACACTGGACACTTACTAGCTGTGGTGGCCCTGAGCCAAGTCACTTAACCCTCATTGCCCCTGCCAAAAAAAGAAACCCCAAAACCTAATGCAGCCTTGAGCTACTTTAAAGAAGCAATAGCTTTTAGTGATAAGTAGATGACAAACTTTCTGTACTCTCCTATAGTCAGATGATATTCTGGGCAGGAACATTGATAAATTAGAGAGAAACCAGTATGGTGAACTGATGTCACTATCAGTAGAAGGAATTTGAGATGCTTAGCCTGGATAAGAGAGAACTCACATAATATGTGATAGCTATAATTATTTGAAGAGCTGTCATGTGGAAGAGAGTCTTATATTTGTTCCTTTTTGTCATTAAAGTCAGAACCAGGAGAAAAAGGGAGAAGCTGCAAAAAGGGAAATTAAGACTTGATGTCTAGAAAAACCTTCCTAACAATTTGACTTTTTTTTTCTCCAAGGGCAATGAGGGTTAAGTGACTTGTCCAGGGTCACACAGCTAAGTTAAGGTGTCAAGTGTCTGAGGCCAGATTTGAACTCAGGTACTCCTGAATCCAGGGCCAGTGCTTTATCCACTGCGCCACCTAGCTGCCGCCAACAATTTGACTTTTATAAAAGCAGGATGTTCATGAAATAATGGGTTCACCATCATTGGAGGTCTTAGAGCAGAGGCTGGATACCTATATATTACTAAGTAATAGTGAAGAATCCTTTTTCAGATATGGATTGTACTGTATGGCTGATGAGGTCCCTTCTAACTATGAAGTCCTGGGACACTGTAGCTATGACTTTGCCACTGGACTTCCCTAACACTGCCACAATTCAAAGTTTTCAAGTAAAGAACCAAAAACAGGCTAAGTATCTGTCACATGTGGACCAGACTTAAGTACAGAGGAGGTAATCACCAAAAGGTTGACCACTAAGTGATGAATCTGTCTACAGCAATTCATGAAGGGCATCGACCAAGTATTTGGTAGAAGAAAACTTATACCAATAAAAATGGGGCCCTTAAAATACTGAAATGGTAGCATGTTATTCTTAAATCAAGTGAAATAATACAGAACAAAATTAAACATATAAAGAGCACAAAATAGTTGCAGGTTTCACATTAAACTTTAGTTCTTATCAAATACTACTTAATCTAAACTTCTCCTCTCCTCCCTTTTCCTCTCATCTCCTCTAAGTAAAATCCTCAATCTACCTCTAAGATTCTTCTCCCTTTCCAAATTGAACCAAACAATGGACAGTGATTATCTGTGTGAGATGCCCTAGTTTTCCATGTAATCACTCCTGACTCCTTTGTAAATTTATTATTTCTTTAAAGATTATTTTGTGGGGGAGCAGCTAGGTGGCACAGTGGATAGAGCACTGGCCCTGGATTCAGGAGTTTACCTGAGTTCAAATCTGGCCTCAGACACTTAATACTTACTAGCTATGTGACCCTGAGCAAGTCACTTAACCCCAATTGCCTCACTAAATTTAAAAAAAAAAAAGATTATTTTGACATTTGTGCTAATTCTGGCCTAACAGTTAACACCAAGAAAACACAGGAGCTCACCAGCCAGCACCACACCATCCAAATGTGAAACCATGAGCTACAGCAAATGGAAACATTTTGAATACTGTAGATAGTTCACTTGCCTTGGCCGTAAACTTTCCAGAGATATACACATTGATGATGAGGTTGACATGCACATTGCCAGAGCTAGCTCAGTGTTGGGAGGCTCTGAAGGAAAATCATGGAGGGAAGAGGTATTAGATTACCCAAACTGAAGGTCTATAAGAGGCATTATCCTGACTTATTGCTGTATGCTTGTGAAACCTGGACAATCTACCAGCACCATGAAGATCACCTAGCAGCATAAGGTGCCAGATGCTGAGGTCTTTTCTAAAAACTAAACTGCCCCAACATGCAAGCTCTCCTGCAGAGGGTACGATTCCAATGGGCTGGCCCCATTGTTGGAATGGTAACATATGCTTGCCTAATAGACTATTTTATGGAGAATTTACACAAGGCAGGCACCCCCACATGGTGGTCAGACGAAGCAATATGAGGATACTTTCAAGGTCTCTCTGAAGAACCTTTGGGATCTATTGTTAGACATAGGAAACACTAGCAAGACCACTCACATGGCCTACCCATGCCAGAGAAGGAGGCACTGTGCTCTATGAACAATGCAGAATTGAAGTAAACTCAAAGAAACATGAGGTAGACATCTCCATTCCAAAAGTTCACATGGACTATTTGTACCCAATCTGTGGTAGAGCATTCTGAGCCCATATAGGTTGATCCAGGCCACTGTCAGACACACTGTATGTAACTTGACTCGTAACAAAATGATGTTATTTGGCCCCTCTTCAACAACTACCACCAACCAACCAACTTTGCATATACTAGCTATATGTGTGGGAGAAGTTCAAATGATACAAAAACTAATAACATTCAGTTTGTTTCTAAGATCAATAACAGAATTTGACCAAGTACCAAAAACTAAGGATAGAAAAGAAATGACTGTAGAACCAGAAATAATATTTTTTAAAATTTGGATTAATTAGGAATTTATGATATGATATACTTCATCAGACTCCTGGCACCTCCCCTACAAGATAATTAATCATAAGGCTATAGTAGTATATGAATTTTATGAGGCAATTTTTCTGGATGGTTAAAATTATTTGCAAAATAAAATGTTTGTATAATAATAAAAAAATACATGTGTAGGACTGATATTATCATGCTTCTTCCCTACCCAAATTGTGATTGTTTCCTTCTAAAAATCAGTCTATTGGTGGCAGCTAGATGGTGCAGTGGATAGAGCAATGGCCCTGGAGTTGGGAGGACCTGAGTTCAAATCCGGCCCTCAAACACTTAACACTTACTAGCCTGTGTGACCCTGGGCAAGTCACTTAACACCAATTGCCTCAACACATGCACACACACAAAAAAAATCCATCTTTTGGGGGCAGCTAGGTGGCATAATGGATAAAGTACTTGCCCTGGATTCAGGAAGACCTGAGTTCAGATCTGACCTCAGACATTGACACTTACTAGCTTTGTGACCCTGGGCAAGTAACTTAACTTCATTGCCCTGCAAAAAAAAAAAATCAGTCTTATGAAACTTTTAACTTAATAATAATTAAAAGTTTCCTTTCACATTTAAAAAGTATTTAAGTGGCTAGAGCTAGGTGGAGCAGTGGATAGAGCACTGGCTCTGGAGCCAGGGGGACCTGAATTCGAATCCAACCTCAGACACTTGACACTAGCTGTGTGACCCCTGGGCAATGTCACTTAACCCAAATGCTCACACACACACACACTAAAAGTATCTAAAAGATTAAGGACTATGTTGTGGTCACTATGTAATGCTATTCTTTTTTTTATTTTCCAAGAATCTTTTTATTATGTTTTTTAGTCATTTATGCCATGAATTCCGTAGGGGGATTGGTTCCAACAGCTCGGGTTCCTTTCCATTGGTCCTCACAAAGTGTGCTTCTCTGGGTGGAGCAGGCTGACGTTTCAGTTGAACCCAGGTGGCCTTTTTCTTTGGCTTTCCTTCTTCTTCTGGTCATTTTCTTTTACCCTCTTCAGGAAGCTATCTCTGCTCTTAGAATGCTTAATATGCTCAATATGCACATTAATTCTCTTGGCTAGAATCTTGCTCTTAACCTGTTTGTTTACAACAATGCCTACAGCATGTTGAGTAACATTATAGACCCGTCCGGTCTTGCCATGGTAACATTTGTGGGGCATTCCTTGCTGAACTGTGCCCATACCCTTGATATCTACAATGTCACCTTTCTTGTATATCCGTATATACGTAGCCAAAGGGACAACACCATGTTTTCTAAAGGGCCTAGAAAACATGTAACGTGTTCCTCTCCTTTTTCCTTTTGTGTTCGTCATTTTGGCAACTCACTGGAATATGGCAGAGCCGGCGGAAAGGGTGTAATGCTATTCTAAAGGCTTTGGTTCAAAAATAAAAGGAAACCCATTGTTGTTATTGTTAGTTTATTACAGAAATTGTTTTAGTACAAAAATCTCAGCTTGAAAAATTAACTTGATTCCCACATCCCATCTTCCCTCCCTAGCCCCCTACTCTTTGACTGCTGGAACCCGAAGAAACAAAAACACAGGCCACCTGAATCACAAAAGTGGGAGGAGATCAGCTCCATCTTCAGGGGTGAGTAACAGTGTTGTTAATCCTGTATATGTGTGTGTGTGTGTGTGTGTGTTTAATGTTAGGGGAAGAAACCTTATCATTACAAGTCTCTTTAAAACCTGTGTGGAAATACTCATCATGTAATGGCCTCAGGTCATTAGTTTTCTATAAATATGTTATTATCTGTCTATATTTATTTTGTTTTCCCTATTAGCTAACAAGATCTATGAGGGTAGGAAACAAGCTTCACTTTTATACTATACCCCCCAGTTCCTAGTACTGCATATAACATAAAACCTCTCTAGAAGGACTTAGAAAAATAGTTTGAAAGTACATTGTAGGGGCAGCTTAGGTGGTGCGGTGGATAGAGCACCGACCCTGGAGTCAGGAGTACCTGAGTTCGAATGTGGCCTCAGACACTTAACACTTACTAACTGTGTGACCCTGGGCAAGTCACTTAACCCCAATTGCCTCACTAAAAAGAAAAAAAAAGAGAGAAAGTACATTGTAATTCCACTAATAATTTTTTTGACCCCTTATGATTAGCAGAATATTAGCTGAGATTATTTAGTGAGATTATAGGTCCATTTTTATAAAAAATGTATCCTTTTGTGGTACCTTCAAAACTAGTTTTTTCTTCTTTTTTTTTTCTTTTTTTAGATTCAAATAAACATTTTTATTTAAAGTTTTGAGTTCCAAATTCTATCCCTCCCTCCCCTCTTCCTGAGGTGGTAAACAGTCAGATATAGGTTCTGTATATGCAATTATGTAGAACATTACCATATTAGTCATTTTGTATAAGAAGACTTGAATAAAATAAAATTAAAGAAAGAAAGTAAAAAATAACATGCTTCAGTCTATATTCCATCAGTAGCTATTCTTTCTTTGGAGGTAGATAGTATGCTTCAGCATTAGTCCTTTGGGATTGTCTTGGATCATTGGATTATTGAGAATAGTTAAGTATTCACAGTTCCTCATTGAACAATATTGCTGTCACTATGTACAACGTTTTCCTGGTTCTGCTGACTTTACTATGTTGTTTCATTTAAGTCTTTCTGGGCCTTTCTGAAATTATACTGTTTGTCATTTCTTATAGAATAATAATATCCCAATACAATCATATACCACAGCTTGTTTAGCCATTCCCCAACTGATGGGTACCCCTTCGATTTCTAATTCTTAGCTACCACAAAAAGAGCTGCTAGAAATATTTTTGTACAAATAAGTCTTTTTTCTCTTTTTTGCTATGTCTTTGGGATATAAACCTAGCAGTGCTATTACTGACTCAATGGGTATGGACAGTTTTATAGCCCTTTGAGCATAGTTCCAAATTGTTCTCCAGAATGGTTGGAGCAGTTCACAACTCCACAACTCCACCAACAGTGGATTTGCATCCCAGTTTTCCCACATCCCCTCCAACATCCAACATTTTCCTTTTTTGTTATATTAGCCACTCTGATAGATGTGAGATGGTTACCTTGGAGTTGTCTTAATTTGCATTTCTCTGATCAATAGTAATTTAGAGCATTTTTTCATATGACTATAGATAGCTTTAATTTCTTTGTCTAAAAACTTATAAATTTGACCATTTATCAGTTAGGGAATGACTTGCATTTTTATGAATTTGACTCAGTTTTTGTTCCAAAAGTTTGCATCTTTGGGTTTATCATATATTAGATTACTATAGTCATTTACTATAGTATAATTCATAGGTATTCTGTTCCACTGATCTATCACTCTATTTCTTAGCCAGTGCCATATTGTTTTGATAATTACCACTTTATAATGCAGCTTGAGATTTAATATGACTAGACTATGTTCTTTCACATTTTTTCCATTAATTCCTTTAATAACCTGGAACTTTTGTTCGTCCAGATGAATTTTGTTTTTATTATTTCTAGATCTATAAAATAATTTTGATAGTTTTATTGGTATGGTGCTAAATAAATAGATTAATTTAGGTAAGATTGTCATTTTTATTATATTGTCTCAGTCTACCCATGAGCAATTAATATTTTTCCAAGTGTTTTATAGTTGTGCTCATATAGTTCCTGGGTTTGTCTTGACAGGCAGATGCCATTTTATATTGTCTACAGTTATTTTAAATGGAATTTCTCTTTCTTTCCATTGCTGCTGGACTTTGTTAGTGATATATAGAAATGCTGATGATTTATGTGGGTTAATTCTGTATTCTGCAACTTTGCTAAAGTTATTAATAAATTCAAATAGTTTTATCAGTTGATTCTCTAGGATTTTCTAAGTATAACATATCATCTGCAAAGAATGATAAGTTTTTTCCTCATTGCCTATTCTAGTTCCTTTATTTTTCTTTTCTTACTGCTTTAGCTACCATTTCTAGTACAATATTAAATAATAGAGGTGATAATGGGCATCCTTGCTTCACCCCTGATTTTTATTGGGAAGGCTTTTAACTTAGTACCATTACAGATAATGCTTGCTGATTGTTTTTATGTGCACATGTGTGTGTGTGTGTGTGTGTGTGTGTGTGTGTAGTCATTTAAGGTAAGCTCCATTTATTCCTATGATCTCTAATATTTTTAATAGGAATGGGTTCTGTATTTTATCAAAGGCTTTTTCTACATCAATTGAGATAATCATATGATTTCTGTTGGGTTTGTTATTGATATGGTCAATTATGCTAATAGTTTTACTAACACTGAACCATCCCAGCATTCCTGGTAAAAATCCTACCTGGTCATAGTGTATGATCCTTATGATAAATTGCTGTAATCTCTTTGCTAGTGTTTTATTTTTAAAATTTGCATCGATATTCATTAGGGAAATTGATCTATAATTTTCTTTCTCTGTTTTACTCTTCCTGGTTTAGGTATTAGCACCTTATTGGTCTCATAAAAGGGATTTCGTAGGACTCCTTTACCCATTTTCCCAAATAGTTTATATGGTATTGCAATTCATTGTTCTTTAAATGTTTCTTAGAATTCATTTGTGAATCCATCTGGTCCTGGGGCTATTTTTCTTAGGAAGTTCATTGATGGCTTGTTCAATTTCTTTTTCTAAGATTCAGTTAAATATTTTATTTCTTCTGTTAATCTAGATAATTATATTTTTATAGAATACCCATAATATTTTATTTAGATTGTCAGATTCATTGGCATATACTTGGGCAAAATAGCTCCTAACAATTGTCATATTTCCTTTTCATTGGTGGTGAGTTCACCCCTTTCATTTTTGATACTAGTAATTTGGTTTTCTTTTTTAATCAAATTAACCAATGGTTAATCTATTTTATTGGTTTGTTCTCCCCCTCCCCCCCATAAAACCAGGTTTTATTTGTCAATTCAATGGTTTTCTTACTTTCAGTTTTAGTAAGCTCTCCATTGATTTTCAGGATTTCCAACTTAGTGTTTTAATTGGAGATTTTTAATTTGTTCATTTTCTAGGGTTTTTTTTTACTTACATGCCCAATCCATTGATCTCCTTTTTCTCTGTTTTATTGATGTAATTAGAGTTATAAAATTTCCCCTAAGTACCACTTTGGCTGTATCCCATAAATGTTGAAATGTTGCCTCATTATTGTCATTTTCTTTAATTAAATTATTGATTGTTTATATATATATATATGTTCTTATACCCATTTTTAGGATCAGATTCATTAATTATCAATTAATTTTTTATCTCTTTCCCTTGTCTATTATTGAATGTAATTTTTATTGAATTATTATCTGAAAAGGACATGTTTACTATTTCTGCTTTTCTGCATTTGTTTATGAAGTGTTTATGTCCTAATACATGGTCAATTTTTGTGTAGATGCCATGTAGCACTGAGAAAAGGATATATTCCTTTCTATTCCCATTCAGTTTTCTCCAGAGGTCTATCATATCTAACTTTTCCAGATTTTTATTCACTTCCTTAACTTCTTTCTTGTTTATTTTTTGGTTAGATTTATCCAGTTCTGAGAGGAGAAGATTAAGGTCCCCCACTAGTATAGTTTTATTATATATTTTCTCCTGTAACTCATTCAACCTTTCCTTCCAAAATTTAGATGCTGTACCATCTGATGCATATATGTTAAGTACCTATATGGCTTCATTGCTTATGGTACCTTTCTTTTTTTCCTTTATGGTACCTTTCAACAACATATATTTCCTTCTTTATCTCTTTTAATTAGATCTATTTTTGCTTTTACTTTGTCTAAAATCATGATTGCTACCCCTGCTTTCTTTGGTCAGCTGATACATAATAGATTTTGTTCTAGTCCCTTACCTTTGCTCTGTATGTCTCTCTACTTCAAATGTATATTTTGTAAACAACATATTGTAGGATTTTGGTTTTTAATCCATTCTGCTATCTGCCTCCATTTAATGGGTGAACTCATCTCATTCACATTTGGTTATGATAACTAACTTTGTACTTCCCTCCATGCTATTTTTTGCTTTTCTATTCCCCTTTATAACCCATCTTTTCCCTCCATACAAGTATTTTACTTCTGATAATTGCCTTCCCCTATATACCCCCCCTTTTATTAGTTCCTCTCCTTCTATTATCTTCATCCCTTTTTTACTTCCTCATGAGGTAAGATAGATTTCTATATTCAACTGAATGTGTGTTATTCCCTCCTTGAGCCAATTTTGATGAGAGTAAGTTTTAAGCATTGCCCACCACCTCCCCCCTCCACCATCCCCTCCATTATAATGGCTTTTTTGTGCCTCTTATGTGTGATAATTTACCCCACTTGCTCTCTCCCCTCTTTCTTCTAGTGTAATCTCTTTCTTGCTCCTTTATTTTGGTTTTGGGGGTATCACCCTTTTAATGTCACCTTATATCCACACCTACTGTCTACATATATTCCTTCTAATTGCTCTTATAAGTAATAAAGTTATTAAGAGTTACAAATATTATCTTGCCATATAGAAATAGAAATATTTCAATCTCATTGAATTTCTTTTTTTTTTCTTGTTTCTTTTTTACCTTTTTGTGTTTCCCTTGAATCTTGTATTTGGAAGTCACATTTTTTTATTCAACTCTGGTCCTTTCATTAGTAATGCTTGAAAGCCCCCTATTTTGTTAAATATTGATTTTTTTCTCATGAAGGATTATATTCGGTTTTGCTAGGTAGGTGATTCTTGGTTGTAAACCTAACTCCTTTGCCTCCCAGTATATCGTATTCTGAGTCCTCCAGTTCTTTAATGTGGAAGCTGTCAAATCTTGTGTGATCCTGACTGTTATCTCCACAATATCTGAATTGCTTCTTTTTGGCTGCTTGCCATACTGTGAGCTCTGGAATTTAGCTTTGATGTTCCTGGGAGTTTTCATTTCGAAGTCTCTTTCAGGCAGTGATCAGTGGATTCTTTCCATTTCTATTTTGCCCTCTAGTTCTAATATATCAGGATAGTTTTCTTTATAATTTCTTAAAAGATATTGCATTGTCCAAGCTTTTTTTATCATGGCTTTTTGGTAATTCAATAATTTTTATATTAACTCTTCTGGATCTATTTTCTGGGTCAGTTGCTTTCCCAATGAGAAATTTCACATTTTCTTCTATTATTTTACTTTTTGGTTTTGTTTTATTGTATCTTAATGTCTCATAGAATCATTAGTTTCCACTTGTTCAATTCTAATTTTTATTTTCTTCAGTGACCTTTTGTATTTCCATTTCCATTTAGCTAATTCCAGTTGATTTTACTGGGTAAATTTTTTTATATCTTTCTCCATGCTGTTGACTCTTTTTTCATGATTATCTTGCATTACTTTCATTTCTTTTCCAAATTTTTCTTCTACTTCTCTATTTTATTTTTTTACCATTACATGTAAAGATAGTTCTCAACTATTGTTTATATAAGCTTTGCGATTTCAGATTTTTCTCCCTCCCTCCCTTCCCTCCCCCTTTCCCTAGACAGCAGGCAATCTTTTATAGGTTTTATACACACACACACACACACACACACACATAATAACATTAAACAAATTTCTGCATTAGTCATGTCATAAGAGAAAAATCAGAGCAATGACAAAAAACCTCAAAATAGAAAAACATCAGCACCAAAAACAAAAGAAATAGTATGGTTCATTCAGCATCTACTCCACAGTTCTTTCTCTTCTTTTTCCTGGATTTGGAGATCCTCTTTTATCATAAGTTCCCTGGAACTCTTCTGTACCATTGCATTGGTAAGAATATAGTCCATCACAGTAGATCAACACTCAATGTTGATGATACTGTGTACAATATTCTTCTGGTTCTGCTCATCTCACTGATCATCAGCCCACACAAGACCCTCCAGGTTTCTCTGAACTCCTCCTGCTCATCGTTTCTTACAGCACAATAGTATTCCATTGTATTTATATACCACAACTTGTCCAGCCATTCCCCAATTAATGGGCATCCCCTCAACTTCCAATTCCTTGCCACCACATAAAGAGCAGCTATAAATATTTTTGTACATGTGGGTCGCTTTCCCCTCTCCATGATTTCTTTGGGCAAAAGACCCAAAAGTGGTATTGCTGGGTCAGAGGGTATGGACAGCATTATCACCCTTTGGGCATAATTCCAAATTGCTCTCCAAAATGGTTGGATCAGTTCACAGCTCCACCAACAATGCATTAGTGTTCCAATTTTTCCACAGCTTCTCCAACATTTATTATTTTCCTTTTTTGTCATTTTAGCCAATCTGATAGGTGTCAGGTGGTACCTCAGAGTTGCTTTAATTTGCATCTCTCTAATCATTAGAGATTTAGAGCATTTTCATATGGGAATAGATAGCTTTGGTTTCTTCATCAGAAAACTGCCTGTTCATATAATTTGACCATTTCTCAATTGGGGAATGACTTGGATTCTTATAAATTTGATTTAGTTCCCTATATATTTTAGAGATGAGGCCTTTATCAGAAGTACTGGCCATAAAAATTGTTTCCCAGCTTTCTGCCTCCCTTCCAATTTTGGATGCATTGTTTCTATACAAAAATTTTTTAATTTAATGTAATCAAAATCATCCATTTTACATTTTATAATATACTTTATCTCTTGTTTGGTCATAAACTGTTTTCCTTTCCAAAGATCTGAGAGGTAAACTATTCCTTTCTCTCCTAATTTACCTATGGTATCACCTCTTATGTCTAAATCATGTATCCATTTTGACCTTATTTTAGTATAAGGTATAAGATGTTGGTCTATGCCTAATTTCTGCCATACTATCTTCCAGTTTTCCCAGCAGTTTTTGTCAAATACTGAGTTCCTATCCCAGAGGCTGGAGTCTTTGGGTTTATCAAACAGTACATTACTAGTGTCTTTTACTACTGCATTTCCTGTGCCTAGCCTATTCCATTGATCTACCACTCTATTTTTTAGCCAGTACCAGATAGTTTTGATGACTGCCGCTTTATAGTAAAGCTCCAGGTTTGGTACCACTAACCCACCTTCCTGTGAATTTTTTTTTATTATTTCCCTGGATAGTCTTGATTTTTTGTTTTTCCAGATGAATTTTGTTATTATTTTTTCTAGCTCTATAAAATAATTTTTAGGTAGTCTGATTGGTATTGCACTGAATAAGTAAATTAATTTGGGTAGTATTGTCATTTTTACTATATTAGCTCTGCCTATTGTAACGATTGGAATGACGCCACCTGCTGGAGACCTACTGTAGAAGAGTTCCACCCATGAAGCGAAGGTCTTTGAGGGCAAGACCAGGAGTCTTTTCTTTGGCGTCAGGAAGTGACGCGGGCTAGTGGGAGGAGGAAGGAAGAGACTGGCGCTCGGTCTCTCGCTCTTGCCTCTGGACTCTGGTGGAGAAGGGAGCTAGAAATGTGCTCTCCCTTTAATAGATAGGAATCTAGGCCTTTCTCTCTCTTTACCAAATTCTTATTCTCCTTAATAAATGCTTAAAAGTCTAACTCTTGCTAAAGCTTATAATTTATTGGCGACCACTCATTAGATACTTTAGACAGACTAGCTAGAATTTTAGCCCTTAACACTATCCTTGAGCAATTGATATCTTTCCAATTATTTAGATCTGATTTGATTTGTGTGAAGAGTGTTTGGTAGTTGTGTTCATAGAGTTCCTGGGTTTGTCTTGGCAAGTAGACTCCCAAGTATTTTATATTATCTACCGTTACTTTAAATGGAATTTCTCTTTCTATCTCTTGCTGCTGGACTTTGTTGGTCATGTATAGAAATGCTGATGATTTATGTGGATTTATTTTATATCCTGCTACTTTGCTAAAGTTCTTAATTGTTTCAAGTAATTTTTGAGTTGATTCTCTAGGCTTCTCTAAGTATACCATCATATCATCTGCAAAGAGTGATAGTTTTGTTTTATCCTTGCCTATTCTAATTCCTTTAATTCCTTTTTCTTCTCTGATTGCTAAAGCTAACATTTCTAGGACAATATTAAATAATAGGGGTGATAATGGACATCCCTGTTTCACCCCTGATCTTATTGGGAAAGCCTCCAATTTATCTCCATTGCATATAATACTTGCTGATGGCTTTAGGTAGATACTGTTTATTATTTTAAGGAAAGCTCCACCTATTCCTAAACTCTCTAGTGTTTTTATTAGGAATGGGTGCTGTATTTTATCAAAAGCTTTCTCTTCATCTATTGAGATAATCATATGATTTTGGTTGGTTTTCTTATTGATGTGGTTGATTATGTTAATAGTTTTCCTAATGTTGAACCAGCCCTGCATTCCTGGTATAAATCCCACCTGGTCATAGTATATTATCCTGGTGATCACTTGCTGTAATCTCCTTGCTAATATTTTATTTAAGATTTTAGTATCAATATTCATTAGGGAAATTGGTCTATAAATTTTCTTTCTCTGTTTTTGCTTTGCCTGATTTTGGTATCACTACCATATTTGTGTCATAAAGCGATTTTGGTAGAACTCCTTCACCTATTTTTCCAAATAATTTGTATAATATCGGAATTAATTGTTCTTTAAATGTTTGGTAAAATTCACCTGTAAACCCATCTGGCCCTGGAGATTTTTTCTTAGGGAGTTCATTAATGACTTGTTCAATTTCTTTTTCTAATATGGGTTTATTTAAGGATTTTATTTCCTCTTCCGTTAACCTGGGCAGTTTGTATTTTTGTAAATATTCATCCATTTCCTTTAGATTGTCAAATTTATTGACATACAGTTGGGCAAAATAATTCCTAATTATTGATTTAATTTCCACTTCATTGGTGGTAACATCACCCTTTTCATTTTTGATACTAGTAATTTGGTTTTCTTCTTTCTTTTTTTTAATCAAATTAACCAATATTTTATCTATTTTATTGGGTTTTTTCATAAAACCAGCTCTTAGTTTTATTGATTAATTCTATAGTTTTTTGGCTTTCAGTCTTATTAATTTCTCCTTTAATTTTCAGGATCTCTAGTTTAGTATCTAATTGGGGATTTCTAATTTGTTCTTTTTCTAGCTTTTTAAGTTGAATGCCCAATTCATTAATCTCCTCTTTCTTTTTTTTTATTCCTGTAATCATTTAGAGCTATAAATTTTCCCCTAAGCACTGCTTTGGCTGCATCCCATAGATTTTGGTATGTTTCATTATTGTCATTCTCCTGGATAGAGTTATTGATTGTTTCTATGATTTGTTGTTTGGCCCATTCATTCTTTAGAATGAAATTATTTCATTTCCAATTGATTTTCATTCCACTTTTCCCTGGCTCTTTCTTACATGTAATTTTTATTGCATCATGATCTGAGAAGGATGCATTTACTATTTCTGCCTTTCTACATTTGACTATGATGTTTTTGTGCCCTAATACATGGTCAATTTTTGAAAATGTGCCATGTACTACTGAGAAAAAGATATATTCCTTTCTATCCCCATTCAATTTTCTCCAGACATCTATCATGTCTAACTTTTCTAGTAATCCATTCACCTCTTTCACTTCTTTCTTATTTATTTTTCAGCTAGATTTATCTAATTCTGAGAGGGGGAGATTCAGATCCCCCACTAGTATAGTATTACTGTCTAATTCCTCTTGTAACTCATTTAACTTCTCTAAGAACTTGGATGCTATACCATTTGGCGCATACATTTTTAATATTGATATCACTTCATTATCTGTAGTACCTTTTAGCAGGATGTAATTTCCTTCCTTATCTCTTTTAATGAGACCTATTTTTGCCTGCACTTTGTCTGAGATAAGGATTGATCCCCTGCTTTTTTTACTTTAGCTGAAGCATAATATATTCTGCTCCAGCCTTGTACCTTTACTCTGTGTGTATCTCTCTGCTTCAAATGTGTTTCTTGTAAACAGCATATTGTAGGATTCTGGTTTTTAATCCACTCTGCGATTTGCTTCCGTTTTATAGCAGAGTTCATCCCATTCACATTCACAGTTATTATTACTAACTGTCTATTCCCCTCCATTCTATTTACCCCCCTTGTACTTTTCCCCCCTTCTTTCACCCTATTCCTCCTCACCGACGTTTTACTTCTTACCCCTGCCTCCCCCAATCTTCCCTCCCTTTTTATCATCCCCCTCTCTTTTCTTTACCCTTTTCTCCCTTGCTTTTGTCCTCCCTTCTATCAGTCCCCCCCTTTCCCTTCCCCTTTTGCTTCCCTAAAGAACGAGCTGTTTCTTTATCCCAATGAATGTATATGTTATTCCTCTTTGAATCAAATCTAATGAGAGTAGGGTTGAAACAATGTTCACCCCTCCTTTTTTTCCCTCTATTATAATAGGTTTTTTTTTTCACCTCTTCATATGATATAATTCATCCCATTCCACCTCCCCTTTCCTCTCCTCCCCGTAGACTCCCTTTTTAACCCCTTAATTTTTTTTTGTATCATCACATCAAAGACAATTTATATTTATACCCTCTGTGTAAAGTCCTTCTCTCTGCCCAAATACATTTACAATTCTTAAGAGTTATGAGTATTATCTTCCCGTGTAGGGATATAAACACTTTAACCTAATTGAGTAACACCCCCCCCCCCGTTTACCTTTTTAAACTTCTCTTGAGTCTTGTATGTTAACATCGAATTTTTTATTCAGTTCTGGTCTTTTCATCAGGAAAGATTGAAAGTCCCCAATGTCATTAAATGTCCATCTTTTCCCCTGAAAGAGAATGCTCATTTTTGCTGGGTAATAGATTCTTGGCTGCAATCCAAGCTCCTTTGCCTTCCGGAATATCATATTCCAAGCCTTGCGGTCCTTTAATGTTGAAGCTGCCAGGTCCTGGGAAATCCTGACTGTGGCTCCATGATATTTAAATTGCTTCTTTCTATCTGCTTGGAGTATTTTCTCCTTCACCTGATAATTCTGGAATTTGGCTACAATATTCCTTGGAGTTTTCCTTTTGGGGTCTCTTTCAGGAGGTGATCAGTGGATTCTTTCAACAATGATTTTATCCTCTGATTCTATGATATCAGGGCAGTTCTCCTTAATAATTTCCTGGAATATGGTGTCTAGATTCTTTTTCTGGTCATGGCTTTCAGGCAGTCCAATGATTCTCAAATTGTCTCTCATGGATCTGTTTTCCAGATCAGTTGTCTTTCCAATGAGGTATTTCACATTTTCTTCTATTTTTTCATTCTTTTGATTCTGCTTGACTGATTCTTGGTGTCTCATGGATTCCTTATCTTCCAACTGTCCAATTTTAATTTTTAAGGCATTGTTTTCTTCAGTGAGATTATGCACCTTTTTTTCCATTTAGCCAAATGAATTTTTTAAGGCATTGTTTTCTTCAATGAGGTTATGCACCCTTTTTTTCCATTTGGCCAAATGAATTTTTTAGGGCATTGTTTTCTTCAGTGAAATTATGCACTTTTTTTTCCATTTGGCCAGTCAATCTTTGTGCTTCCTTTTCCAAGCTGCTGATTCTTTTTTCATAGTTTTCTTGTTTTGCTTTCATTTCTCTCCCCATTTTTTCTTCCACCTCTCTCAATTGATTTTTGAAATCCTTTTTGAGCTCTTCCAGGAAGGCTTTTTGTTCTTGAGACCAATTCACCTTCCCTTGTGAGGCTTCACATGTAGGCAATTTGAGGGTATTGTCCTCATCTGAGTTTGTGTTGACTTCTTCCCTATGGATACAGAAGCTCTCAATGGAGAGGGTTCTTTTTGGCTTCTTACTCATTATTGCAGCTTATTTATTTATTTTTTAAGTTGAGTTGAGGTCTGCTCTGAGGGCACCAGGGTCCCTGTTTTGGGCTTCTTGTGCAGGGGTATAGGTGCTGTATGACTGGCTTTTTACTCTGAGGCCTTTATAGTGTGTGCAGTTCATCCCCCTGCACTTCCTGTCTGAGCACACTCGGCCAGGCGCCCGATCCCGCCTGTCCTGTTCGTGGCCCTACAGCTGGCAACCTGCCCTCCTGGCCAGTGCTGGTAGGTTTTTCCACTGTCCTTCTTGGCCACCAGATTTTTGAGCCAGGTTCCAGGGGCCTCAGTTGTTCGGCTGTGGCCCACTGCTTCTGCTGACTTGCCCTGACCCCCTCAGCACTGGGCCTCCCTTTTGCTCGAGTCAGACCGACCTTTTCCTGAAGTCTTCTAAATTATTTCTGGTTGGAAGACTGTGTCTCTCTGTCTCTTTGCAGGTTCTGTAGTTTCAGAATCCATTCAGAGGCTTGATTTAATGTTCTTTTTGAGGGAACAGAAGGAGAGCTCAGGCAGCTTACTGCTTCCTTTCTGCCATCTTGGCTCCCCCTCTAATTTGCTTTTTAAATTCCTTTCTAAACTCTTCTAGGAATTCTTTTTGAGCCTGAGACCAAGCTTCACCTGTAACCATTTTGACACTATTATCCTGCTCTAAGTTTATGCCTTGATCCTCCCTATCACCATAATAACTTTCTATAGTAAACCTTTTATTTTTTGGTCTTTTGCTCATTTTTAGGCCTTTTCTGTGATTTGGTGTTTTTTTGTGAGCCCTGCACTGTCCCAAGGTTTTGTGCTGCGGCTTTCACTGGGTTTCAGGACTTAGTTGCTTGCTTTCTCTATAGGGTAAGCTCCCTCTCTGGTTTGTACTGGGGGTTAGGGAGTGGGTGGATTCTCCCTGTTGACCTACCCTAGGTGTGGGTTTTAGTTGCTGGCCTGCCCCAGGGGTGGTGTTCAGCTTTGTTGCAATGTTAACAATACCTCTCTGCTAGTGGGCCCTGGAGAAGCAATTTTGTTGCAAATCTGCCCAAGGGTTGGGGCCCCTGCTACTGGGTTGTTATGGAAATAGTGTCTTTGCAGGTAGGCCCCAGGGGTGGGATCTCACTGTTGGCCAAACTCAGGGCAGGACCTCACTACTGGTCAGCAATGGGGTTAAGGCCTCCCTGGTGGCTTGTGCTGGGGGGTGAGGTCTCTGAGGTGGGGCCTTGCTGTGGGGGGCTACGGGTTTACAAGAGGGTGGGGCCTCCTTGCTGCAGGTTCCTTGTTGTGAGGCTGGCTGCTGCTACTCTCTGACCTTGTTCCCCTCCTACCCAGCTAAGACAGACCTTTCCTGCTGGGCTGGTAAACTGCTTTCCTGCTCTTGGTGGGTTTTCTTGTTTAGAAAGGAAATTTGCAAGGGCTACAGAGGGTTCCTTCCTCACTTCACCATCTTGGCGCCAGAAGTCAGTTTTTTTTCTTCTAAGGACTATGTCCTTGGAATTCATGGCTCTTTTTAACAGCTCTTCTTTATTTAGCAACTCCAATCTACTTCTTATGACCTTTCTTGGCATTGTCCTTTGATCCATTTTCACATGTTCTTGATTCCTGTGGCTTTCTAGAAGGCTAATTATTTGAAATTAATTATCAATCTTAATTGCCTACCCCTGTGCTTTTCAGTAGCTCTCTTCTTTCTTTTTCTAGTAGAGCCTCCAAAATCCTTTATACTTTCCCTACCATTAGGGCAGCTGGGTGGGTCATTAAATAAAGTCCCTGGCCTGAAGTCAGGAAGCCTTATCTTCCTGAGTTCACATATGGCCTCAGACACTTACTAGTTGTGTGACCCTGGGCAAACCACTTAACCCTATTTGCCTCAGTTGTCTCATCTGTAAAAATAAGAAGGAAATAACAAACCACTCTAGTCTCTTTGCCAAGAAAACCCCAAACTGGGTCACAAAGAGTCATACATGATTGAAACAACCACCACTACCACTAATCACCATTTTCCATTCAGCACCTCCAATGCCCCTTGATAGGTGTGAGAAATGGGTAGTTGTCTCCTCTCGATGTGGATATAACAGTCAGTCATACTCCCCCTGGCCTGTTTGTAGGACAAAGGTCTCAGATCCCCTCCTCCCCATCATGTTAGCACGGTCACATGGTTCAAGGAGCCCTGGTCTCAATAAGGTCTGCTCCAGAGTTGTGTCCATATAAGGAAGTATAAGGTCCATTCCTGAATTATGCCCATACAAGGAAGAGGGGTGGGAATACTGTGTTCCAATTAGCTACTTTTTGGGGGGGGGGGGTTGGTGAGGCAGTTGGGGTTAAGTGACTTGCCCAGGGTCACACAGCTAGTAAGTGTTAAGTGTTTGAGGCTGGATTTGAACTCAGGTACTCCTGAATCCAGGGCTGGTGCTCTATCCACCGCGCCACCTAGCTGCCCCCCAATTAGCTAGTTTTTGCACATAGATTGTAAACCCACCAGTGATGAAAAAGGGGAGGGTCCATTCGCGTTAGGGACTAGGGTATAAAACAGGGCCTGCAAGCCCCCTTTCTGGGCACCCACTAGCTGTACACTAGGGTGCCTCCTTCTCATGAGAATGAAATAAAGCCTTTGTCACTTCACTGCTGAGTTCCTGACAATTGAGAAGAGGATGGATTTTTCCCTCACAATAGGTATCCACAAGCACCCTTAGGAAGTTAGCCACTTTCCCAGTCCTTATGCCTCTGAATCATTGTGTCATCTGAGAAAACATTTTATGGCCAAAATTCAACTGTACTTCAGTTTTCTGGCCCAATACAGGCTGGAAATATTCTTAAGTGACATGAATTTTAGGAATAAGAGGTTTTGGTGTCTTACTATCTACCAAGGCAAATAAATGACATGAGTTAGCAAAAAAAAAAAATTGTTGAGTATTCTCCTTGGCCATTAAGCACCAAAACCCTTTATTTCTTCTGACCTTCACTGCTATTAATAGGACTCATTAAGAAATGGCCAAAATTGTTTTCAGTTGATCCTCTTCACTTTGGTAACAATGGTAATTTAAATCCTCCTTCCCCCAAGTGGGCCCCATTTATCCTACTCTGAAAAGTTCTAATCCCCTAAAGATATCTTAGCTCCATCTTTCACAGCCTCCACCTCCATCTGGTGGTGTCTTTAGGTCTGGTCATTTTTGTATCCTAGAATATTTCTTGAAGCAAAAGGTGTTTGGGATTCAGTGGGGAGGGAGTTAGGGAGGGAGAGAAGGAAGGAGTTCCTGTCAGCTAAATAACACTTTCTTCTCAAAGCATGTTAGTCTGAAATGTACATGTCCTAACAATTTAACATTTCACTAAAGTTTATGGTATAATCCTTCTCTGAAACAAATGCATCTTTCAACTCTTATTAGTACACACTAGAATTCATAAACATTCCTTAGTGACAAGTTAGGGACTGAAGAGAATACAAGTAAAAAAGTATTCCCTTTTTGTATTAATTAATTCATTATTAATTAATAATAATAATGAATTCATTCATTCATGATCACCAGCTCTGCTTAATCTTTTTAAAAAAGAGTGAAGGATGTTGTTTTCACTAATAAAAGATTGAACAGTCTAAAAATCTTAATGCTGATATTTGCTGCAAAATAAACCAAGGGCCTACTTCCAAAATCACAAATTTAAAAGTAATAGTTTCAAACAAACAAAACGAAAGCAATGTTCAAAATTCAAGGTCCTTTGACTATGAGTCACATTCCTGTGCAGCATTTAAAAAAATGTGTTCCACCCCCAGTACAATAACTTCCAGATCCAATTGCTTTCCAGTGGTTATGGGGGAGTTTGTTGTGAGACTAATGAATAGCATAGGTGTGGTGATGCAGCAGAAATGAAAACCAGCTGCATATACAGCTTTCTCAGAAGTTCCCATAACAATGAGGGTAGCAGAGGATAATTAGGGAATTTTTGAGGGGGATAGGTTATTTTTCCACTTGGCAAACTCATACAACATGTGGGAGCAAATGTCCTAGAAAAGACTGGGAGGTTAGGAATGAAGAAGAATGAAATGAGAAGCTAGAATGTGTAACATCTTCAGAATTGGCTTTATGAATCATCAGTAGTCTAGGTAGGCAGAAGAACTGGGCTTCAAAATTTCAACCATATATTTAGAGCTTCAGTTAATAAACATTTATTGAGTGCCCACTATGTGTCAGACACTGTGCTGAGCACTGGGAATATAAAAAAATGCAAAAGATACAGTGTCTGCTGTCAAGGAGCTTACAGTCTACTGGAGGAGATAACAAGCAAATAAATATATACAAACAAGCTATATATGCAGAATAAATAGGAAATAATTTTAAGAGGGGAAGCACCAGAATTGAAAGGGGTTGGGAAAGACTGCCTTTAGAAAGTGAGATTTTAGAGGCAGCTAGGTGGTGAAGTGGATAAAGCACCAGCCCTGGATTCAGAAGGATTTATGAGTTCAAATCCAGCCTCAGACACTTGACACTTAGTAGCTGTGTGACCCTGGGCAAGTCACTTAACCCTCATTGCCCTGCCCAAAAAAAAACAAAAAAAAAAGTGAGGTTTTATTTGGGTCTTGAGAAGGCAGAGGTGAAGATGAGGAGGGAAAGTGCGTTAGGCTTGGGGACCAATAGAGTGTCTTATTCATAGAAGAGCCAGGAGGCCAGTGTCACTGGAAAGAAGAGTATATGGTAGAGAGTGAGGTGTAAGACTAGAAAGGTAGGCAAGTGGGGTAGGTTATCAATGACTTTGAACACCAAACAGGAGATTTTTTTTTTCATCCTAGGTGTGATAGGGAGCCCCTGGAGTTTATTAAGTAGGGATCAGAGCTTCACTTTAAGAAAATCACTTTAAGTAGCAGAATTGAGTGAGGAGACTTACAGCAGGCCGACCAACCATCAGGCTATCACAGTCACCTAAGCTTGAGGTGATGAGGCCTTACACCAGGATGATGGCAGTATCATAGGAAAGAGTGGGGCATTTTAGATGTTGCAAAGGTGAAATTGATAGGCCTTGGCAGCAGTTTGGATATAACAAGTGAGAGGTACTGAAGGAGGACACCTAGGTTGTGAGCCTGAGGGACTGGAAGGATTGTATTGTCCTTATCAGTAATAGGAGGAAAAGATGGATGAGAGGGAAAGGTAATGAGTTTCATTTTGAACCTTTTGTGTTTAAGATGCCTGATGTCTGAATGGAAGATGGGAATGTGAGATTAGAAATCAGCAAAGAAATTAGGGCAAGATACATGAGAATCATCAGCATAGAGATGATAATTAAATCCATAGGAACTAAAGAGATCATCAAGTGAAATAGGATATAGGGAGAAAAGAAAAGGGTCCAGCTAAGAACTCTATGAGATACCAATAGTAGGTGGGCATGATCCAAACAAGGATTCAGTAAAGCAGATGGAGAAAGAGCAATCTGATAGGTAGAAGGGGAACTAGGAAAGAGAAGTGTCATGAACATTTTAAGAAAAGATAGTACTCAAAGAGTGTCAAGAGACTGAAGTGAATTCAAGAACACTTAGGATTAACAAAAGGCCAGTGGATATTGGAGAGGCTATGGGAAAACTGGGACACTAATCCACTGCTGGTGGAGTTGTGGAGATCCAACCATTCTGAAGAGCAATTTGGAACTATGCCCAAAGGGCTATCAAACTGTCCATACCCTTTGAGCCAGCAATACCACTGCTAGGTTTATACCCCAAAGATATTCCCCCCCAAAAAAAGAAAAAGACCTATTTGTTTAAAAAAAAAAAAACATTTATAGCAGGGTGTTTTTGTTGTTGTTGTAGCTAAGAATTGGAAATCAAAGGAATGCCCATCAATTAGGAAATGGCTAAACAAGCTGTGGTATATGATGGTGATGGGGTATTATTGTGCTTTAAGAATGACAAACAGGATGATTTCAGAAAGGCCTGGAAAGACTTATATGAACTGATGTATAGTGAAGTGAGCAGAACCAGGAAAATGTTGTACACAGTGACAGCAATACTGTTCAATGAAGAACTGAATAACAACTACTTTCAGCAATACAATGATCCTAGACAATCCCAAAGGACTAATGATGAAGCATACTATCCACCTCCAAAGAAAGAACTGAAATTGATTGAACACAGACTGAAGCATGCTAGTTTTCACTTTATTTCTTTCACTTTTTCCTTTTATTCAAGTTTTCTTATACAAAAGGACTAATATCGTAATGTTCTACCTAATCGCACATGTATAACCTATATCTGATTACTTACTGCTTCAGGGAAGGGGGAAAAGGATAGAATATGGAACTGAAAACTTTAAATAAAAATGTTTATTATTTTTTTCAAGGCCATTGGATTTAACAGTTAAGGAGATTATTGATAATATTGAAGAGAGCAGTTTCTGAGGTTAGAAGATGTCTTACATGGGGCAGCTAGGTGGCACAGTGGATAGAGCACCGGCCCTGGAGTCAGGAGTACCTGAGTTCAAATCCGGCCTCAGACACTTAACACTTATTAGCTGTGTGACCCTGGGCAAGTCACTTAACCCCAATTGCCTCACTTAAAAAAAAAGAAGAAGAAGATAGTCACAAAAAACCATATGAATGATATGAGATGAAGAAGAGAGAAGAGGGAGTCATGGTAAATGGCCTCAAGTCTTTCTGTAAAATACAAGGCAAGGCCCTTGGCTGGCCAGAAGTTGTGGGCCCTTTCCCTGGCTCACGGACCTGAGAAGCACCTGAAGCATGTCACTGCCCCCAACCACTGGATGCTGGACAAGCTGACAGGCATGTTTGTACCCAGACCATCCACAGGCCCCCACAAGCTGCGAGAGTCCCTCCTACTTATCATCTTCTTCCACAATAGTCTCAAGTATGCCCTGACGGGGGATGAAATTAAGAAGATCTACATGCAGCAGTTTATTAAGATGGACGGCAAGGTCGGCACAGACATAACCCTCCCTGTTGGCTTCATGGATGTCATCAGCATTGAGAAGACTGGCTAGCATTTCCATCTGGTTTATGACACTAAGGGCCTTTGCATCACAACTGGGGAAGCAAAGTATAAACTGCAAAATATAAGGCAAGGTTCTCATCTGAGTAGAGATGGAGAAAGAGGTTTGAGGAAGGATGAAAAGATTCAAAAGAGCTGCTGTGGAAAATGGGATAGTGAATTAATAAGGGAGGTGTAGCAGCAATGAAGACCCAATTGAGGTTGTGTAACATAAAATTGTAGTGGACCCAGTCAGTATGGTTGTGTGATTTGCCCTATCTTTATTCAGCAGCACCAATGCAGGAGTGAAGGGAGTGATTCAAGACCGAGCCCTGGAACGGTGAGATAAGTGATATGAAATGGAAGCCAAAGACTCTAGAGGAGAGAAGAATGTAGAACTGACCTGGCTCACAAAGGAGCCAAGATGGGGAAAAGAGGAGAGAATAGATAGAACAGTCATGATGGCCTGAAAGAGAACTGAGGGGCCAAAGGATCGAAGGTTATGATGTAGATTGAACAGGATTAGTGAGTGTGAGAAAATAATGGGGTTCAGTTTCCAATGACACAGACGAAGATGTGGGAAGCCATTAGATTATGGTCAGATGAAGAAATTCCAGAATTCTTGAACATAGAGGCGATACATTTGTAGGACGGAATGCAGCAAAATCAAGGATATTTTGATTGGGTGGAAGATGTGGATTGTATGGACGTCTAAGGAGGATCAGTTACTATGTGATGGCAGTGGGGCAAGAACTGGAAATGGCAGTGTAGAACAGGAGTATTCCAACTCCTTTGCCTTGAGTTAGGAATGGGATTTGAATGATGACCAATAAGGGTTCTGAATCACAGAAATGCAGAGGGGATGGCCAGATGTGAGTACGTTCATAATTGAATGAAGAGTGTAAGCCTTGATGACACATACAAATATTTCAAGGATCTGGGATTTCTTCAATATAGGTTCTCTCTTTACCAATATGAATATGTCCTTCCACACCTTAGCAGATATTTAATGAGTTACAATAACAAATATAGCTAGATATACATATACACATATTCATATACTTGGACCAAACCTATGATTTCATTGATATAGGAAACTCCTGATGAGGAAATGTTCACTCTTATTACATTCTCTCACCTAATACATATCAGTACCTGTTTTACAAGTTATGGTCTTAGAGATTTGCCTCAAGCACTGATAGATTAAATGACTTTTCTTGAATCACATACAACTAATGTGAGTCAGGAATGGGACTTGTACCAAATTTTCCTGACTCCAAATTTGGGTCTCTTTCTGCTATGCCACAGTACCTCTCCTATATATCAGGACTTGAACCCAAGTCAGGAAGACCTGATTAAGGATTTAAAGAAAATAAAAAATGTCCATATATTTGCTACAAAATTAAAACACACACATACACATGCACACGCATGGACATATACACACAGCCTAGTAAAGGCTATCTCAGAGTGTAACCTTTTCTATAGGTCTCTCTGGTAGGAGATCTCTACTATCCTTTCCTCTCATTTCTTTCAGTATGTGGAACTAAGACCTGTCTACTTAATAGATAATGAGAATAACTTTTGATGATTTAAAGGCTAATAAAGAAGTTTCAATAACAAACTGCAAATAACTAGTAAAATGTTCTGAGCCCTCAGGCAATTGGTGTATTGCCAAAGAAAAAGGATGATCTCTCTGGCAGTTGAATTTAGCATAATCACTTATTGATAAATTACACTTCTCTCTCACTATCAAATGCAAAAAAAAAATCATTTAAAATTATTTTTCTAACAAACCATTATTATAAGTATAAATTATCAGTAAGTAAAACTTCTAAATAGAAAAAAACACCTTGTTTCCATTGCTTGAGGCAATAGGAGAGTGAAGTCGATTTCACTATTTGTTGTTTGTTCTAGCAGTTTCTCAGAGAAGCCAGAATTCTGTCAATCTCTGCTAGATTCTCTTAATAAACCTAGATGGCCAGGAAAAGGGAAAGGCGGCATCTGCTACTGCCAGCCCTTCTCCCCTGTCCCTCTCTCCAGAGAGATTTTCAAAATACCCGGTGAACAAGACAGACCTGATCAAGTTGGGAAGAAATAGAATTTCCAGGGTCTTTAGTGGCTTAAGTGCTTTTATAAGGTGACCAGTCCAAGCCATGATGGCAGGATTGTTTATCTGTGTATTTAGATACATGTTTACAATTATACACACATACAAACATACATATATATACAAATATATATTTATATACATATATGAACATATAAATATATAGGGGGAGGTGTCGCCTACCGAGTGATCAATGCATGTAACACGTATATGTATGTGGAGAGAGAAAAAGGTAAATAATGTCTGCTATCAAAATACAAAAGGACTCATTTGCTTCTTGTAAAGCAGATAAACACAGAGCCAGTACTCAAATACCTTCCAAAGCTGGTAGGAACTGGCATATCAATCAGGAAATCAGAGTTACCCACATACCCTCATACACTGATAATGAAACATCAGAGTAGGGCTTTCATGAAGAGCTTTACGTACTTGTGTTGTTTAATCATTTCAGTCACGTCCAACTCTCTGTGACCCCACTTGGGGTTTTCTTGGCAAAGTTGTTGGAGTAATTTGCCATTTCCTTCTCCCGCCCATTTTACAGATGAGGAAACTGAGGCAAGCAGTGACTTGCCCAGGATCACACAGCTAATAAGTGCCTGAGGCCAAATTTGAACTCAGGAAGGTGAGTCTTCTTGAGACCAAGTCCAGCATTCTATCCACTGTATTACTTAGCTACCCTGCCTTACATACAGAAAGTACTTAGTAAGTATTTTAATCTTTTGAGCACATGTCCTGGATCCACACTTACCTGTTGCTCAGTGCACCAGGTTGTATAACCTAGGATTGTTCAGGCCTCTGTTCTCCTCAAGAATTCTTCCTTAGGACCAGACCCTAAAGCCACCAAAGCTGGAACTTCCCATGATGGCTCATTCTCAAGGTAAAGTTCCTAGTAATGAGGAGGTGGTTGAGCCTCCTGGAAAAGAGCCCCATTCTAAAAGTCATCTCAACTCTACCACAAACTAGCCCTATATCCTGAAGCTTGTTTAAAAAAAAAAAAAACACTTTGGGGCAGCTAGGTGGCGCAGTGGATAGAGCACCAGCCCTGGAATCAGGAGGACCTGAGTTCAAATCCAGCCTCAAACACTTAACACTTACTAGTTGTGTGACCCTGGGCAAGTCACTTAACCCCAATTGCCTCACTAAAAAAAAAAAAATTTTAAAGAGTAAAAAAAAAAAACACTTTATAGATACTGATTTCATCATCTATCAAAATCATAATAGTCATGAACCTGATTTGAAAAGCTAAAATGTTATACAAATATATGTTGACATTGTCCTCCAGATTTAGATCTGTTTCCCACTTCTTTATCTCCTGCTGCCTCTTTTGCCATATCTTCTCTTACAAGGTGGAAACATTAGAAAGTGCCAGCCTTTATCAGACCTAGTGGTCAGTTGCCAAAAGCAGCCCCAAGGGACAGATTATTCCAACATCACTTAGGAGCTTTATAGCTACCGTTCATAACTTTATCCAGATGGTTTGGAATTCTAGTCTAATCATTTTAACGTTTAGAGATCAAATCTTTGTTTACTTTATCTGCACCATCATAATTTTATAGATGACGATTCCGACTGAACCATCAGTTTACACACTGAAGAATTACAGTATATGTGGAACTTTTACCAAGGGATCAAAAAGAGGAAGGGGAGCAAGCATAGCCAGTATAGAGTTGATGGCCAGGGAAAGAACTGATGGGTGGAAGGATTGGATGATGTGGTGAAGACAGAGAACAGAATTTGGAGTTCCAAGCAGAAGGAGAAGTGAGATGACAAAAGATCATCATCAAATAAAATAATTTCAGAGTTTATGAATATGGAAATGGAAGTGGAACACTTGCTTGTGATGGTAAGATCAAGGTATGACCATCTTTGACTGTAGCTGTGGTGGGTAAAGAAGTAGAACATAGGAAATGAGTCAGTTAATAGAATAGCTACTCACGATAATGGGCTCAAGCAAGGCAACTGCTCTGGAATCATAGGTGGCAGGAGAGGGTGGCTGAAACATGATGAAAGGAAGTTACTAGTATTAACTAGTGTCCCTGTTACTAGGGTTAACAATTATCCCTGTTACCTGATTAGTGGATGCTGAAATCCAGTTAGATAGCCCCTCTCATAGCAGATGGCACCATCAGTAAACTAAGAAAAATGGCATTCCTCAGGAGTTCTGTCCTTAGAGGTGGAAGACCATTGGGTTAGCAGAGGAAGTAGGGTTCCAGGAATTGTGCTGGAAATCCTAGTCCCTAGGATAGTGTCTACATGTTTGTAATGGGCATTAACACCAGAGGGGCCCAGCCAAGTGTAATCTTAATGTGCCGTTTCCATTTGACAATAGTAGCCTCCTGTGCTCTACCCATCTTGTTAAAGGAGCCATCTTGAATCACCCAATGTATAACAGGTAGCATCAGACGAAGGGTGAGTGGGTGGGCCTCCCCAGAGCAAAAATTATTCTGGGACTTTTTTCCACTGGTATAAATTTCCAAGTCTCTTCCTCACTTCTGCTCTCATTTCCCTGTCATGGCTCCAATCTCAGCAGGATACAATGGAACTAGAAGCCCTGAAACTAGAATTTCTGGGTCAGAGACAATGCAGTGGGTTCCTGGTTTCAACCTGTCAGTCTCCATCCGCATTAGAAAAACCCCTTCACTTCCATAGCCACTTGCCCCTCTGATTTCATTGCACAGTTCCTATAAGCCAAAAATCTCATTCTCTTTACTGAATATGTTGAGCCACTTCTCTTCCAGTTTGATTATGGTGGCAGTCCAAATTCTGCAAGATGGTCAACAGCGACCAAGGAGTGCTGGGTGTGACACTTTCTTCAACCTGCCAGGCAGCCTTCCCCAGAACTCAATGAGCTAATCTCTCCATGTGAGTGAGAGACAAAGATAGGCAACAAAGATACTGTGGCACTTCTGTGTACATCCCTCCATCTCCCTTCCCCCCAAGAAATGCGTCCAATCAATAGGGAATGGTGACTCAAGTGGCCATCAAACATTCAAGTTAAAGGGCCCCAATTCCATGTAGGTGGGATTTTATTCCATTATTTGACAAGGAATCTGGAGGTAATCGGGTTCTGGGGATCAGCTTTGATGCCTTTTGGGAGAAATCAATCCCTGTTGAGGGAAAAAGGGAACCCTGATAGTATTCCATACCTGACCTATTACCTGACGCTATATGTGTGTGTTCCTCAAAGATCTGTCCTTGGCCCTCTTTATTTCTTTTTTATACTCTATGCTTTGGCAATCTTATCTATTCCCATGACTTCAACTGCCACCTTTGATAATCAGTAAATTAATCAGCAAGCATTTATTAAGCACCTACTATGTGCCTCCTGATATTTCTAGAAGCACTTGAAGGTTTACAAAGGCTTTTATATGCATCATCTCATTTGATTCCCAGAACAGCCCTGTGAAGTGGCTACACTGAATATTATTATCCCACTTTGGTGTATGAAGAAACTGTATCTCAGCAAGATTAAATTATTTAAGCATCTGAGACAGGCTCCAAATCCAAGTCTCTCCTGACTCCAACCCTAGTGCCCTTGCCAATGCATCAGACCACCTCCTCTTTGTCTGTTGCAATAGCCTCCTAACAAGTTTTCTCACCTTCTGATTTGTCCTTCATATTTCTTCCAGAAATAAATCTTATTTCTGCATAGTTTGGGACTGATTCCTTTGTTCAAAAACCTTAAGTGGTTCCTTCTTGCCTAGTAAATAAAAGTCAAACACCTTTGCCTAGCATTCAGGGTCATCCATGATTTGGTACTCATTTACCTTTCTAGATATTTTTTTATAATACTCCCCTCCACATATTCCATTCGTTATGTTCCAGTCTAGTAATGAGGAAGATAGGAACACAGTAACTATAACAGGGCAGAATGTGATCGTTGCTAAAGAAGAGGTAAATTGCAAAATGCTGTGAGAACATAGAGAAGGGTGAAATTCCTTATGGTTCAGATCATCAGGGAAGGTTTCATCAATAGGATGCGAATTTTCATTGAATAGGATTTTAACAGACGTAGGGGGGAGGGCATTCTAAGAGTAATACTATCATGACCCTTACTGTCTGTAGGAAGGTGTGTTAGATCTCACCCCTTCCTTAGGGTTCTTTGGTACCCTTAAGGAAGTTGAGCATGTCTAGCTCTGAGGGCTTCAGTGCCCACTGATGATGTTCCCCCAATTATAGGGGATGGGTCCCCTGCACGCCAGGGCTCATTTACCCACCTACAGTTAGATTAGCTGTGACTCCAGCCATGAAATTAAAAGATGCTTGCTCCTTGGAAGTAAAGCTATGGCAAATCTGCACAGCATACTAAAAAGTAGAGACATCACCTTGCCAACAAAGTCCTGTATCATCAAAGCTATAGTTTTCCCAGTAGCAATGTATGACTGTAAGACTGGACTACAAGAACTGAGCACAGCAAAATCATCACTTTTGAACTATGGTGCTAGAGAAGACTTTTGAGAGTTCCTTGAACAACAAGGATATCAAATCAGTCAATACTTTAAAAAATGTATTTAGGCTACTCATTGTAAGGTTGAATACTGAAGCCAAAGTTTAAATACTTTGGCCACATAATGAGAAGACGGGACTCATTGAAAAAGACCCTGATTCTAGGAAAGATTGAAGGCAAAAAGGAAACAATGAATTTAGACAGAACTTGAGAAATAGTGGAGGGTGTAAGGGCCTGGAGAGATGTAATCCAGGGGACCATTAAGAGTCAGACACAACTGAACAACAACAAAACTAATCACAAATGTACAAACTTCCTAAATATGGGCCTTAATATCCCTCCTATATTCCCACCAATGACCTCAAACATTGAGAAAGATGGAGTTAGGTTTATAGCTTAGCTCAGCTCCTATAGAGCAGTGCTTCTCAAACTTTTTATACTCTTGACCCCTTTTCTCCCAAGAAATTTTTACTCTACCCCAAGCATATAGGGATATAATATAATTATACATAACCTTTTACTATTGCCAAATTTTTCATGACCCCCACATTCAGCTATGTGACCCCATATGAGGTCACAACCCACAATTTAAGAAATTTTGTTATAGAGTACAGTCTCAAGGTCCAAGTGGGTTTGAGTCCCAAGTACTCCAGCTTTTCAAGGCTTCCATACAAAGCTAGCTGGCTGCAAAATCCAACCTGGAATCCTGCCTGCAAGGGTTGCTACAACTCAAATTCCCAGGTGTGGTGGGAATTGGTATCAGTACCTGAAACTGAGGACAAATGACACAGAACAAAAACAAATACCTCCAGACCCATTTCTCAGAGCTGGGCCAAAAAGAAAGGGAATATATTCTTTCTTTCCAGTGCAGTTCAGACACTGAGTTGTGGGTGAACTGTGTAATCTTTACCTGCTGGGTTCAGCAGGAAAGAGCTTGAAGAGAGAATATCTCAGTCTGGCAGTTTTTTAAAGATGTAACCTATTCTGGCTACATAGCCAATAAAAGGAGACAACTCCCCCCAACATGGTAGGGGAACACAGGGTAGCAGAGTACCCTACTACATATTGCCCTGGCCATAAGCAGGGCAATCTGTCTTACATAGGGAAGGTCATGGAGGTAGGAAAATGCAAGGTGAGTTCAGGGGTTTTTTTAATATTCTAAATTGGTTATGATGTATATGTGTATAAGGTAGTAGTGAGTGATAAAAAGGATGGAAAGAAGTTGGTGTCAAATTCTGGAGGGTCTTGAAAGCCATGCTAAGGAAGTCTTATTTTATTCCATATGCATTGGGGGATAATTGAAGGTTTTTCAGTCAAAAAAGATTAGATCTGTGCTTTAGAAAGATTACTCTGTCAACAGTGTCTATGATGGGTTAAAGATAAAGAGACCAATAAAGAGGCTATCTTAATTATCCATGTGAAGAGTATAAGGACCTGAACCAAGGTATGTGCTATATATAGTTGGACTACATTGTACAATGCCATCAGTAGTACTAGAGAGGGATGACTTTGGGTTGCAATGTCACAAAAAAACAAAACAAAACAAAACAAAACAAACCCTGCAAAAATAAAAACATCTTGTAGAGAGACCCATATTCTCCCGGGATTACTTTTAGCAAAAGTTGTAAAACTTTTGCAGTCAGAGATTATGGGACCCTAACAGTACCGTGTACAAACTTGGATTTCAAAGTACAATCACTCCAGCAGATCATTAATGGATTTTTAAAAAGATAGATCTGCACACTTACAGTGACACAGTTAGGTGGTACAGTGGATAGAGAGCACGAAGCATGAAGTCAGGAAGATCTGAGTTCAGATCCAGCTTCAGACACTTACTAACAGTATGACCCTGGGCAAGTCATTTAATCCCTATTTTCCTCAGTTTCTCATCTGTAAAATGGTGGGACACTGGAAAAGGAAATGGCAAACCACTCCAATACCTTTGCCAAGAAAATCTCATAGACAAAAGACCATGTTGGATACAACTGAACAACAAAAAACACTTACTGCTAAGGAATTCTGTTCTTTACCGAGAAGTACCTATTTATGGCTTTCTCTTTTTTTTTCCTTTGAAAGTTCTCTAGCTAAGAAAAAACAGCTTCTCGATTCTATAGGAACTCTTTAAAAAAATCTTTCCATTTGAATTTTTTCTAAAGGGTTATTTGTGCAAATTGAAGCATAAACTAAGTGCTAAAAGGGAAACTTTATTTGGTTTAGTTCTCCAGTCTCAAATTCTACACCGATTTTCATTACCTCATTATTCAGTCTTTCTATTTCCTCCTTCCACTTTCATTGATATATTCTATTCTTCTCAGTTTTCATATCTATTGTTCACAAAGCAACTCTGTTGATTTCTATGCATACTTTGTATTCCTCTATTTCCTTCCTTCCAATTTCAGCTAATATCCTATTCCTTGTTCTCCATACTTTTCATGTTGCTTGCCACAGATGGATAGGAAGGAGGTAAATTAAGGGAAGGCTTCTAATCCAGGCCTCTTCATATGTCCCTTCAATGTCTTTGCATATATCCAAGTCTT
Source organism: Dromiciops gliroides (assembly GCF_019393635.1). Taxonomy (NCBI): domain Eukaryota; kingdom Metazoa; phylum Chordata; class Mammalia; order Microbiotheria; family Microbiotheriidae; genus Dromiciops; species Dromiciops gliroides. Next base: position 176,629,712 of record NC_057865.1, read on the forward strand.
TCCTTGGGTGGGAAAAAGGAAGTAGTGATGGCATGGAGAACGGCAGTAGCTTAAATGTCATTGTGTGTATGTGTGAACTTACAAATATAATTGCTTCATAAAAATACATGCTTGCAAAATTTTTGCCAGTTCCACTTAAGCTACTCCATTCAGTATTATTCTCTGCCCCTTCTTTCCTTCCTTCTCCACTGTGGACTTTTTGGGGGGGTTTTGTGGGGCAATGGGGGTTAAGTGACTTGCCCAGGGTCACACAGCTAGTAAATATCAAGTGTCTGAGGCCAAATTTGAACTCAGGTCCTCCTGAATCCAGGGTCGTTGCTTTATCTACTGTGCCACCTAGCTGCCCCCTTTCTCCTTTGTGTAGAAAGCCATACACAAGTCTTTAGGACAACCAGTCCTCCCATTAATAAAAATTTCCCCAGAAACATCATTGCACACTAAAAGGCCTGTCCCTAGTAGGGTTTGTAAATGCAGTTCCCAGTTTCTTTTTTGTTATTGGCATAGGTCAGATATCAGGAAAATGATCAATATCTGCTCAAAAAAGAAAACCTATGCAGTAGTCAGTAAAGAATTGGATGGCATGCCGATTTAGTAGTGCCCTGAAAGTCTTTTGGCAGCCAGATCCTGCCATATCCAAGAGCAAATGGCACACATTCATATCATATATCACGTAGCATTCATTGCTCATTATTTTAAAATGACTTGTTAGAGATGCCATCCTGCCTTGGAAAACGGACTCCCATAACATGAAATCCATAATCAGATAAAAACAATGAAAACTGAAGAACCCTCGTTCTCCCATTTCCTCTTGGAAAGGTTGTGGCATAAAACCCTTTCCCATGATCATATTCAAAAACCCACATTCCTAGGACTGGCAGTTATGTATTTCACCAAAAAACTGGTTTCTCTTACATTTGGAAATGTAGCCTGTGGTAGCATTGATGGCAAATGTGGAATTGCTTTCAGCAACACCAATCAGCAGGTCTTCTACAGTTTGTTTTAGAGTTGCTTTGGTCACGGAGAGCGTGAGACTTACCCAGAGTCCCCCAGCCAGTACATGTCAGCAGCAGGACTTGTGTACAGGCCTTCCGAATTCCAAGAAAAGCCCACTGTATACTGCACCTATATTTGGATAGCAATTAAGGTTTACAAGAGAACTTCTGACTTCCTGCTAGTGATTTCACCATGTTCTCTAAGTTAGATTCCATCATGCATTAACAATTTTATTTTTATCCAGGAGGAGGAAATTCAAATCTAGTGAACAATAGGATATCCCAGTGTGCCGTGCCCAGCCTTCATCATTTAGGAGACGAAGTCAGCAGCTAGAAGAAGGTGGTGCTTTTTCTAAAAGAGTAATTTCTTATCAGTTTGATATATCGACCTCTCAAGACAGGAGAGAGGTATTGGTCAGGCTAAAGTTTATTAGCCTAACAGCCAAAAGGAAAAGCAGTGGTCAAAAGCAAAGCAAATCTAGTCTGTATTTTGACAGAGTGTCTGAAAACCATTCATTTCCATTGTTTCTACCACACAAGGTGGCAGGTCTGCAACTCCTGCTATTTATGCAAATGCATTTTCCAAAAGCACATTGTGACAGGAATTCATGAGTCTGTGTTCTAGACAGGCTGTCTTCTTCAGGACACATGCTCTTGAAAGTGGGCATTATGCATAGCTTTAGTTACTCTGGCTGTCCAGTATCTGGCAGTGATATGTGAAGGCATTTAGTTGCAATTTTTTACCCACTGATAGCTCATCACCACCCAAATTATTCTCATCCCTAAGATTTGCAAAATTGGGTAGAAGATCTCATGAGTGGGGAGTCCCAATAAGATAATGATTTTCTAAATTGTGTGGTCTGATTGAAACTATCCTGTCTCAACTTTGGCTCCTAATGAAAATTTCAGAGATTAAAAGTTAAGGGTATATGTGTCTTTTTGCTAATGTCTACACAGTTTTATATCAGGATATTGGTCTTATCCTAAGAAGAGGGCCTATGCCTTATAGCTCTATCCATTTGGATAACTGCCTTTATAAAGCCATGATCTAGAATGTTTAGGAAGGGATGATGTATACAGAAAGATGTGGGCCATACTATCCTGGGGATGATAGGTGAGGAGGAACATGGAATATGTGAACAATGTGCTAGCTATCAGTCCAGAAAGCTCTTAGTTTTGTTGGCTTGTGACATCTAGCCATCTAACATTAAAACATTGTATTTTCTTTATTTTAGTCATATCTTGTATCTAAGAAGATGTGAATAATATTCCCTTAACTTCCCCTTAGTAACCATTGCTTGACACAATTACTTGTCAGATATTTTGGGACTGATAATAAAAATGATTCACATAAATCCTTGTGTAATGATGTTGCATTGTGATTTACTATCCATTTGCCCAAACCATTCACAGTAATAGCCCCCCATTCGATCCCTCAGGAGTAGACCTATACATTTTCAGAATACTGTCAATAATAATTCATGCCACTTTGCACCCTTAAGTGTGATATCTTTGGAGATATGTTTGCCAAGTTGCATGAGGTCATTCTACCTTTCTTTTTATTTTGTGGTTGCTATAGAAACAGTGCAGTCATAATGTTATAAGGGGATCACGGGGGCATCCAAAAGTGTACAATAAAAGTTAATCTATTCCCTGGTTTATCATTTCTTCCAGCTGTCTCTATTTGTAATGATTATCCTGTTCACATTGGGAATATAAACATACAGTCAAATTAGCTCTGAAGACTATTGCCAGTAAGAAATCTCATTCTTAATGGTTTCCCTTTCACCTCTCTTCCCTCCCACCAAAGCTCCATAATAGGGATACACAAAGCTAGTAGCATTTAAGGCTCAGGGTCCCAGACTATTATCCCATGGTTGGCGTAGTTTCCCCTGACTCAGAACATGTTTGAGCTAGAGTAGTTGTCCTTGTATTTTAAGTTTATATAACTTCAAGGAACTCTTATCTAAATATTGCAGAGTCATTTACACTTAATTAAATATTGTCTCCTTTGATCTTTTTTTCTACAGGATTCCCCCCTGCACCCTTGGGTTCACTGCTGACCAATATCATATATTTATGCTTTGGTTCCATTTATGGAGAGTTGCTGCTGAAGTATATGCTTCTTAGAGCATCTAACCATTTATTCCCTCAAGTAGTGATTTCCCAAACTAGTTTCTACACAGAATAATTTTGTCCTTGATAATACTATATTGTCATAAATCAACAAATGTTGGTCTGGGAGTATCCACTAACCTCTGGAGTAAAAGAGGGCAGGGGCAGGAAAACTTGGGAGCCAGAGAACATAGGGTGCATGCATTATACATAGTTCAAAGAGAAATCTCTATGGGATTGATATGTCATATGCACCATGTGAACTGCAGGGTGGGTGAGCAGGACAGTGGTGTGTGTGTGTGTGAGATAGAGAGACAGAGACAGAGACAGTGAGCAGGTATAGATGAATAGCGACAACTCTGGGAGGTAGGTGCTATTATTATTTCCATTTCACAGATGAGGCAACTAAGGCTGAGAAGATTAAGTGACTGACTGCCTAGGGTCACACAAATAGTAAGTCTTTGAGGGAGGATTCATACTCATTTTCCCTAACCTTAAGTTTAATATTCTCTCCCCTGAAACACCTAGCTACTTGTGGGACCTAGGCTCTGTGGTGAAAAACTGTCCTTTGTAATTAAAAGTTTGTTCTGCAGAAATAACAGTACAGTGGCACGGCCTTACTCCTGCAGAAAACAACATGAAGTCCAGTGGGTCACCCACCTTTGATTAGAGCAGGGGTTCTTAACTTTTCTGTGGGTCATATACTTTGTTGACAGTCTACGGAAGCCCATGGGCCCCTCTAAAGAAAGATACAACACTAAACAGGTGGTGAACACATGCTGTCTTTTCTCCATTTAAAATCGGAAAAGATGGAGGGGGAGGAGGCTTTCTTTTCCGTGTGTACCATTAGAGGCATAACAAAATTCATACCAATGTCTTTATTGGAGAGTGAACTCAACAGTCCCAACAAACAAGCTGGCAAATGAAGAATTAAAGCATCTCTGAGGGATGGCTGGACAATAAGCATCAATGGAGACTCTACAAGTGTAAACTAGAACACTAGAGAGCAGAGATTAACAGAAATTAAGGCAGTTCACATGAGAGGTCCTCTATAGACTTTTTCTTTAATTTGTCTTATCCATAAAGACTTCTCAAGGAATAACAAACTGTAAAAACTGATTCCTACTAGCTGTATGACCTTGGACAAGTCACTTAACTTTATCTACAAAATGTGATAATATTTGCACACTCTACCTCACAGGATTTTTTTGAGGAGAGCATTTTGTAAGCTTTAAAAGTGCTATATAGTTCATTATTTTTTAAGTTATGTCAGTGCCTCTTGATAAAATGAGTTTGCACAAATCCATTGGCTATATGGAGAGGGTATCTTTGGGTTCTCAAAGTGGCACATTTGAAGAGATAGATTGCAGGTACAATGCTCCTGAAATAGCTACACCTAGTATTACAATTGAATCATATTTTGGCTGAGTTTTTCAAATGTCTCATTTTCACATTTCATTTCATGAGTAGACAAAGCCTAAAGGACCATTCAGAATATGAGCAAATTCTTAACTAATAACAACTAACATTTATATAGCACTTACTGTGCACTTACTTGGCACTTACTGTGCCAAGAACTTTACAATTATTATCTCATTTGATTCTCACAACAACCCTGGGAAGGAAGTGCTATTATTACCCCCCATTTAACAGATGAAAATATTGAGGCAAATGGGTTGTGATTTGCCCAGGGTCATACAGCTAGATTTGTGAGACCATACTTAAACGCCAGTCTTTTTTACTTTAGGCCCAGCACTCATTTGATAACTCACTAAACTCAAGATCCTACTCTGTTGTTTCATGGTGCAGTGGAGGGGACATTGGGTGCTCAAAAGCTATGCCAATCAATTTCCAACACTGGAAGATTCTGGCTTTTCACATTTCCCCAGTGAGAATCTGAGTCTGTTGTTTAATGATCAGCCCAACAAAGCCAAGCAGAGTGACTGATCACCAGTAAGTTGGCCATTAAATGAGTAATTCTTTGTCCAGGGAAATTTACAAAACAAAGATTAAAAAATGAAAGAGTTGGGGGCAGCTAGGTGGCTCAGTGGATAGAGCACTAGCCCTGGAGTCAGGAGTACCTGAGTTCAAATCTGGCCTAAGACACTTAACACTTACTGGCTGGGTGACCCTGGGTGAGTCACTTAACCCCAGTTGCCTCACCAAAAAAAAAAAAAAAAAGAAAGGTGTGGTGGTACTAAGGGTGCCAAAAATCATACAATTTTAGACTGTCTATAAATGTTAACTGTTGATACTCTAAATATGAGACTTGTTCAATGACAAACTAAACTACTAATGGAAGTATTAAAAGTCATCTAAAATAAATCAAATTAGAAGACTAAGAAATTTTCAGCTAAATCGAAAGAAGACTCCAAGTTCTCCTTGGAAAGGCAAAGAAGTTAGAGGAAGTGAGTTCACTGAGCACTGAGAGGCAATATAAAATAGTATTTCATGGAGTAATTGGTCTTTTCATATTGTAGTACTAATGATGATAATAAGCAAAAGGAGTACAGTGAAGATAATTGCAGCTTATGCATCAATATCTGTTTCAGAGGAGGAAGGGAGAAATTCTACCATGACTCTGACAAAATCATCCAAACCAAGTTATTTGAGACATTATAATGTATTTTGACGGGGCAGCTGGATGGTGCAGTGGATAGAGCACCGGCCCTGGAGTCAGGAGTACCTGAGTTCAAATCCGGCCTCAGACACTTAACACTTACTAGCTATGTGACCCTGGGCAAGTCACTTAACCCCATTTGCCTCACTAAAAAAAAAAAATGTATTTTGAGACTTAGCAATTGGACAATAAGAAGATGACAAAATGTTAGAAAATACAGATTAGGGTTAAGAAATGAAAAATAACAAATTCTTGTAGACTATGCAGAAGTCTTATGATTATATATATGTATATGTATGTACATGTATATATACACATATACATATATGTATATCCTTCAATATTTATATTCAAGATAAATATTTATATTCAATATATATTTAATACATATGCCTATATTTTTACTTCTATAAGAAGAGTTAGAAGGCACTGGGCATGTCAAACAGCAACCAATATTACCAAAAAAAAGGAAACTTCTTTTTTGTTGATAATGACTCACTACTCGTGGAATTATTAGCAAAATGAACTGCCTTTGTATGGTCAAACCAAGGATTAGTTGAAAACCAAAATCAACATCAAATTAGGAGTAATGATGAGAAGATAGTGCCCACAAATGCAACAACATCTACCTAGTCTGTTCACATAAGGTATTAATGCTGAAAAATGGAAAATGGAAAAAAAGGAAAAGACCTTGAGTATTACTAAGTACTGAAAAAGTTTAACAAATATAAAGAATGTCAAGAGGAGGAGACCGGAAGAGCTCAGAAAGCAATTTAGTCAGCAAACTCAAACTTATTGCCAAGTGGACAGAGATGGTAACCAAGGGCAACAACAACTTAGAATACAAACTCACTTGTATAACACTGAAGAGGAGGATGACAGAATCATTTCAAAAAAACTGAACATTTTATAGGAGAGGTATTAGTTATACCAGTTTGGCTAGAATGTAGTGTATGAAAAGGAGTAATGTGTAATAACCCAGGAAAGGTAGACTGGAACTAGATTGTGAAGAACTTTAGATATTAAACAGAAGAATTTCTATTTTATCCTAAAGCCCCTGAAACTACTGGAAAAGAGAAGAATCAGAGGGGATAAGATTATTGTCTTCTAATATGTATATGTGGATAGAGAGGTAGATCTCACCATCTGACCTACTATGCGCCTTCCATCTCATGCTCCATATGTCTCCAGCCTGATCTCTAGCCTCCTCTGAGGAGCAGTGCCTTACATTTATACCCTACACATCCCAGTGATTCTGAACCCCCGTGGGGCATCATCCAAATCCCATTCTCCATCTTCTACTGCCCAAATCCTTATTTCCATCTCCCTCAAACCTCCCACTCCAAAATTCCATCCAAATGCCATCCACTGTGTTTGTCTGTTGCATAGGCAACAAACTTCCCTTCATCCTAAATCTTTTTTCTCTTTCAGTCCTTCCATCTTCTACCTGTTGTTGAAACCTGGCTCGCCTCTCATGACAGTATCCCTAGCCACTTAGCTGTACCCTCCCACATTCCCATTAGTTCACAGGTTAAGGGGGGTAATTGGAATACTTGCTCCTCATTCCCACTTCCAGGTTCTCCCCCCACCTCTATCACTCAGTAACCTTTTCCTCTTTTTTTTTTTTTGATGGAGCAATGAGGGTTAAGTGACTGGCCCAGAGTCACACAGCTAGTAAGTGTCAAGTGTCTGAGGCAGAATTTGAACTCAGGTCCTCCTGAATCAAGGGCCAGTGCTTTATCCATTGCACCACCTAGCTGCCCTGACCTCTTCCTCTTTTGAGTTTCATCCAATGCATATCTACTACCCAATCAAAATCCTAGTGACTGTTGTTTACAGCTATCCAGGCCACTCCCTTCCTTCCTTAATGAATTTGATACCTGCCTCACAATTTTTCCCTCCTCAACTCTTCCCCTTATATTTATATGTGTGTGAGTACATATGTGTATACATATTGTGAGGGCCAAAATTTGATATATGGAGTGTTATTTGGGTGACTCGCCTTAATATTGGGGTCCTGGAAATATGAGAGTCCTTTTAGGTTCACCCTCCCCTCTGAACTGCCCTTTTCAGATATTTCTCCCAGGCCAATAAGAAAGGAGCCTCTAAGCTTTAGTTCACAAAAGGATCAGATTTTATTACTTGGGAATTAATTAAACAACAAAGGTGAAACTAATAAAAATCAAAGATAAGGAAATCGGAAAATAGAAATACAGATACTCTTAACTCTAAACTTAACCTATTCAATCCTCAGACCGTTTCCAATTAAGCTAGTTCAAAGGAATTTAGGGTTTTCCGTTATTAACTCACCCACATCTGGACCACTGGAAAAAAAGCAGGCGCCTGAGACAGAGGACTCGCACCACCACCGCAAGGGGAGAAGAGACCACCAGACCACTAGCGTTCCGGAAGAACCCTCCGCCTCCCTCCAAGGAGTGTTCAATCTTTCCTCCCCCAAAAAGGGGAGGACCTTCAAAAAACTGCCTATGGAGAGTTCTCCTTCTGACCTCAGTAGCATACGTAACCTTGGGGTGGGCCAGGTGTGGCCCCTCCCAAATCAGTCAGCTAAAAAAACGGCAATATTAATTTTACCACAAAATAATTTTTACCACAATATATACACATACATGTTTGTGTGTTTAGATATGTCTATGGGTTGCACATATATGTGTGCATACACAGATACATACATATATACATGTGTACATATATATGCGTGTATAGAGACTCTCCCATTAACACCCTAACCACTCAATTCCTCAAATTATTCACTTCCCATTACCTACTTCTCCATCACACTTCAGCCCCATATAAAGATACCCTTGATCTTGGCAACACCTACAAGTTCAACAATTCCCTATTCAGAAATTCTGAAATCCCCTTATCTGATAATAATCTCTTTGCAACTCTCCCACTGCCTTCTCTTAGCAATCCTGCTCTTCACACCATGACCCTCAATCCCTTGTGTAGTTTGAAATATTGGGGGGAAGCCCGTCTCTGTTCTAAGTTATTGGGGAACTTAGCTGGGGTTTCTAATATATCACTACTTTTAAATTAGAGGCCATTGAACCAGTTTGGGCCATTAAGCATTTATTAATCACATAAAATGTTAGCAAAGAGAGAGAGTCCATGTCTCAGAATTAGAGTTCAGAAGCCCTACATTACCTAGATAGGAGAGCGAGGAAGAACGCGTGGCTGCCTCCTTCAGCATCCCAGGCCAAGAGAGAGTATAAGAGAGTGTAAGCCCCTTGAGGACCAGATGAGAGGGGGCCCTTACACACTGTTCAAAGCTAATTGGCTGGGGGAGCTAAGTAACACAGTGGATAGAACACCAGCTCTGGAGTCAGGAAGACCTGAGTTCAAATCTGGCCTCAGACACTTGACATGTCCCTGGGCAAGTCATAATCCCAAGTGCTTCACCAAAAATTAATAAAAAATAAAAACAAAGCTAATTGGCTAGCATCATTCAAATCCATTGGTTCACAGGACCTGTGGGTGGTTTCATATCAAAATGAGCTGTATGGGCTGAGGTCAGTGTCTTGCTGAACGCAGGGTCATGAGAAAGACAGACCTCTGAAGGCAGAGACTTTCAGATAGGTGTAATTTCTATTGTCTACTAAGAATCTGATTTCCATTTCTAAGGATTCTGGGCTGGCTCTGAGAAACAAGCCAAACTTTCTGGGGTGGGGGGATCTCTGGGTCCCCCAAAAAAAACCATTATTCATAATTTTTTCACACCCTCAACCCCCTCAGTTCTCTCCTAGGCCATCACCCCCTGCATTAGATACTCTCTCTTTTCCTTATCTTGGCCCCTTGGTGTACCAGTTCACCTCTATGTTGTCCTCTCGGTCCCCAGCCCTTCATCATATACCAACTGTGCCCTGCCAAGCTTTAGCCTTGGATCACTCCCACCATTCACTGCCTTTGCTCCTGCACATGTACTGTTGAACAAAGGTGGAAAAATCATGCCCTTTGTATCTAACCTCCTCAAAAAGGTAGTCTACAAATAGGTGCTCTTTTTTTCCCCTCTCTTCTTAAAGCCTTACCAATCTGACAACAATCTTATCATTCCACTGAAACTTCTTTATCCATATATGAGGTTGAAAATTCTCTAAAAGTATATTATTTCAATACATAATTATGTTACACCCTGTCCAAAGTTCAAGGATCCATGATCTCATTGCTATGGTCCACATACTAGTGCAGTTACTGGCCACAGACCAATGGATCTCAAGGGCTATCTACAGTACACTCATGGGCTTCAAGCTATGGCTAAGTGTGCTATTGTATGGAGCTCCCACTTGCAATCACATAGATGTGCACCAGTGTCCTAACCCTCCCATAGAGTTGCCATTTCCTCACGCGCAAGAATAATACTGAAAAGAAAAGGTTTGGGAACATCACTGCCATAAATATTCATTGAAGAAGTTGTGACTGAGAAATCCATATCCTAAAGTCAACCTAGTGATGAGCCTATGGGGGCAGAGAGAAGGGATGCAGTACTGTCCTTTTCTTGACATGAACAATGCCATTTGTAACAAGCCCTCCTTTTAGTGTTAAACAGTTATGCCTTACCCCAGTTTTTGCCTCTTTTACCCTGCTCCTGTTTTTGTGCAAGTTCACCCCAAAAAGGCACCCTCCCACTCCTGAGGCCAGCGGCAGACTAGCAGATTAGAAAGGTCTCTGTTTCCTCTCTGAAAACTACCAAACTTCCCCAAGCAATGACAAACCAGTTGTTAACCAGTATGATTAGATGTTTTCTGTTTCCAATAAATATGTGTGAAGTGATATATTCAGAAACCCTACTTATTCCAGAGACACACTTTTCAGGGTGCCAAACTTAATGCTTTCTCTCTGCCTTGGCCATGTATGAAACAGCATATGGAATAAATCTTTATTGACATAGTCTAGTTGTAAAACAATGAGTTTTCTTGGTTGCAAATCCTTTAACTTAGCCAGGGCAGTCCTCAGATAATCATGCAATCTATTTCTGAGTTATCTGAAACCTTTTTAGTTTGATAGGAATCCCCAGTCCCCTGACATGGCCATTAAGAACTGAGAATAACTTTCCTAATCACATAATTAGGCACTAAAGAAGGACTCTACTAGAAGTTGAAAAGCATAAAGAGTTCTACAAATCTAAGATTTGACATATTAAATACATTTTAAGGTAACCACTTAGTAGTGACATTACTCAACATTACCTAACCTACCCATGGGGTTAAATAGTATTTCATGGGCAAATGGAGTCTTTAGAATCATAATTCTAAATAAACTTTGGAAAAATGAAGCAGTTCTGAGTTCCTTATCCCCACTTTTATCCCCAAGGTGTTTCTGATAGTTCCTCTAAGGCTCTTTAGGACAACAGGGCATTTGAGCTCACCTATGATTTCCACACCAATCTGAAGCTCCAAGGAACTCGATACATGTTGGATGAATAAACAACTTTAGTTATCTGGTTTCCTGTAGCAACTTCCTTGTTTTTCCTAGATTACAACTGATAGCAGAATAGAAATAATAGAGGAGCAAAGTTGATGGGATACACAACAAACAATATCTAAAGAGAAAGCCTATGTGAAGAGAGAGGACAGATAAAATACAGACTAATATTACTAAAAGAGCTCAGTTTTGATAGAGCCATGAATTGATCTAGCTATTCTGGAAAATGATTTGGAATTATGCAAGAAAGGGCAATTAACTTTTCATCTTCTAGCCCAGTCTTCCTACTACTTAGCATATATTCCAAGGAGGTCAAAGACAGAAAGATGGATCATATATACATAAGTGTATATGTACATATACACACACACGGTAGCATTTTTGTAGTAGCAAAAAATGGAAACCAAGCGAGTGGCCATGATTGGAGAAAAGGCTGAATGTATCATGGTATATAAAATGCAATGGATATTATTGAAAACAATGAATGTGAGGAATTCAGAAAAACATTGAATGAGCTTAATGATTTGATGCAGGGTGAATTAAGCAGAATAAGAACCATTACAGACAATAATAACTATGTGAACAAAAGCAACACTAAGAGGCAGCCAAGTTCAGATTAATTGCCTCTCCCCAATCTTGGTCCCAGAGGAGGATGATGAGATATACTTCCCCTCTCTTGCTAGAGAGAAAGAAGACAATAGCTGCAGAATGTCTTTAGATGAAGTCATCTTTGATATCAATTGTTTTTCTTTGTCACAACAGAAGATTTTGGGGGGCGGGGGGAGCTATACTGGAAAATAAAGCTTTATTTTTTCCTTTAAATCTGCAGTCCTGGGCAATATAGTGTTGTGGCAAACAGGTCTACACATCTCAGAAGGAATCACAGTTATAATAATGAAGTTCATAATGACTTTCCAGAGATGGATAAACTAATTCATGGTAGATCTTCCTTAAACCAAGTTAACATGAATTACATCCATAAAAATGATGGCAGAGGCCCTGTTTTAGATACTTTTGTATCTCCCTATTGTATAGCCCAGTGCTTTGTGTATATTCAAATATTCAAATAAATCTGACATGACACCCATTTGAAATTTCTATCCATGCCTGTGATTTGCACTCAAGTACTTAACAATTGTTTAATCAATTCCTCTCCATCAGAAATTACTAGAATAAAATAGATTTCAGTGCTTGAAGGGGGCAAACTTCAGTTGTATAGAAAATTCATTTGCATAACATTTCATTCATTAACAATTTTGGAATAAATTGTACTGTTTTCTAAAACCTTCCATATTAGAAGGATCTAATTACTCTTGATATGTGTTCCTTTAAGCAGTTCCCCTAAAAATCTATACCAGGAAATTACTTCTGGCTATAGAACAAACTTTAAAGAAATAAAAATACTTAACTCCTAGAACTCAAGTTTTTCTTTAAGAAAAATTTTTCTTTGAGACAGCCTTTCCAAAAATTGGTCTGATTAGGGAGGTGTTATTATGCTATCTAAGTGAGGGCAAAATTCATTATTTATTAATGATATTTTAAGAGACTTGAGGCTTTTTATTTTGGGGACTTACTATATAGCAAATTGAAAAAAGGCATATTCTTTGTGATAAGTAGATGTTTACCTCCAGAAACGTGTCCTAGTTCAGCACTATGATGTGGCAGAAAGGGCATTGGAGTCAGAGTACCTGAGTTTTAATCCTATCTACTTAATACCTGTGTGACCTGGGGTATTCCTCTCAATTTGGCTTAGCATCTTCTGCCTCAGTAAGCAGTGAATTCCTTATCCCTGGAAGCTGGCTGACCACTTGTTGAAAATGTTGTGAGTGGTCCTCCATGACCAAATTAGCCATATAGCATTCCCCTACCCAAGTTAAATCCTTTGTGAAATGAAAATTGAGGCAGCTCAGTGGCACAGTGGATAAAGTTCAAGTCATGAAATCAGGAAAAACTGAGTTCAAATCCAGCCTCAGATACTAGCTCTGTAACCCTGAGCAAGTCACTTAACATCTTGCCATCTCAGTTTCCTCAACCATAAAATAGCAATAATGGTATCACTATCACCAAATGAGATCATATTTGTAAAGCACTTAGCATTGTGCCTGACATAAAGTAGGCACTTAATAAATGTTTGTTCCCTTGTTCTAAGGCAAAGGGAATTTTCCAAGCACCCATAGGGGTATTTTGATGTACCTTTCTTAAAAATAACCAATCTGTAGGTTCAGTACCATTGCACGGAATATCTTTTTTTGTGTTGTTGTTGAGTCATTTCAGTCATGTCTGACTATTTGTTACCCCTATTGAGATTTTCTTGGCAAAGATGTTGAAGTGGTTTACCATTTCCTTCTCCAGCTCATTTTACAGATGAGGAACTGAGGCAGATAGGGTTAAATGACCTGCCCAGGGTCATATAGCTCATTAGTGTCTTAAGTTGGATTTGAACTCATGAAGATGAGTATTCCTGATTCCAACACCAGCACTGTATCCACTGCACCATCTAGCTGTCCCCTTTATTTTATCGATTCTGTCTAAAAAGCTGTTCATGTACCAAATCCCAATTTTCCATTACCTCATGTTATAAAATTGGAGATGCGTTCCTACCAAAAAAAAAAAAAAATAGATTGAACTGCGTCAAAAGTGAGGAACCAGTAAAAAGAATATCATACCTCTGGCAAAGCTAGACATTGTGGTTTATTCTGTTGAAGTGACAGTGTTATGCCTGGTTGAGAACTGAAGTGCCCATCAGCAATTGGATCATCTTTCACTATACTGTCTCTAAAAAAAATAAACCAAATCCAACAGCCTCTGCAGCTGGCAAGGAAGTTTTAGCTTCTTTCCCAGCTGCTGTTTTTAGACAGTTCACCGCTGACTGTATTAAAGACTAGAACTGGGTGACACCAGCTTAACTACCATTCTGGAAACTGTTATTAGTGTGGGGTGAGGGTAGTGAGAAAGGGAAAAAAGAAGGTAAAAATATTTTATCCTACAGGATCAAACCATAAATGCCAAATGAGTTCCCAATTTATACCATAAAAAATACTACAGTGGTTTTTTTCTATCCTAAGGTTCTATCTGCATTAGGTAGGATTTGAAACTGGCAGGAATAGTGAAACATTGACTTTGGAAATAGAGGTTCTAAGTTTGAGTACTGGTTTTACAGCTGCTGCTGCTACTACAAGCTGTGCAACCTTGAGCAAGTCTCATAAACCTTCTTGGCCTCCATTTGCCTTACTGAGGAAAAAAAAGAAATCATCTAACCCAACACCCTTCTATCCCTGAATCCTCTGATCCTAATGAAAAAAAAAAAACAGAGTATGCTGATTTGGCTTGATATAGTGGAAAGAGCTCAGAAGACCAGAGATTTAAATCCTACTTCTAGAACTCCCTATCAGTATGACTTCAGATAGACAGGTCCCTTCATTTTCTGAGCCTTAATCACCACATCTGTAAAATGAAAGTAAATATACTATTTACTTCTCAACTTCAGTAAAGAAATATCTTTGTAATATAGAGATAAAAAGTAGGTACATAGATTGAAAAGTCACCAATAAATAAAATGATAGTAATAATTTTATTGTAACAAAATGATTTTTTTTACTTATCCTTTAGTTTTCATATTTTAAGAAGCCCTAAATATTTCCCTGAGAAATGATAAGCTATCATTCAGCAAGCATTTATAAAGTGCCCTATTATGTGCTACATCCTAGAGATACAAATATAAAAGAGACCTGAATTCAAGGAACTTGCATCCTAATATAGGGAATATAGCATGTTCATAGATAAGTAAATTCAGAATATATAGAGTATCCCAAAAGTCTTAGTATAGCTTAAAATTTTACTAAGACTTTTGGAACTCCCTTTGTATAAAATAAATAAATACAAAATGACTGCCTGGAGGAGACAGGTGATTGCAGGGAGTGGAATTCACCAGCAATTGGTAGTGAACTCAGTATTAGGAAGTGGCACCTTGAGTTGAACCTTCAAAGGAACTAAGGTCCAAGAGGGAGAATTGAAGAGGGAGCACACAATAGAGATTGAGAGCCATTGAAACTTCTTGAGCAGAGGAGCAGATATGCTCAGACCTACACTATGAGAGTATCAAGTTAGCTACTGGGTGGAGGTTGGATTATAATGGGGAAAGACTGGATACAGGGAGACTAATTAAGAAGCTGTTACAATAGACCTAAGGAAAAGTGATGAGGACCCAAACTGGGGAGATTGTGATGTGAATGGAGAGAAAGAAGGGAATGGATGAAAAAGATGTAATAGAGTAGACTTTACAAATCTGAATTGGATGGGGGAGGGAAGAAGTGAGTGAGAGAGAAGTGCTAAAAATGACTCCTAGATTTTGAAAAGACCAGCAGTTCAGGTGAAATTCAATTCCTTAACTGAAATGGTGACTATGAATAGAGAGAAGGAATATCATGATGATAGAATCATTAGGACTTTTCAACTGATAGGAAGTAGGAAGTATTGAAGTTGTCTTTGACTCATCCCTCTTCAATGCTTTGAGTCTGAATGACTAAAAAAAAAAATAGTGGTGCTATCAACAGAAATAGTCAGCTTTTACCCTACATTCTACTTATTTCCTTCAATAATTCCAAGTGTTTTGTCATGTGTGACTTTCAATGTGTACTTCCATTGGTTCAAACCACAACCCCAATACAACCAAATGGATGGCCCTAGTACAGAGTTACTGCAACCAAAATAGCCCATCACCCTTCAACAGTCCTGATGATGAAATAGTGAACTTGACTGGGCTGATCTTTGGACAAAGCCCATACTCAATGTCTTTCCAGCTTAGAAGGATGTGCCAGGGCTTGCACTCCACTGGCATAGCCTTTGAAAACTCAGGGTCACCTTTAGGAAAAGATACTGGTACAATATAAAATTATAGCATTCAAACTTGGGTTTTCCTGACTCCAGGTCCAATACCCAATCCATTGTGACTCCATTGTGATCATTAAGTCAGCCAAATAATGTGAATTTTCATAAAACCAGAAAACTGAAAGGTTCTATCTATACTCCTACGATCATAGATCTAGAAACTGTAAAGTACTTTAGATGACATCATGTCAACTCTAATTTTACAGATTAAAATTGAGACAGAGAGGAATTATAAAACAGCTAAGTGGCACAGTGGACAAATAGGCAACAAGATAGTGCAGTGGATAGAGCACTGGGCTTGGAATCTGGAAGACATCTTCCCAAATTACAATCTGGCCTCAGACATTTACTAGTTGTATGACCCTGGGCAAGTCACTTAACCCTGTTTGCCTCTGTCTCCTCATCTATAAAATGAGCTAGAGAAGGAAAGAGCAAACTACTCTAGTATCTTTGCCAAGAAAACCCCAAATGGGATTATGGAATCAGATGTGACTGAAACAATCAAACCACCAAACAACATCGGACAAAGTCCTGGATGGAAAGTCAGGAACCTCTAAGTTCAAATTCAGCCTAAAATATCTAGCTATGTGACTCTGGGCAAGTCACTTAAAAAAAAAAAAAAACTCTTCCTGCCTCAGTTTCCTTCTCTGTAAAAATGGAGATGATAACATCACCTACCTCCAGGGCTATTGTGATAAAATTGGTTTATATTGTAATCATTTGCAATCAAGTTCGATTATAAAGTGCTTTGCAAATGTTAAGGTGCTTTTTAAATGCTTATCATTAATCATCATCATCTTATCCAGGATCATATAGCAAGTATGTATCTGAGGTTGGGTTTAAACCCAAGGTTTTCTGACTCCAAGTTGCATGCCTTATCTCCTATGCAACACTTCAGAAATACAAAGACTCCTGGAGGTAGTGAACAAAGCAAAACCAAGCAACACAAGTCCTTCGGTGAAAAATTACATGCAAATTCAACTTTCTAAGAAGTTTCTGAGGAGCTAAATAGGGTAAAAACATTAAATGTATGCTAGAATCTTAGGTTTGAAACTAAAATAAGATATTTTCTAAATGAGTCATTCAGAAATTTCCTTCTTTTCTCTCATTCACTTTCATTCAGCTTTGAACAATAGTAGGATTTGAAACATCTGCCATGATGTCATCATACATGGTCAAAACAACTTCCAGAATGGACAGCTAGTGAAACAAAATGTTTAAAGCAAGGAATATAAACCCTCCAATGGAAACTATATTTCATTGGTTCCAATACTTTCTCCATGCAGTTATCAAAGTAACACTGCAAAAATACAGATCTAGTCACATCCGTCTCCTCTTCAATATTCTTCAGTGCCTCCTTACCACCTATCAGATGAAATCTGCCCTCTTCAGCCTGATATTTAAAGTCTACCACAATCTGGTCCCCACCTACCTTTCCAGTCTTATTTCATAGAACTCTCCTTTAGGGAATCTATATTCCAGGCAAACTAGCCTTCCAGCCTACAGGACATACTTTCATCTCTACCCTTGTGGAGTTGGTCTCCCATGCTGGAAATGCACTCCCTCATTTCTACCTCCTAGAATCCCTAGCTTCCTTCCAGACTTAGGTCAGGAGTCACCTCCTACCTTAGACCTTTCCTTAACTCCCCATTTTTAGTATTCTTTCCATCCTGAAATAACCTGCATTTTCTTCGTACATACTTTGTTGTTGCTGTTCATTTTTCAGTCATGTCTGACCCTTCTTGACTCCATTTGGAGTTTTCTTGGCAAAGATACTGGAGAAGTTTTCCATTTCCTTCTACAGCTCATTTTATAGATGAGGAACTGAGGCAAACAAGGTTAAGTGACTTATCCAGGGTCACATAGCTAGTAAGTGTCTGAGGCCACATTTGAATTCAGGAAGAGTCTTCCTGACTCCAGGCCTTGTTGCTCTATCCACTGTGCCCCGTTACTTATCTTTCCAGTAGAATATAAACTCCTTGAGGCAGGAACTGTTTTTATCTATGTATCTTTAATTTTTCCCTAGTTCCTTACCAATATAAATTTATTGAATTGAATTGAATGGAACTGGTACTTTTCACACAGGTGTATAGAGCTAGTTTCAAGAGTTGCTGGTAAATGTTTAACAATGCCTCTCTGGGGGTGGGGGGAAAATGAACACCTTATAGAATTTTAATTTTAATCTGCATTTTTAGCATTTTCCCCATTACTTTCTAAAGTCTAGATACTGAACCACGCAATACTTCAAGCCTTGATTTTTAGTTTGCTCATTTCTGAAATGCAAATGCTTACACTGAAATGTTAACCAGCTGGCTCCAGAACATCCCTGGCTGGTTTCCTTTCATAGCTGCATAGGGGAGACAGGAAAGAGTAAATGAGAGAACTATGAATGCCAAGGAGGGAAGACAAATATTTGTCTTGCTTTTATATTATCTTATTACAGACCATGAGCCAGAATGGTCTGATTTTAGGATATTTATAAAAGCTTCCAGAAGATAATCAGAAATGGACATATCCACTTTATCAAATGCTGTCATCCCATTTCTTATTTACAAAGTGCCTATAAATGTTATTCTCTCCAAATAAATGTTCCTTTTCAGGCCAAGGGGAAGGTTGATGGTGGAGCGCGAGAGTATGTTCAGATTGAGGGAGCTATGGTTTGCCCCACATGTTCCTCTGATTCAGAATATCTATACAATCTTGCTATAGTGGGATAAAACAGGAGACTCCAAATCAGAAGACCAAGGGTTTTGAATCCTGGCCCCTGCTATTAGTGTTCAGGGCAACACCCTCCTCCTAGTCCTTCAGGCTCTTGACCCAGGAGTCTTCCTGGTCTCCTTTCTCTCTCCTACCTGCCACATTCAGTCTATTATCAGGATCTGTCGATTTCTCCATCTCTCCCATATTTCACCTTCTCTCCTCTGACACAGTCACCTCTCTGGAGCAGGCCTTCCTAACCTTATGCCTGGATTATTGCAATAGCCTGCTGGCGGGTCTGCCTGCCTCAAGTCTCTCCCCACTACAATCCATCTTCCTTCCACTCAGCCTCTCAGTGAATCTCCTAAAGCACAGGCCTTGCGATGTCACCCACCCACCCCTATCTATAAATTCCAGTGGCTCCCTATTGCCTCCAGGATCAAATACAACATGCTCTGTTTGACATTTAAAGCCCTTCATAACCCAGCCCCCTCCTGCCTTTTCAGGCTTTTGATACCTATTCTGACACTTATTCTTTGATCCAGCAGCCCCGGCCTCCCAGTTGTTCCATGAAGAAGACACTTTATCTCTTGGCTCTGGTCATTTTCTCTGCCTGTCCTCCAAGCCCACAATGCTCTCCTTCCTCATCTCCACCCAACTAAAATCCCACCTTCTACAGGAAGCCCCCTCCCCAACCCCTCTGAATTCCAGTGCCTTCCCTCTGTAATTCTCTCCTATTTATCCTACAGATTTGCTTTGTATCCATTTGTATGTTGTCTCCTCTATTAGACAGACTCTAAGCTGCTTGAGAGCAGGGACTGGCTTTGACTTCTTTTTCTGTCTCCAGTGCTCAGCCCAGTGCCTGGCACACAATAGGTGCTTAATAAATGTTGACTAGCTATTATTGTTTCTGATTGCCTCTGTGACATTGGGCAAGGCGCTTCACCTCAAAGGAGGGGGCTGAGCTAGGTCGTGGGGCTGGAAAATGAAAGGGCTGAACTAGATCCCTTCCAGTTCTAAAGCCTCTGATGTCTCCCCTCCCCTTAAGTCTTTACCCAGCTGAATAAAATTGGACAGATTAGCTTGACTTTTCTTCTATCAGAATTGATAGGCCAAGCGAGCCGCTGCTACAACCAGGAGCTGGAGACAGTGATCGGTGAATGATATTTGGAAACTTGGGGAGGAAAATCTAAAACCCAAGAGACAAAGTCTCTCGGTTAGGTTAGTTATTCATATTCATCACAAATACTTTTTTTGAAAAGCACTGTGAATTTCAAATTGTTAAGGCAGATGACACAAAGGGCTCAGGAGAGCCACCTAGGAAATCGTGGCCTCACTTTGGACATTAGAACTAAACCAAGGGGGTAGCTAGGTGGCACAGCAGATAAAGCACTGGCTCTGGATTCAGGAGAACCTGAGTTCAAATTCAGCCTCAGACAATTAACACTTACTAGCTGTGTAACCCTGGGCAAGTCACTTAATTCTCATTTCTCGAAAGAAAGAAGAAGAAAGAAAGAAGAAAGAAAGAAAGAAAGACATAGGTTAGTGAAAAGGGCTACAAACCAGCAGCTTTGATAGCACATACTTATCACCAGAAACCTAATCTTCTGTTCCTTTAGGATCTTGAGACTTTTTATAATGGTGTTTCTTGGAAACTGATAAAGAATTTTCTCTTAGCTCCCAGACTTCATACTGTATCTTGTTTTTCATCTCTTTGGTGCATTTATCATGTATTTTTGAATACCTTAGATAAGGGTGTGTCTAAAAAACAATCCCCCAAACATCCCACTCCATCACTTCCCAGACATCATAATAGGACAGCCTCCAATTGG
Source organism: Dromiciops gliroides (assembly GCF_019393635.1). Classification (NCBI taxonomy): domain Eukaryota; kingdom Metazoa; phylum Chordata; class Mammalia; order Microbiotheria; family Microbiotheriidae; genus Dromiciops; species Dromiciops gliroides. The sequence goes on from NC_057865.1 coordinate 176,650,294, forward strand.
CCCACTCCAAAATACCATCAGCTCAGAATCCATTAGGAACTGCCCCATCCTTGTCCCTGGGCTCAGAAATCACCAAAAGTCTATAAGAATGTAGAGCCCACCAAACCACGCCAGGACTCCCTGATTCCCCGTCCCCCATCCCACCCACCCCGACCCGACCCTGTACCTTACCCCCAAACCCTTTCTGCATACCATCCCACCATGATTCCCCCTTCCCAATGATGCACCTACAAACCATGGAGCCTTTCCATCTACCCTGCAGCTGGGGTCTCCTAGGTGTAATGTCTCCTCAGTTGGAACGTGGATCCTTTTTTCTATTTGTACTTTCAGACACCTAGCACAATACCTGGTATATGGCAAAAACTTGATAAATGCTTTTCCATTCCATTTCATTCCACCTATGTATGTATCCTCTAATACTCTGTAAGTTTCATGGTGGCAGGGATTATGACTTTTCTAAGCTTTCTGTCTCTACTGAGTATAGTTCTCTATTCACAGTAAAGGGAAAGGAAAGGAAAAGAATAAGCATTTGTTAAGCACCTACTATGTGCCAGGTTTTCTGCTAAGTACTTTACAAATCTCATGTTAACCTTACAACTACCCTGGGAGATAAGTGATACTATTATCCCCAATTTTATAGGGGATGGAACTGAGGCAGAGAGAGGCTAATTGACTTGTTCAAAGTCACAGGTATTAAGTGTCTGAGGCCAGATTTGAACTCAGCTTTTCCTAATTACAGACACAGCACTCTACCCACTGAGCCACCTAGCTACCTTAATAAATGTTAGCCAAAAATTGTTAAATTGTTCCCACCAATAACAAACTCTTTAAAATGGCTTTTAAACCATAGGAGCATGGAACAGAGATGGGAACGTTAGCCATGACAACCCCCTCCCCCGTTATTTACAAACCCCTTATTTAACATATGAAGAAACTAAGCCATTAAGGGACTGGAAGGGTCTTATATGCTCATTTCCAAGACAGTAACAAAGGGGTAGAAACATAAACTTATATCTCTTTCTGCAACAGATCTAAGTGAAGAGTCAGCCAGTCAAGTGGGATTCATTAGACTCCTACTGCATTAGGCACTGTATTGTACCTAAGTGCTAAGGAAACAAAGGCAAACCAAACAAAACAAAAACAGTCCCTGCTCTTAAGGAGCTCATAGTCTAAGAGGAGAGACAACGTGCAAACAGTTATGTACAAACAGGATATTTTCAGGGTAAACTAGAAATAATATTAGAGGGAAGTCACAAGATTAAGGAAAACTGGGAGAGGCTTCTTGCAGAAGGTAGGACTTTGCCTGACACTTGAAGGAAGGCTTCAAGTAAAGATGAGGAGATGGAGAGCTCCGGACATGGGGGACCAGCCAGTGAAAATGTCCAAAGTATAGAGAGGGAAGTGCACAGTGCCACTGGATCCCAGAGTCCCTGGGGATGAGGGCTGTAATTATTAGTAAGAGGATCATAAAGGTAGGAAAGGCCAGTGTTATGGAGGGCATTAAAAGCAAACCAGAGGGTTTTCTATTTGACGTTGTAGGCAATAGGAAGGATCTGGGGTTGACTGAATAGGGGTAGGAGGCTGAGATGGTCATTCTTGCAATTTAAGAAAATCACTTTGATAACTAAGTGAAGGATGGAGAGGAGTGATTTGAGGCAGAAAGACCAGCCAATGAGTTATTGATGAGAGCCACCAAGATGGTGGCAGTGTCAGAATAGAAAGGAGTGACAGGACAGAGAAGAGGAATCTAGGTGGAGGAGAGGGAGGCAGCTGAAGAATAAGGCAATGGGGAGGTCAAGGTCTGGGACTTGCCATGATTCCGTTTGGGACTGATACCTCCCCAAGGATTTAACAAAATCAGGAGGTCCTGTGTGGTATGATGTGGAGTGGAGGGATACGTAATACATTTGCCTCACCACTCCAGCTTCTCTCCTTGCTTAGATTCTGACAGAAACCAGATGGGAAAGATGTTAATTATAAAATGATATGAAGTTCTCTGCCTCTTAAGCTCTAGACAATATCTGAAAGAAACAGATCTATTGGTCTGTCTCTGCGGGGCCCTAGCACTCACTTTCCAAAAGAAGAGCAAAGGATATGGGAGGCTTAAAATAGAATATTGCAGCACTTCTCAACCCCTGTTTTCTGACACCCCAGGGTGTCTCCTATTATTAAAAGACACCACAAAATCCCTCCTACCCCACCTTGGCATTACAAAACACAATCTTAATTCATCTTATATTAAACGCTAAATATACATCAAGTAGAACTTTTACTAGGTGGGGGAAAGATAGCTGAAATGGGGGAAAGATCACTGAAATTGAACAACTGTAAGAAGGATTGGACAACTTTAAAAGGTCCAAGAATTGTTTGTGTATTGGGACAAGCTTTTCAGGCCAGAAGATTTTGATCCATCATTGTATAGATGAAAAGGAGACAAGCACAAGAGACTTTTATAGCAAGAAGAAATAAAGAGAATAGGGGGCAGCTAGGTGGTACAGTAGATAAAGCACTGACCCTGGATTCAGGAGAACCTGAGTTCAAATCCAGCCTCAGACACTTGACACTAGCTGTGTAACCCTAAGTCACTTAACCCTCATTGCCCTGCCAAAAAAAAAAAAATTTTTTTAAATGAAGGGAGAGAGAGTTGTAGGCAGGAAGGAGAGCCAGTGAGAATGCTTTCCAAAGACAGAGCATGTGAGAATGAGTAAGAGGCCTGTGCCAGTGCATGGCAGAGTAGAGGGAGTGGGGCAAAAGTATAAAAAGGCTAGAAATGTAGGAAGGAACCAGACAATGAAAACCAAACAGAGGGTTGTTCACTTGATCCTGGAAGCAAAAGGGAATCACTGGAGTTTATTGGTTAGGAAGGTGATGGACCTGTATTTCAGGAAGATCAATTTGACAGCTGGGTGAAGGATGGATTGGAGTGGGGAGAAAATTGAGGTAGGAAGACCAAGCAGCAGGATGTTGCAGTAGTCTAGGCATAAGGGGATAAGGGTGAACCAGGGTGGTTGCAGTGTCCAAGGAGAGAAGTGGTTGTGTCCAAGAGATATTAAAATTCAAAACAGCAGGGGCAGCTAGGTGGCACAGTATATAGAGCACTGGCCCTAGATTCAGGAGGACCTGAGTTCAAATCCAACCTCAGACACTTAGATTTACTAGCTGTGTGACCCTTGGCAAGTCACTTAACCCCAATTGCCTCACCAAAAAAACCACAAAAAAATAAAATTAAAAACAGCAGGCCTTAGCAACACATTGGATATAGGAAGTAAGAGAGGGAGGAGTCAACTATGATACCTAGGTTGCTAGCCCGGGTGACCAGGAGGAGGAAGATGCCTTTGACAGTTATAGGAAAGTTAGGAAAAGGGTAGGACTTGAAGAGAAAGATAATGAGTTTGCTTTTGGATATGCTGAACTTAAGATTTCTACAGTGCATCCAACTCAATCTAAAATGCAATTGGAAAGGCAAGACTGGAGGTTGGCAAAGAGGTTATAGCTAGTCAAATAAATCTGCATAGAGATGATCATTGAAACCATGGAAACTGATGAATAAAATAAAGAGAGAATTGAAAAGGGCCCAGGACAAAATTTTGTGGAAACTCCATATTTAGTAAACATGACATGGATGCAAGTCCAGCAAATGAGGTAGAGAAGAAGTGGTCAGACAGGTAAGAGGTAAACCAGGAAAAACCAATGCCGCAAAAAAAAAAAAAAAAAAAAAAAACCAAGAGAGAAGAGAGTAACAAGGAGAAGAAGGTGACCAATAGTATTAAAAGTTGTACTGGGGTCAGGAAGCCCGAAATTTGATAAAAATCCATTGGATTCGACAATCAAAAGATCATCAGTAATTTTGGAGAGAGCTATTTCAGCTGAATGATGAGTTTGAAAGCAAGATTGCCAGAAATTAAGAACAGAGTGAGAAAAAAGTGGAGACACCTATTCTAGACAGCCTTCTAAAGGATTTGGGCCACAAAAGGAAAAAGAAAATGTAATGCAAAGTAAATAACTAAGGACATGAATTAGGTAATTAGTGCCCATGCCCAGGAAGCTATTGTCTCCCCAGGTCACTGAAGGATACTAGTGAATCATAGTCCTGTGTGATCCTCAGGCTTCCTAACCTCTTGGGAGAAAGACATTGTTCATCTAAACTCATCACCATGAGGTATTACAGTGCCAGAGAGTAGTGTCTACAAAGTTTCTGCTAAACCACCTTCTTCATAAACTTTTTTTTTTGGTGGGGCAATGAGAGTTAAGTGACTTGCCCAGGGTCATACAGCTAGTAAGTGTCAAGTGTCTGAGGCCAGACCTGAACTCAGGTCCTCCTGAATCCAGGGCCAATGCTTTATCCACTGTGCCACCAGCTGCCCTATCTTCATAAGCTTTTGACAAAATACAGCACCCATTCCTATGAAAAACATTGGAGAGCATAGGAATAAATGGAGCTTTCCTTAAAATGATAAGTAGTGTCTATCTAAAGCCATGAGTGAGCATTATCTGTAATGGGGATAAGCTAAAAGCCTTCCCAACAGATCAGGGGTGAAGTAAGAATGCCCATTATCACAACTCTTATTCAATATCATACTAAAAAATGTTAACTCTAGCAATAAGAGAAGAAAAAGAAATTGAAGGAATTAGAATAGGCAAGAAGGAAATGAAACTATCACTCTTTGGAGGTGATATGATGGAATATTTAGAGAATCTTAGACTGACAAAGTGCTGGAGGCAAACTGACACATGCATGTACCCAGAGGTGCACATGTACACACCACCAAGAGGTTTGCACCTGCAGACATCCTACACAAAGATGTACAAGCAGCCCTGACCAAGAATTAGCACAGGAAAAGGCAGTAACTGCTCAGACTTCCTGACACAATTAATTACCCCCAAAAAAAACTCCAAACACAACCAGAAAACAACTCCTGGAGAAGCAGAACCCACAAAAAGATGACTGAGATTATTTTCCAGCTAAAGACACCTTGGAAGTTTGGCAGAAGGGGGAGCCAGGCTGAGAGTGGAATCCAGCCCTGTAAATAGGCCAACACAGATATAGCCCCAGGCAGGCTGCACCAGAGAAACTTACCCCTGAGCCTCCAAATCAGCTGCAGTGTCTGCATCTTTTGTAACTAAGTTCACAGTCTGGTAAGAGGGCTGAACGGCTGACTCGGGGGAGTCTATGGGGGGTGAATGCAGGAGCTAAGGAGGGATTTGGATGTCCTATTATTAAAAGATGCCACAAAATCTCTCCTACCCCACCTTGGCATTACAATACACAATTTTAATTCATCTTATATTAAACAATAAATATATACTGAGTAGAACGTTTACTACCACATCAGGGAACCAGGAAGAAACCTTGAGTGGTGGTGGCCCAGGTCGGGGAGGGGTGCAGGCTTGTCAGAGCTAGCAACCACAGCACATAAAGTTTTGCTGTCTGGTTGATTGGCAAGTTGGCATGGGGTTATCTGCGGACCAGAGAAAGGGCCAGGCGAGTGAAGCAACTGCCCCTCATTGAATCATAACACCTGGGACCCCTTGAAGCTTGGGACAGTATATCCTGGAAGCAGGACCCCACACTAAGAAGGAGTTAAAAGTCAAGTGAAAGATGGGCAGGAAAATCCTAGAGCATCAACTAAAAAACTACTTGAAATTATTAACAACTTTAGCAAAGTCACAGGATGTAAAATAAACCCACATAAATAATCAGCATTTCTATATATTATCAGCAAAGTCCAGCAGTAAGAGACAGAAAGAGAAATTCCATTTAAATCATCTTCTCAGTCTCAGAGTGTCAGCTAGCCTATATCATCCCATTGGGCATTAGAATTCCAAATATTAGCGCCCGGTTGCTTCTACATTTTCGTGTCTCTCCAAGTCTCCAGTAGCATCTCTCTACTCTTCTGAAGCCCCTCTGCCAGCAGTGGCTTCTCCTCCCTCATCCATGACTTCTATTTTATCATCTTCAACATCTACTCAGGTAGCCATTCTTCCATGTTTTTCCCCATCCTACAAAATTTCCTATCCTTTTAAACTGGGCTCATACTTCTACAAAGTATAGTTTCTCTTTTCTTTTTTTTTTTTTTGTGAGGCAATTGGGGTTAAGTGACTTGCCCAGGGTCACACAGCTAGTGAGTGTGTCAAGTGTCTGAGGTCAGATTTGAACTCAGGTCCTCCTAACTCCAGGGCCGGTGCTCTATCCACTGTGCCACCTAGCTGTCCCTTAAAGTATAGTTTCTCAAAGGCAACATTGTATCTATTCCCCTTGGCCCACTCTTTATTAAAATGAAAAATTTAGCTGATTATCAACTACCACCTTATATCTTTGCACTGGAACTTCACAGAGTATTGACACAAAATATTCTGGTGTTTCACAATTTATTTTGTGACTATTTTCTCATTAAATAATAACACTCAAAACATAATTTTTACTTGAAATGTGTGAGTTTAGGGTCAACATTTTTCCACAGAAATAACTGTCTGATTTTATAATGGAAATCAAGAGAGCAATAGGATGTGGTATATTTAAATTCCCTTTCCAGGAAAATTTTAGTAGTTCATCTCTTCCATATATCATAAGACATTCATCATTTTTTGCAACTCCCCCTACCCATTAGATCATAAAATCATATGTAGAGTAGAGAAATTACCCAATATGTATGAATATATGTACATACATATATTTATATTCGTAAACCTTAAAAATATATAAATCTCGTTTCTTTTTTAGTTTTTGTTTTTTTGGGGGCAATGGGGGTTAAGTGACTTGCCCAGGATCACACAGCTAGTAAGTGTCAAGCATCTGAGGCCGGATTTGAACTCAGGTACTCCTGAATCCAGGACCGGTGCTTTATCCACTGCACCACCTAGCTGCCCCTCTAAATCTAGTTTATTTATCACAGACACTTGCATGCTCTTCAACTTTAAATTCACATGAATTGCTGGATTCAATATCAGACAATTGGATGATGAGAATACCTCATTTGGCTTATGACCCCCATCCCAATTTACCTAAAATCCTCCAAAATCATCTAAGCTCAATTTATAAACAAACTAGCTGAGCAGAAAAGGATTTTACATTTTAAAAGCAAAACACTTGATTGAGTCTAAAACGTTAGCAAAATAATACACATACATGCATTCCCAAAATTAGGATTGCTTTCTCAAATTATTAGTGTGGCTAAAAAATTGCTTTGAATCTCATGTCCTGTTGTAGGTGAGGGAATAATAGTCTCTTGGGTGATCATACCAAAGGAGAAACTCACTCCTGTGGCATCTAAATGTATGCTTCCCCATACCCCAAAACCCCCAAACTCATTGCATCAGCTATTTTCCACAACTTCAGTCATAGTGGGAGATTCACACACACACATACACCCACACCAACATATCTTTTCTTTCTCTCCCCTCACCCACACTCCTTCAGTTCACCTTAGATTGTTCTCAGCAGCTGACAAGGAAGAGGCACTGTAGCTATCACTCTCACTTTATCCTGGTACCTCCATGATTGCATCTCTGTCTGGCTCCCCTTTCTCTTCCCAGAAGTCTTCCCACACCAATTAGTGTCCTTTTCTCATGATCCAGTTACCCTGCCCTGCAATCACATAGTCTCATGGGAAATTCATTCCAGACAACTCCTCTCATGTTCATTCTTTCTTTTTATTATTTAATATTTTATTTTCCCCCAATTACATGTAAAAACAATTTTTAACATTTGCTTTTAAAAATTTTTGAGTTTCAAATTCTCTCTCTCCCTCCCTCCCCTACCCCTTATCATTGAGAAGGAAGTCAATTCAATATAGGTTTTACATGTGCAGTCATAAAAAGCATATTTCCATGTTAATCATGTTATAAAAGAAAACACAGGAAAAAAACTAATCTGCAATCAGACTTCATCACTTGTTCTGGAGATTGATAGTATTTTTCATCGTAAGTCCTTCAGAATTGTCTTAGATCACTGTATTGCTAAGAATAGCTAAGTCATTCACAGTTGATTATCATACAATATTGCTATTATTGTACATAATATTTTCCTGATTCTTCTCACTTCACTTTGCATCAGTTCCTAAAGTCTTTAAAGGTTTTTCTGATCCTGCTTGTCATTTCTTATAGCATAATAGTATTCCATCACAATCGTATACAACAACTTGTTCAACCATTCTCTAATTATGGACATCCCCTCAAATTTCAATTACTTGCCACCACTAAAAGAGCTGCTATAAATATTTTTGTACATGTAAGTCATTTTCTTTTTTCTTTTTTATCTCTTTTTACCTGATAGTGGCATTACTTGGTCAAACGGTATGCATGGTTTTATAGGCCTTTGGGCACAGTTCCAAATTGCTCTACAGAATGGTTGAATCAGTATACAACTTCACTAACAGTGCATTAGTAGCTCAATCTTCCCACATCCCCTCCAACATTTGTCATTTTCTTTTTTCTTGTCATATTAACCAATATGATAAGTGTGAAGTAGTACCTGAGAGTTGTTTTAATTTGCATTTCTCTCATCAATAGTAACTTAGAACATTTTTATATGATTATACACAGCTTTGATTACTTCATCTAAAACAGCATGTTCATATCCTTTGAACATTTATCAATTGAGGAATGGTTCTTATTTCTATAAATTTGACTCAGTTCTCTATATATTTGAGAAATCAGTTCTTTATCAGAGAAACTTGCTATAAATTTTTTTTCCACAATTATGATTACTATGTATTTCCTGCCATCCTATTTTCTGTTTTTCTCTTTCTCTCTCTGTCTTTCCCTCTGTGTGTGTGTGTGTGTCTGTCTGTCTGTCTGTCTGTCTCTGTGTCTCTGGCTCTGGCTCTGGCTGGCTCTGAATATCTCTCTCTCTCTCCTTTCTCCCTGTCCATTCACAAAAGTGTTTTGCTTCTGACTTTTTTCCTTTCCCAATCCAACCTTCCTTCTATCAGTCCCAGCCTTTTCTTATCTTCTTCCCTTCCTACTTTCCTGTAGGGTAAGATAGACTTCTATACCCAACTGAGTGTGTATATTATTCCCTCTTTGAGTCAATTCCAATGAGAGTAAGGTTATGTTCCCCCTGTCATATTCCCCTATCTTCCTCTGCACCATAAAGGCTTCGTTTGCCTCTTTTATGTCATATAACTTACCCCATTCTACTTCTCCCTTTTCCCTTCTATCAGCGCATTCCTCTTTTTCACCCCTTGATATTTTTTAGGTAATTATCCCATCATATTCAAGCCATGCCCATGCCATCTGTCTATGTATATCTCTTCTAAATGCCCTAATAATGAGAAAGTTTTTAGGAGTTACAAGTATCATTTTCTCATATAGAAATGTAAACAGTTTAACCTTATTGAATCACTTATGATTTCTCTTTCCTATTTACCTTTTTATGCTTCTCCTGAGTCTTCTATTTGAAAGTCAAATTTTCTATTCAGCTTTGATATTTTCATCAAGAATGCTTGAAAATCCTCTATTTCATTGAATATCTATTTTCCCCAAAAAGATAATACTCAATTTTTCTGGATCAGTTATTTTTGGTTTTAATCCTAGTTCCTTTGTCTTTTGATATGTCATATTCCAAAAGCCTTCCATTCCTCTCCCATAGAAGCTGTTAAATCTTGTGTGATCCTAACTGTGGTTCCTTTCTGGATGCTTGTAATATTTTCTCCTTAACCTGTGAGTTCTGGAATTTGCTTATAATATTTAAATTATTCAAAACAGTTACAAATGATGCTGTTACACCCCCCCCCCAAAAAAAAAAGATGATTAAGAGGACATCAGCAAGTACTGAACCATATGCTTGCTTTCTTCTGATGAAAATGTTCTACAAATGTAGCAAAAAAAAAAAGTGTAGCTTTGATGTAAACAAGAGAGAGGATAGTCAGGCTTTCAAGGTCAGTTTTAAGGATAACATATCTTTACAATTGCATAGTTGAGGGGCAGCTAGGTTGTGCAGTGGATAGAACACCATCTCTGGATTCAGGAGGACCTGAGTTCAAATCTGGCCTCAGACACTTGACACTTACTAGCTGTGTGACCCTGGGCAAGTCACTTAACCCTCATTGCCCTGCAAAAAAAAAAATTGCATAGTTGACTAAAAGGCATAGAGAATTCAAGGTACCACTGTATTCACTGATTTAAAAAGGCATTTGATTGACTGGAACCAAAGGAAACCTTAAAGCTTCTCCTACAAGTTATCTCCCAAGCAAATATTAGGGTCATGCAGGACTCTTTGCAAGATCCAGCAACAGAAATAATTCAGTGTCCAGTGATCCTCTAGCTATCAGCATCAAGAGAAACAGAATAGGGGGATAATTATTTACCAAAGTTGTTTGCCAGAGTGAAATATAATGTCTTTTACCAGAGTGAAATATAATGTCTTACACAGAGTCCAAATGGAAGAGGAATTCCTACAGATGATGAGATCCTCCTGATGTTCCTGTGATATTGCACTGATTGCAACAAGTCCCAAAATACTATAACACATCTTCGGTGCGATCCATGGCCTCTCAAAAGTGGTAAGCCTGAACAAGTTGTGGTATATGAATGTAATGGAATACTATTGTGCTGTAAGAAATGATGAGCAGGCAGATTTCAGAGAAACCTGGAAGGACTTGCATGAACTGATGATGAGTGAGATGAGCAGAACCAGGAGAACATTGTACACAGTATCAACAACATTGTGGGTTGATCAACTGTGATAGACTTAATTCTTCTCAGCAATACAATGGTCCAATATAGTTCCAAAGGACTCATGATGGAAAATGCTCTCCAAATCCAGAAAAAAAAGAACTGTTGAATCTGGATACAGATCAAACCATACTATTTCTATTGTTTTTGTTGTTGTTTTTCTTTTTTGAGGTTTTTCCTTTTTGCTCTGATTCTTCTCTCATAACATGACTAATGCAGAAATATGTTTAATAAGATTGTACATATATAACCTATATCAGATTACTTGCTGTTGGGGGCAGCTAGGTAGAGCAGTGGATAGAGCAGCAGCCTTGGATTCAGGAGGACATTAGTTGAAATCTGTCCTCAGACCCTTGACACTTAATAGCTGTGTTACCCTGGGCAAGTCACTTAACCCCAATTACCAAACACACACACACACACACACACACACACACACACACACACACAAAGATTACTTGCTGTCTTGGGGAGGGGGGAGGGGGAGGAGAGGAAGAGAGAAAAATTTGAAACTAGAAATCTTATACAAACAGATGTTGAAAACTATCTCTAAATGTAACTGGAAAATAATAAAATATTTATATGGGAAAAAAGTGGTCAGCCTGACAATCCACATAGGAGAAACCAAATGAATGAACAATACCCATTTTCCATACTATGATGTAGGAAGTCCACTGAGTAAGTCCATTAGTACTGGAATCTTAGACAGGTACTACAAATGAACTGGGCCTAGAACTGAATAGAAAGCAGAATTGCACTTGGAAAATTGGGTAGCATTTTCAGTGATCCCAAGCTGCTCCCTGACACAAGAGCATCATCGTTGACCATAAGTATGTCCCCATGAATGTTATATGGCTATGAATCAGGAAACAACACAATTTCAAAGATTTAAAATGGTAGATGACCAAAATGGCAATGAAGAGTTGGGTGGTAGGTCTAAATAGGCAGCAGCATATTTCTCCAAATCATTTGTGCCCAAGGAGTAAGATTTTCCTACATAGGGGCAGCTAGATGGCACAGTGGATAGAGCACCGGCCCTGGAGTCAGGAGTACCTGAGTTCAAATACGGCCTCAGACACTTAATACTTACTAGCTGTGTGACCCTGGGCAAGTCACTTAACCCCAATTGCCTCACTAAAAAAAAAAAAAGATTTTCCTACATAAAGTGCATAAAAAATAAATGATTGTTAAAGGAGAAGAGTCAGTCACTTATCAAGAGGGGAATATTACATATCAATAGCCCAATTGCTGCATTATACCTGTGAAATCAATTAACAAGCATGCATTAAGCACTTATTATTCATCCAACACTGTGCTAGATATTGGGGGGGAAGGCAAAATTGAAAGTCTCTGCTCTCAAGGAACTTAAACTAGAAGACTTCTAGTATATTTGGGTGAATTATTTAGGGCAGACTTATAAAAGGACATAGCCAAAGATGTGTGGATAGTAAAGATTTTATCTTCATTAATGGAGATACATCGCATGTTAAAGAAATCATCAATCCATTGAAATATCGAAATCTAAGTTGTTTGTATGTTTGTTATATATTCACTGCTCCCCCTTTCCTGGACTGTAAGTACCGTGAGGGCAGAGGCTGTGTCAGGGACAACAAAGATGAAAAATGACACAGTCTCTGCCTTCAAGGAATTTGCAGTTTAGGGAGAGGATGACATGAATTCAAATAACAACATATAAATAAAAATGTTTAAGTTCAAAGGAAAAGTTAAACAAAGGGAGATCAGAAACTCAAGAAGGAGAGATAATTTCCAAGTGGGGGAATCAGAAAAGACTTTAGGAAGGATATGGCACTTGAATTGGATCTTAGGGGGGGGAAAATGAGGATTTCAATAAGCAGAAAGGATTGTAAAGGGAACCCAATCTAGGCCTCATTACCCACATTGCCCTGCTTGAATTGCCAGGAGGTTCACTTTCTCACCCTATAAGATTATCTAAATAAATACTCATGGAAATGCCCCCTGGCTGACATGCATCTTTCATAGAGAGATGGAAGGATAAGGCACTTTTCATGTGTAATGTGATGTAAAGAGTTATCTTAGTAATTGAAGTCAGAGTTGGTCCCCTGCCAAGATATATTGAAATGACTCCTCACACTATAGAGTTATCTTACCATCTCCAATTCCTTTTTGGTCTTCTCAATTCTACATTCTTTCAGCAGTAGATTAGCACAAAAAATGCCTCTCTCAAGTACCTAGCCATTCTCTTCTATGAGGTGCACTGGACAGAAGAATAACAATCCTTTGCTTACCAGAGTTGTTCAACAAAATCAAGGAGAATGTCTTGCACAGGTCCAAATGGAAGAGGAATTCCCTACAGATGATGGGGTTTTCCTGGTGTTCCTGGGATTTTGCGTTGATTGTACCAAGTCCCAAAATACTATAAGGCCTTCTCAATGAGATCATGGCCTCTCAAAAGAGATCAGCATAATAATCCACATAGGTCCATTTGCTGATGCCTTTTACCAACATGCTGAGTTTCTTTTTCTTTTTTTTGTGGGGCAATGAGGGTTAAGTGACTTGCCCAGCGTCACACAGGTAGTAAGTGTCAAGTGTCTGAGGCCAGATTTGAACTCAGGTCCTCCTGAATCCAGGCCTGGTGCTTTATCCACTGTGCCACCTAGCTGCCCCCTATGTTTCTACAATAAGCCTTGTTTCTAGGCTCAACAAATGTTAAAAACAAAATCTAAATTGAACAGTGAATCAGAAGAGGACTATCAAGGAAGAACTTGAATGATGTAGTTAATACTTGAGATCCTATAGATAACAACTTATACCCTGGTAAGTCTCCTTTTTTTCTTCACCTCTTTTCTAGGACTCCATGATGTTACCTGAAAAGTGAATATTAATGACATGAGTCTCAAGATTATCATCACTGTTTAGTGATAACTCAACTTTCCTCAGCATCATGGACCATATAGATAGTGTGCTATCATTGGCAGATATAGACATGGGAAGACAAATCATGGAATTTTATGAAACCAAACAATAATACCCATATAAATGCATCTTACCTTTACTTTAAAGACTCTCTCCTTTAATCACAAAAATGAACTTTTTCCTCTAAGTCAAATAGTGCCATCTCAAGTTTTTATTTTTTATATTTGGTAATAAGGGTTATAAACACTTGAACTTCTAACCATACCCTTCTTTTTATCATTTCTTATGTTCAACAAAAGTCAAAGCAACATTATTCTCTTCATCCAAAAATGTTCTTAAGGTTCAAATATATCAAATTATTTGTGACCTATCAATTAATCAAATTAAATTACCTTTTTTAGACAATCAGGGTTAAATGACTTGCCCCAGGGTGATACAGCTAGTAAGTGTCCAAGGTCAGATTTGAACTCAGGTCCTCCAGACTCTAGGGCTGGTGCTCTATCCACTGTGCCATCTGGATGCCCTCTGACTTTTCCCCTAGGGGTGATTTGCTTAAGTTTGCACACTGGTAAGTGGTGTGGAGTTGAGATCTGAAGCCATTATATAGGTAATAAGACCAGTAAACTTTGCTGATCACAGCTCAATTTGAGTCCCCAGAGAGACATAGCAAGAAAAAAAAAAAAGCTAATGCTATCATAGGCTACATCAAGAGGCTCAGTGTGCCAAACAGTATTCATAGGATCATAGATTTAGAGCTGGAAGGGACCTTAGAGACCATCAAATCTAACTTCCTCACTTAACAGATGAGGAAACTCAATCTGAGAGAGATAAATGCCTTGCCCATAGTGTTAGTGTAAAGTGTCTAAGAATGGATTCAACCTCAGATCTTCCTTACTCCAATACCAGAGCTCTCTCCATTACACCATTTAGCTGCCACACAGATGGGTTTCTTTTGCTTTGCTTTATTTATTATGTGGAGAAACCTGGGAGAGACCAAGCTATGATGTATTGCTAGGGGGATGATGAAAGAAGGGTACACCCAGTTTCCTTGTAACAATATCATTCTGCTTCTTTCCCATTCAAGGAAGCAAAGCCCTAGTGATATTAAGCTAGTCAAGGGGATACTAGAAAAACTAAAAATTAAAATGGGTTCTTTATCATAAGTTGGATTATAGTGGAACTAAAGGATCTTGGGGAGAGAGTGGTTCAGAATCAAGAGAATTCACTTCAATAAAGAATCGAAAAGAAGAATTCTAAGAATGAAAGAGAAAACATGTTCTTCATCTCTGCTACCTTTAAGATGGCCTGTCTAAGATGGCTTCTCAAGAGAACTGCAGAGTGGGGCAGCTAGATGGCGCAGTGGAGAGAGCACCGGCCCTGGAGTCAGGAGGACCTGAGTTCAAATCTGACCTCAAACACTTAACACTTACTAGCTGTGTGACCCTGGGCAAGTCACTTAACCCCAATTGCCCGGCAAAAAAAAAAAAAAGAGAGAGAGAGAGAGAGAGAACTGCAGAGAGCAATATATCCAGTGGCTAAAAAAGGCCACCTGAGGGGAACTGGAAAGGCCTTCATAATTATCAACTGAGGGAGCTGGCTAATGAGAACTATGTAGCCCTTTTCTTTAAGGAAGAGGCTTTATAATCTCAGAAATCCCTATGAATGAAGGAAGAGAGGATTGGAGATGGCATCAGAGGTACAATGGTAGACTAAAAGAACAAGCTAAGAAAACATGCTTTGTAGCCTGAAAGACTTATAGCCCTTTTACTCAGGAGAAAATTAACCATAGCACTCACCAGTGAATAATGGAGGCACCTAAAAAAGCTTATTAACAAAGCTGCAGTAAATCCTGAAAGGGAGAGTCTTACTAACCACAGCATCCCAAATAAATATTACACAGGGCATTAAATGACCCTAAAGATATCTAGATTGTTGAAGACCAGCTAGAGAAGAGATATTATGCTCAGCATGAAAGATCAGTCAATGTCAAACTGAAATGCAATGCCTAAGGGAAACAGCAAGAACAGATCCAGCAGAAAGCTAATAATGAAATCAACAAAAAATAGTTAATCAGTTACTCAACAAGCATTTATTAAATGTCTCCTATGTGCTATTTACTACACTAAACCGTAGAGCTACAAAAAAATACAAGAATAGTCTCTGCCTTTAAAGTATTCACATTTTGGCTGCAAAAAGTTGTGGTATGTGATTGTGATTGAATGTTAGTGTGTTACAAGAAATGATGAGGAAGATGCTTTCAGAAAAACATGGGAAGACTTATATGAACTGATGCAAAGTAAAGCGGGCAGAACCAGGAGACCATTGTACATAATAACAGCAATATTGTACTGATCAAATGTGAATGACTTAGTTATTCTGAGAAATATAATAATCCAAGATAATTCCAAAGGACTTATGATGAAAAATGCTATCCACCTCCAGATAAAGAGCTGATGGAGTCAGAATGCAGATTGAAAGCATAGTTTCTATTTTTCTTGGGAGTTTTTTTTTGGTCTGTATTTTCTTTTACAACATGGCTAATATGGAAATATGTTTTTCATGATTTCACATGTATGATCTATGTCAAATTGCTTGCCTTCTGAAAAAGGAGAGAGAGGCAGGGAGAGATTTAGGAACTCAATATTTTTTAAATGAATGTTAAAAAAATAATTTTTTTAAAAAACAAAGTATTCACATTCTAATGCAGGACACCATGTAAATAACTAGGTATATAGAAGATACATATAAAGTAGATGGAAGGTAATCTCAGAGGAGAAGACACTAACAGTAGGGTAGACTGCAAAAGGTCATATGGGGTAGAATTTGAGCTGTCTTGAAAAATCCAGAGAATCTAAGAGGCAGAGGTGAGAAGGAAGAGTATTTTAAGCATGAAAGACATCCAATGAAAAGGTGAGGAGACAGGAGATAGAATGTCTCATGTGAGGAGCAGTAAGTGGACCAATATAGCTGAATCACAAAGTTTACAGAGGAGAGTAAAATGTAAGATGACTGGAAAGATAGGAAGAGGCCAGGTTGTGAAGAGCTTTAAATGTCAAGCAGAGGATTTTATATTTGATCCTAGAGCTAACAGGGAGAGGTAACAGTTTAATGAGTTAGGAAAAGACATGGTGAAGCTAGGTGCTGCAGAGAATAAAGCACTGGCCCTGGATTCAGGAAGACCTGAGTTCAAAGGCCTGACACTTGACACTTACTAGCTGTGTGACCCTGGGCAGGTCACTTAACCTTCAGTGTCTCTCTCTCTCACACACACACACACACACACACACACACACACACACACACAAAATGAAAAGACACAATCAGACCTATTCCTTAGCAAAATGAATTTGACAGCTGAGTTCAGGACAAATTGGAAGAGGGAAAATTTGAGTGAGGGAAACCAACCATAAATCTATTGCAATACCATAGGCAAGAAATGATGAGGCCTGAACTAGGATGGCAGCTGTGTGAGTGGAGCGAAGGGGATATATCCAAGAGATATTGCAAAGATAGAAACAATGTGCAATGGATAGAGCACTGGCTCTGGAATCAGGAGGACCTGAGATCAAATCTGGCAGTAACCCTGTGGCCCTAAGCAAGTCACTTAATGCTCATTGCCTCCATCAGAAAAGAAAAAAAGAAACAATGTGATTTGAAAATAAATTGGATCTGACATGGACAGTTTTCCAACATCCAAGACATGAGTTGTTTCTCTATTTGTGTACAATTCTTCTTACAAGTGTTCTGACATACACATTCTCCATTAGGTGTATATATCACATGTAATTCCTATGCAGATCTAATCTCTCCATTGAGTATGTATATTTGTAGTAGAGTGAGCTCAAGATTTATAGGAGAAATGTTCTATTATCATGCTATTTCATTAAGAGTTTTTGTTTAGGGCAGCTAGGTGGTGTAGTGGATAAAGCACCAGCCCTGGATTCAGGAGGACATGAGTTCAAATCCGGCCTCAGACACTTGACACTTACTAGCTGTGTGATCCTGGGAAGTCACTTAACCCTCATTGCCCTGCAAAACAAACAAACAAACAAACAAAACAAAACAAAAAAGATTCTATAAGGGGCAGCTAGGAGGCACAGTGGATAGAGCACTGGACCTGGAGTTAGGAGTACCTGAGTTCAAATCCAGCCTCAGACACTTAACACTTACTAGCTGTGTGACCCTGAGCAAGTCACTTAACCCCAATTGCCTCATTTAAAAAAAAAAAAGAGTTTTTGTTTAGGGGCAGGTAGGTAGCACAGTGGATAAAACATGGGCCCTGGATTCAGGAGGACCTGAGTACAAATCCGGTCTCAGACACTTAACACTTACTAGCTGTGTGACCCTGGGCAAGTCACTTAACCCTCATTGCCCCCAAAAAAAAGAAAAGGAAAAAAAAGAGTCTTTGTTGTGAATTATATATGTCCTCTGAATGACCAGTAAAATAAACCTGTTGGAGGGTTGGGGGTACCAGATAGTTGAGCTATGGTTTAGAGATTATTTTTGACCCCCAAAATAGCTAAGGTCTGAATAGCTAATTGGCGTCCCATGGGTAAAAATGGGTCCTGGGAACTAGACTTACATTAGATTATTAGCTTGGTAGTATGTGTGGGCCACTTTGAAAGATGTATGTTGTCTAGTAAATCTGGTAGGAGAGCACTGGATTTTCAATCAGAAGACATGAGGTTCTAATCTCAGCTATTGGACTAGGTGACCTCTAAGATTCTTTCTAGTCCTAAGACATCTGATCCTAATGTTCCTACAATCACAGTCCAGTTCCCAGTAGTTCTACATTATATGAATTCCCCTGTTGTGATTGTGGTTTGTCTTGAAGTTCCATAACCTCCTTCATCTTCTGATTTTAATCCTAGGGAGCATTTTGTGATACTTTACCAAGAGGCACATTGATAACAAGGTCAAACTGTTCACAAGTGAGAGAACAGAATATATTTTTTTAAATGATGACGGGCTTTTTGTTTAAATAACTCTGAACAGTTTTTTTTTCTTTTGCCACTATTTGCCCTTTACTAAGTTGGGCATTATTGACCATAAAGTCATTCTAAATATTAAAAATAAGCTTTTTGTGTAAGGAAAAAACAGCATTAATGAAATGTACCACTTGCTGGCTAATGCCAAATACGGAAGTCCCTTTAAAAAAAAGAAATCTAGTGATAGCTAGGTGATACAATGGATAGAACACCAACTTTGAAATCAGGATGACTTGCATTCAAATCCAAACTCAGATACTTACTAGCTGTGTGAGCCCTGGGCAAGTCACTTAACCCTCATTGCCTCAAGGAAAGAAGGAAGGAAGGAAGGAAGGAAGGAAGGAAGGAAGGAAGGAAGGAAGGAAGGAAGGAAGGAAGGAAGGAAGGAAGGAAGGAAGGAAGGAAGGAAGGAAGGAAGGAAGGAAATCTATGCACTTTTCTATCCAGAGCAATGGGTCCAAGGCAAATACAACCAAGACATAAACATACCATTATCATCTCCTTCAAAAGAGAATTTATCATAATAACAATGTCTTACAAAATTAAATTGTTTAAAAGTTTGTTGATTAATACATAAAAAGCCAGGGCTCCTGCATATGTAGAGTTGCTTATCCCAATATCACTTGAAAAGACAATTATTTTTATAATCTTACTATTCATTTTGTTTTGCAATGAGGGAAATGAGGGTTAAGTGACTTGTCCAGGGTCACATAGCTAGTAAGTGTTGTGTCTGAGGCTGGATTTGAACTCGGGTCCTCCTGAATCCAGGGCCGGTGCTTTATCCACTGCACCACCTAGCTGCCCCATAATCTTACTATTCTTAAAGACAGAACTGCCACCAATGTCAATTTTCCTTAGTAGCAAAAGTAGAACAAAAACAGAAAAAGTCATGAACACATCATTGGTGGGAAAAGGGAAATAAGATAAAGCTTGAGGAGATAGTAGGGTCAAGTTTGGTTTTTTGTTATAGGAAAGACCTGGGTGTGCTTATAGGTAGTAAGCAAGGAAGTGGTAAATATCCAAAGATTAAAGGAAATATTTTTTGTGATAATCAAATGAGATAATGTTGAGGAATGGGAAATGAGGAAGTGAAGGCAAAAAGTATAGACAGCTTTTTCTAGGATTTTGATTCTCTCACAACAAACTTTGATTCTCTCACAAAGCAAGATATAGTACTCATAGCTTGAGTTCTTATAAGGACCAAGTGAAGACCTTTCTTTTTTTCATTGAAAAGACAAAGACATATTTGTGGGTAGCCTGGAAGAAACCAGTAAGTAAGAAGAGATTGAAGACGAGAAAGGAGAATAATGAAAGAGACAAACTACTGGATAACATGGGAGAGAGTGTAATCAAGAGCACAAATAGACAGGATGGCCTTGGCAAGGAGAAAGGCCACCTCTTTGTCAAAGAATGTAAAAAATGAGAATGTCTTGGAAGGGTTGTGAGATATAGAGTGAGGATAAATGGATCTAACAGTATTTTCTCAGTAAAGGAGGAGACAAGGTCCTCAGATGAGGGAGAAAGAGAGGTTGACATAGGAAGCCTTAGGAAAGCATAATTCTTCTGGGAAATACAATGAAAGTCAACAAGAAAAGAATTGAAGAATTGCTATGCAGCAGTGAAAGTCCAATTGAGATAACATAAATTGGGCAGCTAGGTGTGCAGTGGATAGAGCACGCGCCCTGGATTCAGGAGGACCTGAGTTCAAATTTGGCCTCAGACACTTGATACTTACTAGCTGTGTGACTCTGGGCAAGTCACTTAACCCTCATTGCCCTGCAAAAAAAGAGAGAGAGAGAGAGATAGAGAGATAACATAAATTTGTAGTAGACCCGGTCACTATAGTTGTGCTCAGTCACATATAAGTAGGAATGGAGAAGGTAGACAGTGAAAAGTAACCCAGTTAGATTGGAAAGGAATGAATGATGAGAGAGTGAAAGGGGATGAAAGGGAAAGTTGACTATTCAACTATAGGGTCAAGTCTTCAAAGTGATAAAATTGAATCCATGGATTGATAGACTGAAAAAGCAAGAGTACAATATTGACTAGAGATCATGATGAGGCACTACCAGTGAAAGAATTGTGTAGAGCTGGGACATGAAGAAGAGGGTGTAGCCTATGAAAAAAATGGCTCTCAGGGCAAGAGTATATATATATCAGTCTCTATAATTAACTCTTTCTTCAGTCATAAATATCAAGAATAGGAGTGAGGTATTATTTAGATTATTAAGTGGTTCCTGGTATCATTGGAAAGACTCAAGATGCTTCAGCAGGTTGATCAGGAGTGACATTTAGTTGGAAAACCCGGCGACAAAATGGTTTTAATATCTTGAAAACATAAAGAACGACTTCATGTCTTTTGTCAACATAGGGGTTCACCATTACAATAGGGCCTACACCTTGTATGGACCTATGTAGACTCCTCAACTGACCTGTATATACCCCCAAAAGTTCCATCTCCTCAAATTGAAATCTTTCTAATTTGGAAAATATTTTATGGTTCTGTAGATGCTGAAAATGACTCAGATTTACTTAGTGTGGTAGACAGGATCCCTGAAATAGTCAAGAGTATCACATAATAAGCCACAACCCCTTAATCTAGCAAGTCTTGACATAACAAATACATTGATGTCTGAAAAATTATAAAGATATTACACATACCAAATGGTATAATTCAGGCATTCTTACTATACTGTCTCTGGAAGACCATTTTTATCTTCATTTTGTCTTCAAACCCAAACCAAACTGCATGTCACAATTAGTTACAATTTGGTGAATGTCACCACTTCTTGCCAACTTGTTTATCCAATTGGCTGTTAGGAGTAAGGGGTATAGGTCTTAGATATGATACCATTCAGGGCCCTATAGTTGTCTCACGGCCTCAGCTATCTACTTTTTTTTCTTTAATGAATATCACCAAATGAATGGCATGAAGAATCTTCAGAGGGGAAGGTCCAAAAATAACTTGCACCAGGAATCCTAGAAAGTCAGTCATCCATTCACTCAGGGAAAGCATTTGTCAAGTTCCAAAGGTGATCTGAGGCCAGTTCTGCTGCTTCGAAGTGCTGTTGAAGCCAGCAATTCATTGCCTTCTGGATTGAAGATTGAAAAAAAAAATTAAAAAACATGAAAGGGTGATTAGGTTTGCACAAGTCTAAGGTATTGGGACTGTTGATGAAACTCCTTAGTCTCTGAGCTCCCCCTACTGGTCAGTTCAATGTACCACAAGAAATCCTGCCATTGACGTTACAAGTAAGGGGAGCGTATGGCCCTACCTGCATTCAAGGATTCACAGTGATAACAAACATGTATTTCATACATGTATCTCTCCAAGCAAGAACTATTGTCTAAAGATGAGCAGGGGCATGTGCCTCCAGCCATATCCTCACTTAGCTTCCCATTCTAAACTATAGGCTTACAGGCTTGGGAGATTAAAGAGGATGATAGAGTGTACAAACAGATTGTTTGAAGGATTATCAACATAAAGGATGTTTGAAGGGGTTGAGGTACAGAGGAAGATTATGTACCAGGTGGTGAAGTCATCGAAGAATACAGAAGAGTGTCCTAGAGCTCAGTAGATGGCAAGGACAGGGAGGTAGAAGTAGATTTCATGAACATGAAAAGGAAAGAAGTTGAATGTTGAGTATTGTGTTGAGGCAGTCAGGTGACATAGTGCATAGAGAGCTGAATTTAGAACAAGGAAAACCTGAATTTGAATCCTGTCTCATAAACTTTCTAGCAGTATGACCTAAGGCAAATCACTTAACTCTGCCTGCTCTGGTTTCTTAATCTGTAAAATAATGATACCACCTATTTCCCAGAATAAAGAGAAAATGAGATTATATGTGCAAAGTGCTTTTCTCATCTTAAAGGTGTTAATGATTGGAATGACGCCACCTGCTGGAGACTTACTGTAGGAAAGCTCCACCATGAGGAGAAGGCACCTGAGGGCAAGACATGTGGCTTTTCTTTGGTATCAGGAAGTGATGTTTGCTTGTGGGAGGAAGAGGGGGTGAGGCTGGTGCTCTCGCTCGCTCTCTTTTGTGAGGACTCTGGTAGAGAGTGGGGCTAAAGATGCACTCTCCCTTTGATAGATGAATCGAGGCCTTTCTCTCTCTCTTTACCAAATTCTTATTCTCTTTAATAAATGCTTAAAAGTCTAAACTCTTGCTAAAGCTTATAATTTATTGGCAACCACTCATTAGGTATTTTAGACAGTATAGCTAGAATTTTAGCCCCTTGCAAAGGACTATAAATAATTTTAAAATGATCTAGAAGTAGTGACAAGCAACAAAAACTTAGATGACTCATTCATTTTGATATCTGTTATAGACAAGTCCTCCCTATGTCCTGCCCTGTGACTTGAGGCATGAGAAGCACAGGCAGATCTGGTCTTAAAAGCTCTCTCTAGCGGACTGCTAGGTGGTGCAGTAGATAAAGCACTGGCCTTGGGACTTGAGTTCAAATCTGGCCTCAGACACTTGACACTTACTAGCTGTGTGACCCTGGGCAAGTAACTTAACCCTCATTGCCCCCCCAAAAAAAAAAAAGCTCTCTCTAAATTCTTGCAGGCTGTTCATCACTTTACATATAATATCTCATTTTATAATAAAAAGTTGACATACATGTGTATATAGTTTGTATTTTAAAACATTTTACATGTCTTATCTGATTTGACCTTCATCTCAACTAGTAGATGAAGCTATTACAGATAATATTCATTTAACATACTAGAAAACAGACTCAGATATGTTCAGTGAACTGCCCACAATGAACCCATGGATTTCAAATCTAGGACTTGAAGCCAGTTCTCCTGAGTCCAGATATTGTAATTTAATTGATTTTGTGCTAAATACAAAACCTAGTTTTGTCCTAATCAAAGTGATCAGCAGTCTACCATTAATTTTCCAACTAGATTATTTGTTGTGGTTTAGAGTCAGCTGAGTTCAGTTAAAACCAAATCCTGATTAATACTACACCTATGTTTACCTTTGCATATCCATTGCATGAAAAGGCAAATGATATTTCTATTCTTGACAATTTGATATAATGATTTGAAGCCCAAAGACCTGTATTCAAGTCTTTTTTCCACTACTGTATTACTTTCAACAAAGTCAGTTACTCTCTCTAAGCCCTTGTTTCATAGGATCATATATTTAAAACAGGAAGGGGAGGTGAAATCCTACATTAAAGAAACAGGAAAAGGCTTATGGAGTGGGGAAAGAGATGGGGGAGAAGCAGGGGAGTAAATGGAATTTTACACACATCAGAAAAGGCTCAAAGACCTTAAACTCATCAGAGTTGCCTCAAGGGGGAACTAACACACACCCACCCAACTGGGTGGAGTAATCTATTTAATCTGGGCAGTATATGAGCCTGACACTCATCAGAATTGGCTCAAAAAACCTCAATCTCTTCAATTTTGGCTCAAGGAGGGAATAACATACACACTCAATTGGGTGGAGTAATCTCTCTAGCTCTGGGAGGACATTGTGCATAGTGACAGCAGTATTGTTCAATGAGCGATTGTGAATGACTTAACTACTCTCGGAATGCAATCATCCAAGACAATCCCAAGGGACTAATGATAAAGCTTACTATCCACCCCCATAGAAAGAATTGATAAAAAGAGCCCTTGTGGATTGTACATATATAACCTGGTTGTTGTCCTGTGGAGGGGAGAGGAAAGGGAGGAAGGGAGGGGAAAAAATTTGAACTCTAAATCTTATGAAAATGAATGTTGAAAACTACCCTTACATGTAACTAGAAAAAATGAAATAAATGTTTGTTGCAAATAAAACAGGAAGGGGCTTCAGAGACCAGCTAATCCAATCACCTTCAGTTTACAAATGAGGAAACAGGTACACCGGTAGCAAGCATCATGGTCTGAACTAGACTCCAAGTCTTTTGACACAGAAGCCCAGATTTATCCCACTAAAACACACTGCCGGGTGCAGCTAGGTGGCGCAGTGGATAAAGCACCGGCCCTGGATTCAGGAGGACCGATCTCAGACACTTGACACTTAATAGCTGTGTGACCTTGGGCAGCAAGTCACTTAACCCTCATTGCCCTGCCCCCCAAAAATAACATAAAATAAAACACATAGTCTTCTCACCTGCAAAATGCAGATAACCATGCTGATAACTTTGTAATCAGAAGCACTATATTTTATTTGTTCTATAATCACATGTAATGGGGGAGGGGAAACTGTTTCCAAGATGCATGAATTTTATCAAACCTATATTTTGTGACTTGCACTGTCTCTAATTCTATAGTTGTAATCCAATGAATTCACCATGACCTGCATTCTCATACAAAACCAGGGGAAGCAGCAAATAAGCATTTGGTATGAAATAGAATTCATACTTCAACCCATAATTGTCAACCCTGAATTGGTCATATGAGCCATAGGGACTTTTAAAGCTCAAACTGGCTTCATCTTCCTGTTTAATATATATCCAGGCTACTCTCCTTCTGCCATCAGTTGGGCTGTGCTCAAAGCAGGAATGAATTTATATGTGTATGTGCATAATAATATGATATTGTCTATCAAATATAGCATATATTTAAGAGTATATGCAAATACATATGTGTATACCATGTGTGTACATGTTTATTATGTATCTATAGTCAATCATTTTTCAGTTATGTCCAACTCTTCGTTACACCATGTGAGGTTTTCTTGGCAAAGAAATATGTGTGTATACACACATGTATGTATATGTGTGTGTACATATGTGTATGCGCACACACGTGTATTTGTGTGTTTGTATGTACACATGTATGTACACATCGACATATACATCACAAAATTAACTACAGGTTCTCAGAGTGTGAGGAATATAAAAATTCCATTTTCCATTTTGAATTCATTAAAACACAATGAAAATTCATTGGAATCCCTTGCAACAGCCTTTCCCTTTAACTCCATTTGTCCTGCTTGAGAAGGCAGATCAAATTTAAATATTATCTTAACAAAATAGAATTAGTAAGATAAATCTGTACCCCCATCTCTTCTTACCAATCATATAAAGAAACTGACTTTTCTACATAGCTTGAAAGTAAATCTGATTACTTTTTGGCCATACCATTTACTTCAAAGCTGTAATGATTTTGTGTGTGTGTGTGTGTGTGTGTGTCATTTGGAGTTAAGTGACTTGCCCAGGGTCACATAGCTAGTAAGTGTTAAGTGTCTGAGGCCAGATTTGAACTCAGGTCCTCCTGAATCCGGGCCGGTGCTCTATCCACTGTGCCACCTAGCTGCCCCTTTAATGCATTTTTAAATTATTTTTGTTCATTGCTTTAGTTTATTCATTCCACTGTTTCTTCCTTTTGGAAAGAGGTAATTAGGAGTTGAGTCTGTTTAGATTAGAATCATAAAAATTCTAGGTTTGAGACTAGAATGAAATTTTCTATTTATTAAAAAAAAAACAATATTTTTTAAAGGTTTCTGTTTATTTATAGCAGATAGCAAGCTGACCTCTAACTAAAGAAGACCTAGGTTTAGGTCTTACCTCTAACACATGCCAGCTAAGTGTTCCTGAACGAGTCACTTAAATCACTAGGTACGGCCAGGCTATACTCTAAGACTAAAACTCAAAGAGTGGCTAAGTGATCAGCATTTGTAAGAGGATTTTTGGCACCGGGACCTTGCTACACCAATAAAATAAAAGGTTTGAAAACCCCCACTCCAACCCCAATTAACTTTTAATTAAACCATTTCACAAAATTAAGAAAGTATTGTTTTTGAACCACAAACACCTCAATTTCCACAGAGAAACACTCAACTTCCTGTTTGCCAGCCAAGTCTTTTCAATCATTTCACTATTGGCACCACTGACACACAGAGAGAAGATTGTGACAATAGGGCAGTTTTTACATTCAGGAATGAATAAGTGGTCTTCACAAATGTTATATAACACTTATTTTTAATTCAACTTTTTTTTTCAATTAACAAGTATTATCTTCGATTCCTCCCACTTTCCCTTACCCCTCACTCACACTAATACAACTTTTTCAAAGTGGGATACAGAGAAAGTCATGAAAGTTTGGAAAAGAATATTTGTTAAAAAACAGAACCTCATAAGAGAGAGTCCAGATTGGTGACCTGCTGTAAGTCTACAATACATTTTTATAGCAGTTATATTTTTAAAATTAAATCAGTGCATTAAAAACTAAAAATGCCGCATGCAAGGGGAGGAAAACAAGAATAGGGAAAAATAAAACAAATGAAGTAAAATGAAAGCTCTGAATGTGAAACAAAGTTTGTCAGCTAACATGAATGTTAAAAAAAAATTTGCTCAAAAAATAACTCTTATTTTGCTTTCTCGGTTATTTCACTGCTAATTGTGCCCCCTAGTGGCCAATGACGCTTTTTACATACTAAAATAAACTCGGCCCATTAAAATCTGTTTTAATTTCCAAGAAAATATGAACTCTTGCACTTCTACTTGGTAACTGAATGCTGTATCTAGCAGCTCAAAAGAGGTAATTATAAAGCATTTTGGCAAATACGTTAAAGCACAATCAATCAAGAGCCATTTTTTCCTGCTGATTTCTTGAATGTTTTCCAAATTGAACAAGGGGAAAACCATCTGTTATGAATTATAGGGCCATTTCTTAGACCCAAGTTCCACTGGGTATCCTAAAAGGAAAAAAGATATTGCTTTTATTGATGATGAAGTCATGAACTCAAATAATCCCTTATTAAACCTAGTTCAGTGCAAGAATTACAGACTCAGCAAAAAAGGACATTCACAACTCCTCTCCAGGTGGTTCGACCAGAATTTAGAGCCAGTATATTAAATAGTAAATCAACACCCTTTTACATGTCAGTATATTTTCAAGCTAGCTCTCTGGAAGGAAAGAAGCAGTCTGTCCAGAGCACATTGTGTAAACTATACATACTTATGTCTCCAGTTGTCTTCCCCCATGTGAATGCAAGTTCCTTGAATGTAGGGGCAGTTTCATTCTTTTATTTTAAATCCCTGGCACCTAATAAAGTGCCAGGCACAGAGTAGGTACATAATAAATGCTTGTTGAATAATTGAGTAATTGATTATTAGCATGGCCTCCCAAGTCCTGAATTATAGGACTTAATGAAAAGCAACCAAAATAATGCTTACAGTACAGCCTCAATTCAATTCTACTCAGTTCCATTTTGGGTATGTAATTCCAACATCGTTGAAGGAAAGGAAAGGGGGTAGATCTACAGTTCAGTCCATGTATCAACATAATCCCAAACCATCCAAATGGTGCATGCTTTCTCTTTCTCTTCCTTTATTGTTTTCCTGCCTCCTTTGCCTTCTTCTTTGTCTCTCTGGAGGCTCCCTAAATTCCATTTAGTAATTGATGATGCCTTTGATTTTGTGAGGCCTCTGGGTGCCGCTGTGATAACTATATTTGCAAAAGAATCCTTGCTCTGTTATTTAATTATGTTGTGTTTCAGTCTCCTTTTCTACTTAAGTAGAACAAAAAATATATTGAGAGCAGTGTCATGCAAGACAATAACGTGTTATTCATTTTAATTCCCTTGGAAAAAACGCAGATTGCTATGTGCAATAAATGCTAAATGTTGGCTAGGTTTTATATTGCCAGTTGGGAAAACCCTGTATCTATGAGCCTTGTCATTAAAATGTTCTGTCTTCATTCTAGGGGGACCAAGGTCCCCAAGGTGAATTGGATGGTGAATCCTATTGAATTCAAATGCCAATTCCTCTACAGGACTTTTCTTAGCAATCTTTCAAGGCTTATAAATACCTCGGAGGAACACTTGCTAATCTAAATTAAAAATTGATCAGTTGAATGTCATAAAATCCCAGTTTGGTAAGGTATGAGCCACCTCCTTATTTCCCAAGTCCTGTCTGTATCAGTGATACCTCAATGTTTCAGAGCAACAATCTCAGATAAGAACCCGCAGCTTATTGTGTGGTTAACTTTTGTCATGGCACTTCCATTTCCTATCTGTGCCTCTAAGACCTATTACCTAGTCCCTTCTGATGCCTACAGGAAAACACGGTCAAGCAGCGCCCTCACCTTAAAGAAAATATGCCCAGGGCAGCTAGGTGGCACAGTGGATAGAGCACTGGCCCTGGATTGAGGAGGACCTGAGTTCAAATCTGGCCTCAGACACTTAACACTTACTAGCTGTGTGACCCTGGGCAAGTCACTTAACCCAATTGCCTCAGCAAAAAAAAGAAAGAAAGAAAGAAAAAGAAAATATGCCCAGTGGGGAAATCAAGACAAGACAGCTTCTTGGCCCTAGGCCTAAACAGTATAGGTCCTACAGGAACAGCACTGACTCAGGAGAATGGAAAGGGAAGGTGGTCTCTCCAACCTGCAGATGAGAACAAGATAGAGAATCAGCTCCCTTTGTGTTATTGTGTGTGTGTGTGTGTGTGTGTGTGTGTGTATGTGTATGCATGTGTATTCCAGGAAGTGTAAGAGGCAACATGGTATAGTGAATAGAAAGGCTTTAAGGTTCAAGGATTCAGGTCTTGCCTGAGATGTACATGGGTGACCACATGAGAATTAAGCCCTTGGTGACTTAGACAACTCTCTAAAAAGAAATTTCAGATTGGTTGCCAACCTACACTAAAGAAATCAAAAGTCCCCAACAAAAGAAAGTCAGTTATAAGGCTGGCAAGAAATGTAAAGAAAAAATTGTCAGATAATCCTCTCCCCTTTTGGTGTTGCTAAGTGCCTGAAGCTTCAAGGAAATTTGCATGGCCCGGGCACTAGCATGTGGAAACATGATGGAAGTTGAACGGATGAAAAGATGAGCATATGCTTATCCCCAAGCTCAGAAAGATTCAGTGGGAAGTGCAGCCTGAGCTACATACTCTCACATGGGGAAGAAATGAAAGGAATTCATTTCTAAAAACCCAGCTTTGAACAAAGTCTCAACAGTCACCTGGGGTAACCCTTTTGCATGTCAGCTGATTGTGATATAACTAACAACAACAAAAATGATGAAAATGTTCTGATTAGCCTAAGGCATGTGGGATCATCTCATGTTGAAAGAGTAACAACGCTTTCCCCAAAAAAGAAGAAACAGCTGGAGCAATGGAGAATTTAAGGAGATGATATCAACACAGCAGCAGAGAAGCACTGAGCACTTATTGAAGGAGGAGCTTCAGCAGACGATGGATTCAGAGAGAGAAAGGAGTGGCCACAGCAGTGGAGCTCCAGGAAAGTGTGGGAATATAGTCCCCTTCCTTAATATAGTTCTAAATTGCTCTCCAGAATGGTTGGGGACCAAGTCACAGTTCCCCCAACAGTATATCAGTGCACTTGTCCTTCCACAACCCCTCCAATATTAACTCTTCCCATCTTTGGTCACCTGTGCCAAACCATGGGTTGTAAGGTGGAACTTCAGCGTTGTTTTGATTTGCTTTTTTCTTATGACTGGCCTGGAAAAGTCTTTATCATTGTTAATAATTTGCCATTTTAAAAAGAAAGCTACTTATATCCTTTGATTACTTATTCACTGGGCATTTGTCTATATATGTGTGTATATGTACATATTTAATAATATGCATTACATATACAAAATGTTTCAAAAGTCTTAGTGCATTTTATACCCTCTAACTACAGGTGTCTCTCAGAGTTATAACCTGGGTCCTCTTCTCTTTGCCCTCTAAACTACTTGATTTGGTAATCTCATCAGTTCCTATGGATTTAATTACCATTTAATTACTGATGATTCTCAGCTTTACCTATCCTGCCCCAATTTCTCTGCTGACCTCCAACTGCCTTTCAGATATCTCAAATTGGATGACCAATTGACATCTTCAACTCAACAAGTTAAAAACAGAACTCATTATCTCCCCCCCAAAAAAAACCTATAAAACCAGGGCAGCCGGGTGGCACAGTGGAATAGAGTACTGGCCTTGGAATCAGGAGGAGCTGAGTTCAAATCCAGCCTCAGATACTTGACACTTACTAGCTGTGTGACCCTGGGCAAGTCACTTAACCCCAATTGCCTCACCAAAAAAAACCACAACACAAAACAGTGAGAATTGGAATGACACCCCCTGCTGGGAGAGACATTGTGAGCTCTGGCCTGAAAAGAAAACATGTGACTTTCTGAGGTTTCAAAGATCAGATTGGCATCAGGAAGTCATGTCTACTACCTGTGGGTCTTGTCTATTTAAGTTACCACCCAATTAACTTAGAGTTGTGTGTGTAGACGGCCCTGTTTCCAGTTTCACAGAGGGCTTCTGGGAGAAGCCATGGAGAAGCGAGGTCTTTTTGGTTCCAGACTTTGGCATGGTGGGGGACTTAATGTGGACTGCTAGGAAAGGAAGGTTTTTTCTCTCTGGCTATACCGAATAGATCTAAGCTAGGATTTTCCATGCTATAAGGAATCTGTTTCTCTCTCTCTCTCTCTCTCTCTCTCTCTCTCTCTCTCTCTCTCTCTCTCTCTCTCTCTCTCTCCCTCTCTTTCTCCCTCTCTCTCTCTCTCTTTCTCCTCTCTCTTTTCACTAATTTCTAATACACTTTAATAAATACTTAAGGGGCAGCTAGGTGGCGCAGTGGATAGAGCACTGGCCCTGGATTCAGGGAGGACCTGAGTTCAAATCTGGCCTCAGATACTTGACACTTACTAGCTGTGTGACCCTGGGCAAGTCACTTAACCCCAATTGCCCAGCAAAAATTTAAAAAATAAATAAATACTTAAAAGGCTAAACTCTTGCTAAAGCTTCTAATTTAAGCAACCACTCATTAGATTTTAGACATCACAGCTAGAATTTTAGACATTACAAAACTCTATTACTGTAAAGGCATCCCCATCTTCCTAGTTCCTCAGGCTCATAGCCTAAGAGTTATCCTGCACTTCTCATCTCACACCCTGCCACATCCCAGCTGTTGCCAAAACCTGCTGATTTTACTTTTGCAACTTCTCTCATATGACCCCTTTTCTCCTCTGACACTGCCATTGCTGTGGTACAGGCCCTCATCACCTCACACCTGGAGTATTGTATTGCAATAGTCTGCTGGTGGTATTTGTGCAAAAATATTTATAGCAGCTCTTTTTATGGTGGCTAAGAATTGAAAATCAAAGAAATGACCCTCAATTGGGGAATGGCTGAACAAGCTGTGGTATATGATCGTAATGGAATATTATTGTGCTATAAGAAATGAGAAGCAGGGGCAGCTAGGTGGTCCAGTGTATAAAGTACCGGCGCTGGATTCAGGAGGACCTGAGTTCAAATTTGACCTCAGACATTGACACTTACTACCCTGGACAAGTCACTTAACCCTCACTGCCTCACAAAAACAAAAACAAACAAACAAACAAAAAAACGAAATGACAAGCAGGATGATTTCTAAAAGATGTGGAAATACTTATATGAACTGCTGCTGTATAGTGAAGTGAGCAGACCAAGAATATTGTGCACACTGACAGCAATACTGTTTGATGAAGAACTGTGAATGACTTAACTATTCTCAGCAATACAATGATCCAAGATCTTCCCAAAGGACTAATGATGAAGCATACTATCCACTTCCAAAGAAAGAACTGATATTGATTGAACACAGACTGAAGCATGCTATTTTTCACTTTATTTCATTTTTTTTCTTTTATTCGAGTTTTTTGTAGAAAATTACTAATGTGGCAATGTTTCACATAATTGCCCATGTATAACCTATATCTGATTGCTTCCTGCATCAGGGAGGGGGTAGGAAAGGGAGGGAAGGAGGGATAGAATTTGGAACTCATAGCTTTTAATAAAAATATTTTATCAAAAAAAAAATTCTGCTGGTTACTCTGCCTATATCAAGTCTGTTTCCATTGCAATCCAATCTCCATTCAGCCACTAAAGTTTTTTTTTTCCCCTAAAGCAGATCCAACTATGTCACCCTCCTACTCAATAAACCCCAGTGACAGGGCAGCTAGGTGGCGCAGTGGATAGATCACCTGCCCTGGATTCAGGAGGACCTGAGTTCAAATCTGGTCTCAGACACTTGACACTTACTAGCTGTGTGACCCTGGGCAAGTCACTTAACCCTCATTGCCCCGCCAAAAAAAATAAAATTAACAAAAAAACCCAGTAGGGGGCAGCTAGGTGGCACAGTGGATAAAGCACTGGCCCTGGAGTCGAGAGGACCTGAGTTCAAATCCAGATTCAGACTCTTGACATTTACTAGTTGTGTGACCCTGGGCAAGTCTCTTAACCCTTATTGCCCTTAAAAAAAAAGAAACAAAAAAATAAAACAAACAAAAAAAACAGTGATTCCATTTTGCCTCTAAGAACAAATGTAGAGCATTTCACAGCTGCTTGTTCCTCAGTAGAGGGAACTAGTGAGCTGCCCAGCCTGCCTGCGTACCCACAGTTGCCACGATGGCCGCCCCGATCTTTACTGCTGCTGCGGCTGGTGCTGCTCGCCCTGGTCTTCACTGTCCACGCTGAGCGCCTGCCCCGAGAACGAGGAGGGCGTGCAGCGCGCCCTCAACTACGCCATGACCGAATTTAACCGGGGCACCAATGACAAGTACGGCAGCCGAGTATTCCGGGTGTTGCGAGTCAGAAAGCAGATTGTGGCTGGTATGAAATATGTTTTTGAAGTAGTAGTTCGTCGAACAACCTGCAACAAGTCTGTGGCTGACCTTGCAAACTGCCCCTATCATGAGAACCCACCTCTGAAAAAGCACTCCATCTGCCACTTTGAGGTGTACACTGTTCCTTGGCTGGGCAAAACTAGCCTTTTGAAGAATGAGTGC
Organism: Dromiciops gliroides; assembly: GCF_019393635.1. Taxonomy (NCBI): domain Eukaryota; kingdom Metazoa; phylum Chordata; class Mammalia; order Microbiotheria; family Microbiotheriidae; genus Dromiciops; species Dromiciops gliroides. The sequence goes on from NC_057865.1 coordinate 176,683,580, forward strand.
AGAGATGCCTAGGCTTATCCTTGAACACATCTGTGACCATTCAGAGCTGCAGCTGCTTTCTGTTTTTTTGAAAAAAAGAGCAATAACACAACCTATTTGATTCATTATTACCTGTTAGTGCTGTGCAAGGTAATGATGTAATCTCCTCCCTAAACTTGCAGGAGAAAATAAAGGCTTGTCAAAGTACCTTTTTGAATTACTAATTGGTTTCATACTTAGATGTTCTTTGTTTTTTCCAAATACGGCAGGTTCTCAGAGATGAGAAGTTTTGAGACTTTTAAATTGTTTTTAATAAAAGTAATGGCATTTATTTCACTTTGGAAAGGCAAAAAAAAAAAAAAAAGAACAAATGTAATATCTCCTCCTTGGCATTCAAAGCCAATAACCTCTCCCCCTCTTACCTTTCTAATTCTCTTAACACCTTACTCCTTTGCCACAGATTCTTTTTTTTTTTCCGGCTACAGATTCTTCAATCCAATGACACTGGCCTCCTGGATGTTACCCAAACAAGACACTCCATTTCCCAGATCCAGGTATTTTCTCTACCCAGCCATCATGCCTGGAATGCTCTCCCTCCTCATCCTGATTCTGCTGGCTTCCTTAGGTCCAATTAAAATGACATCTTCTATTAGAAGCCTTTCCCAACTCCTTTTAATTCCAATGCCTTCCCTCTATTGACTTTTTATCTGTATGTAGCTTTTTTGTATATTTTTGTTGTTTGTTGTCTCCTCCATTAGATTGTGAGCTCCTTGAGGTCAGGGACTGATTGTCTTTTGCTTCTTTTTGTATCTGTATTGCTTAGCACAGGGCCTGGCACATGGTAGGCTTTACTGATGGATTTGTTTATATCTGTGTATTCACATACATAAATACAACATATATATGATATGCATGTGTATGTATATCTTGGATATCAGATTCTTATAAGAGGTGTTTGATATGAAGATTTTTTTTTTCCCAATTGAACAGGGGGAAGTATAACTGGTTGCCAAGAGACAGAACTATGGGAAGTTGGGCCAGAGGAGTGTTCCAATCATGACACAACTCTTCCTCATTTTGGAGCATTAATTTGCTGGAAAGTTACTCTCTTCCTTACTAACAATCAAGTGTGTGAACCTATTCATGTTAAAGGGCCAAGAATTATCCTGTTGTTTTATTTTCTATTATTTACTTTGCTAATCTATTCTAATGAAATGTTTTGCTCTGTGAGTCATGGTTTCTGTCTAGTCTGTTAGTAAAGAAGCCCTGGATGGGTCCTTAAGCTAAGCATTACTCCCACACACAGTGGACTCAAGTGGGGGATATCTCAGATATGAATGTTTATATGTATATACATGCATATATAGAGAGAGAATTCCCCATACATATGAATGATTAGTTAATTCTCAGACAATTTTCAGCTTCAGATTTTCTTGCTGCTCCCCACAAAATGGCTGTTTCTAAGTATTTATCTTTTCTCTTTCTTCTGTAAAGTTCTTCTTTTGCCTGCCTAGAGGTAGGAGCCAAAACAGGCCTTGATAAGCAAGATATCCTGAGATACCTGAGACACCCTGTGCTAGAATGGCAGAAAGAGCAACCGCAACAAAGAAGAAATTTAATATTGTCAGGACTTTGAGGAAAAAGAAACTCTAATAATTGTTGGTGGAATTGTAGAATGGTACAGGCATATTGGACAGTAATGTGGCAATATCTAAGTCACAAAAAACAGTCCTGCCTTTTGTTCCAATGATCCTTGATGCTATTGGATTTTATCCTAAAAATGCAATAAAAAAGATTAAACGATTCTATCTATACATAAGTATTCATGGTGGCTTTATTAGTTGGGGGGGGCAGTGGGTTCTGAACTTGTGATATTGACATACGAAACTTCCAGTGAGTAAACTCTCCCCTACCCATGGAGATAAGCTCTGCAACTTATACTCTTAGAGCTGGTATTAGCAAAAAGTTTGAAACTATAAATCCAACAATTTTAGGATGGCTAAATGAATTATTTTAAATCTTTGATGTACCTGTGATCTCCCTGATGTGGGTGCTCTCTCCAGTGATGAAAATCAAAACTTGTTAATGCCTTCTCATCTTATATAACTATTCTGTCTTCCTGAAAAACCTCTGTGGGGAACCTACCCAAAATACTGGGCACCTTCCTCTGGTTCTCTTCACATTATATGAATATCATTAGAGTATAGGGGTTGTTCATCTGTTATTCCTCAATCTTGCCACATGATTGTTGTTGTTCAGTTCATGACCCCATTTGGGGTTTTCTTGGCAAAGGGACTGGTCTATGCATAAAAATTATCCATCTAAAGAAACATTTGTTGGAAAATATTTAGGCTTAGCCTTGGTCTTATAGCAACATATAGGAAAATGACTGGTGAGGGCCCTGACCATTTCCAGTCTGGGATATGAACTTCCTGACTTACAGCATTTGACCCTCTGCTGGTCAGTGCAAATAGATGGAATGCAAGTCCACAAAGAGGGCACCAACTCAAGGATAAAGGCTTCCTTATTAACAAAAGATGTCTCACCTCCTTGTGTGGCCTATATTGTTCTTATAACTAACTCCTTGTTTTCATGGACCTCCATATATTAAATTTTGGCCTTCACAATGATTCACAACTTAAATTCTACTGAGGCTATGTTACTTTATGACACTACACCATACAGCATCACCAGAAAAATGTATTGTTAAAAAGATGGGGTTTGGAGGGCGGCTAGGTGGCGCAGTGGATAAAGCACCGGTCCTGGATTCAGGAGTACCTGAGTTCAAATCCGGCCTCAGACACTTGACACTTACTAGCTGTGTGACCCTGGACAAGTCACTTAACCCCCATTGCCCCACAAAAAAAAAAAAAAGATGGGTTTTTGTCTGGGAGAGAAACTTGGGGTCATTGAAAGAGCTGCATGGTTTTCCAGAGGCAATCCAGCTCCCTCACTTCCCTACTATTCAATTCTGGAGCCAATTCAGTTTCCAAAAGCAACATCTGTTCAAGATCTAGGTCTTAATGGACCAACACTATGGGCTGTTCATGTAACAGATAAATATCATAGTCTGGGAAAGCTGATATCCCCTATATATTTCATTTTTCCTGTATAGATAAGTAGGCCAAATTCTTCCTTGTGACTATGGATCTAATTTGGAGACTGTGTTTTTGATGTTCTGCATCTTAATGCAATTAGCATAATGCAATCTGCAAATGGGAGCATCTGGAGGATCTCACAATCTCTATGGAATTCCTCTTCTCTTCTACTTCTACTCTTTACTAGACATGCCCCCAGAGGGTGGCATGTCTTTTGGATGCATGTGTTGGGGTTTTGCCTTGCTTGAGAGGAATAATAATAAAGTCATCAAATAAAGTTATTTTTTATTTGTCTCATTCAAAGGGTTCCTCATAATTTTGACATATATATGGGAAGCACTTTGTTGAAGTACAGATTTTGAGATAGCATTTTGCTTCATCAAATTAATGCTTTTTTAAAAATCAAAGTGGGTTTTACATTCTCTACATCTTTCAGTCAATTGTGTGACTATTAAGGCTGTAGTCTGCTGTAAAATATTCTTTGCACAAGTCTGCCGATTCCATTCTCATGCCTTCATCAAGAATGTCTTCCAAGTGTAGATTATTCTCTTAAAAAGTTGTAGAAATGGGGGAAGCGAGATGGCGCAGTGGATAAAGCACCAGCCCTGGATTCAGGAGGACCTGAGTTCAAATCCGGCCTCAGACACTTGACACTTACTAGCTATGTGACCCTGGGCAAGTCACTTAACCCTCATTGCCCTGCAAAAAGAAAAAAAATGTTGTAGAAAATTAGTTAGTAGTTATTAATATTCTCTGTCATCTCTTCTGGGGGTGTGAGAGGATAATGGTAAGTTTGAAGATGTTTCCCAATCCCCAAAGTGGGGACTATACCACTCTCTCTGCCCTCACCATAGTTTTTTTGACAGTTCTGTGAATGCTTTTCCCATCTTTGATTTTTTTTTAGTACCATTTAATATTTAGTAGTATTTAATATCAGACTTTAGGGACTGCCCCCATTGAAATCTAAATGCAATGCCTCAACTGTAACTGATTAAGGAAATAAATTGTTATGAAATATTTTCCATTTTTCATCTTTCTTGTTGTTCTCACATTTTCACTGTCAAAAGCCTTCAGGATGACTTTTCTGATGTAACCCCCTCCTTACTCTGCCCTACTAGGGGAGAGGGAGGAAGAAGAAGTGAACCCAGCTGATAAGCCTGTCAGCCTGACTACCAAGCTACATAAGGAAGAGCTTTCCCACAAAGTGGGGAAAGTGATGTGACCAGGGTTTGTTTTTCATCAAGAAAGAAAAGGACAAAGAAGGTGAAAGAGGTATAAGGGCACCAACCAAAACCAAAATAAAATAGAAGGAAAGTGTTACTAAAATGTCTTCAAAAGTCAGAATTCCAGGGTGATCTGTACACTTCACTTAAGCTGATTTAAAAATCCATACTTAAACTTAACCCTGGAAAAGGCCCCATATTTAACCACCAAGGGGTGGTAATGAAGGATCTTTCCATAATATGGCCAGTCCACTCTGTTCTGTGATACATTCATTAACTGCAGCCACATGAGGTAAGGGATCATTGCTGATTTGAGGAACCACTTCTCCTGAGTTCTAGTTTTCACTGGATTCTGTGTTTTTAAGATTCTTACCTGACTTTGGGGGCAGCTAGGTGGCACAGTGGATAAAGCACTGGACCTGGAATCAGGAGGACCCAAGTTCAAATCTCACCTCAGACACCTACTAGCTGTGAGACCCTGGGCAAGTCACTACACCAATTGCCTTAAACATCTGGGGCTATCTCCAGTTATCCTGATGTATATGTTGCTACTGAACCCAGATGACTGGAAGAGAGAGTGAGGTTGGTGACCTTGCACGGCCCTCCCTCACTTAAATCCTATTCAGTGTAAGTCATGACGTCACTTCAATGTCATCGTCCTCTTCTAGAATGAAGAACAAACAACAATCTGACTCTAGATCAAAATGAGCTCTTTTGCTCTTTGGACCTTCGCAATTATACATTATTGTCTTCCATTTCTGGACCTTGGACAGCCATACCCTCAACCTACTCGTTGCTTACTATAGTCAAGTCAACAAGCATTTTATTAAGTGCCTACTATGTGCAGATAACTGTGTTTATCGATGAATTTACAAAGAAAAGAAAAAAAAAGTACTTCCTCTAGAAACTCACAAACTAATGAGGTATACAATATGAAAACAACTATATAAAGCATGCGTCAAACATGTAACCCACAATGTTCCTTAGTGCAAGAGTAGACAGAACCAGACTAAAATAGAATTGGGAAATATTTAGCAAAGAAAATAAAAATACAATAAAACAGATAATATTAATATGTGGTTTTCTAAGTTATTATGAATTTGAAGGCATTCTTATGTAGGATTTAATGGCCCCTGTAAAAACAAGATATATGCAAGACAAATTGGAGATAGTCTTAGAGGAAGGGCACTAGTGTTAAGAGAAATCAGGAAAGGATTCTTTCAGAAGATAGAATTTTAGTTGGTACTTGAAAGAAGTGAGAGAAAGGAGGAGAGAGAGATGCAGAAGGAGGGAATTCCAGGCATGGAGAGCAGCCAGTGAAAATGTATCAAGTCAGGAGATGAAGGTCAGTCATGCATGAGGAACAGCAAGAATGCAAGTGTCTCTGGATCAAAAATTGCATGGTTGCAAGGAGGGGAGGGATGGCAGAGAAGTAAGGTATAAGTAAGGCTTAAGAAGAATTCAAAGGTAAGAAGAGACCAAGCTATGAAGGACTCTGAAAGCCAGTAGCCTCCATTTATATCTTACCCTTCTCCACCTGTAAGTGTTATCAAAGCCAATCATAAGATCATAGATTTAACACTGGAGCAGCTAGGTGGCACAGTGGATAGAGCACTGGCCCTGGATTCAGGAGGACCTGAATTCAAATCCGTCCTCAGACACTTAACACTTCATAGCTGTGTGACCCTGGGCAAGTCACTTAACCCCAATTGCCCCGCAAAAAATAAATAAATAAATAGATAAATAGATTTATCACTGGAAAGGACCTTAGAGGTCATCTAGTCCCACCTCTTCATTTTACAGATAAGGAAACTGAAGCCCAGGGATATTAACTAACTTGCTGAAGATATCAAAGGTAAAGCAGCAGAGCCAAGATTTGAAGCAAGGTCCTCTGCCTCTAAAAATGGCATCCCTTGCACTGCATTGAGCTTTCTACCCAAACCCAACTATTCTACTTGTATCACACCACCCAATGCAAAGAGGAATTCCTGTTAGAGATTTCTAGCTAGTTCTGACCCACACCCATTTTCCCTTCACATCAAATTCATTGTGCTGTTGTTCAGTCCTTTTCAGTCATGTCTGACTCTTTGTGGCCCCATTTGGAATTTTCTTGGTGAAGATACTGGAGTGGTTTGCCAGTTCCCTCTCCAGCTCATTTTACAGATGAAGAAACTGAGGCAAACAGGGTTAAGTGACTTGCCTATGGTCACACAGCTAATAAATGCAACCCTGCTGGAACTCACGAAGATGAGTCTTCCTGACTTCAGGCATGGAACTCTAACCACTGTGCCACCTAGCTGCCCCAATCAAATCCATACATCTGACCACTGACTTAAGTGCTCTGCTAATACCCCACTTAACCTGCCTGATTACAGTCTACTTAGACACAAGCTGACCACTCTTGTAAACCTATGCTTTATTTTGTAATATAGTTATTTGTGTATTCATTGACTATATATCCCAGATGCTGGGCAAATTGAATTTACATCAAACCATGTGAATCAATTTTGGATTCAGAAAACATTAGAGTATGTATGTGTGTTTATATATACACACACATATATACATATACATATATGTGTGTGTGTGTTTGTGTATGTATACACACACAAACTCTCATATCTCTGTGATTTATATATATATATATATAAATCTAATGGAAGAGCTATTTTATATATATATATAAATATATGTATATTTATATATATATAAAATAGCTCTTCCATTAGATTTTAAGTTCAGTAAGGGCAGGGTCTGCTTCTAAATCATTTTTATATCTCCAGGGCGTTCCATTATGCTCTGAGTATACCAGAGGTTTAATAAATGTATATTGATTTATTGTTGAACTTGTTAGAGACGTGGTAGATAGAGTGCTTGACCTGGAGTCAGGAATACCTTCCATTAAAACTAAATATATGATGAGAATTATAATATCTACCTCACAGAGGTGAGGTTCATATGAGTAATTATGTATAAATCACTTCACAAACTTTAAAGTGCTATGTGTATGTGTTTATGTATGTATGTATGTAATACATGTATATGTATGTAGGTATGTGTAATTATTATAGACCCACAGCCTTACTTTGCTACCTATATGGAATCTTACCTCTCTCAACTTTTGAGACTGAGATTTTCCATACATAGTCCTTCCTCCTACTGTCTGTAATAACCACTTGCCACCAGAGGGCGATCGTGGTATCAGACAAGCTTGTAAGTTTCTTCCTATTAGTATGCTCAGGGCAGCTCTCCATCTTGGGCAGGCTGCACTCCAGTTCTGACATCTGTGTGTAGGATTGTGTATGCGTCTTTATCTGCCAATGAAATCTCTTGACTATGACACCCCCCCACACCTACTTAGAAATTCTTTCTTCTGCCTATGGATGTGTGTCTCATTAAATTACATCCAATAAGTCTATTGCTTTAGAAGCATTTAATTGACATGGTTAAAGGAAGATGAATCCATTAAAATCAAAGCAATCAGCCCACACATAGCCCAGACTGTGACCCACCAAAGCAGCAGAGAGGGCAAAAATGTGGAAGTTCAATTCTTGGTTGCTCCCAGCTGGGTGCTGAAAGATGGGCAGCTGACTGACAGAGAGATATTCTCGCCTGGGGGTGAAGAGCTGAAGGACCATAAGTCTTTACCAGCCCAGCTGTCCAAGAGCTGTCAGTCCTGGAAAAGGAGCATCCGTGGAAAGAGAGCCAGAGCAGCAGTAGGGGACAAGCACATAGTGGTGAATGATAAGAATTAAAGCTGCAGTGATGAGTCTCTGAAGTTGGCTCCACTGGAACCCCATACAATGTAGTAGTTTGTGTCAGAGGGATCATAGGCTCTCCCTTGGACTGAGGATGGAAAAGCAGAGAACCCACCAGAAGGAAGAAAAGGCCTAAATTGACTCATTATGGATTTGGGTACAAATTGCTTCTGTGTTCTTTGCTAGGTAAATAAAACTTATTCTGTATCTGATAACTTGTTGGCCTGAGTGCTTATAAAGGAAGCCAGTGAATACCCTTGGAATTTACATAAACATCTTACATAGAGATCTCCTTACATAGAAATCTGCCTTATATATAGATCTCCAAACTTGTTGGGGCAAGTGAGCCAGAGACCTTAAAGACCCACAAAGCAACCCAGGCTTTTTGTGCCAGTAGGGAGCCTTGGACACTGTTACACATAGATTTGGTGTAAGGTACAGAGTGAGAGAAGGAAAGGAAAGATCCAAGACAAAGTGAACTAGGAATATTAGAAGAGGAGGAAGAAAATAAATTAGTGGGAGGAAAAACACGTGTCTATTATTTGCAAGACAAAGGTAGCATGACTGAGCAAATGTCAGGCTGGCCTTGGAGTCTGGAAGGCCTGTGCCTCTGATGCACACTAGTTGTAAGACATTAGGTGAGTCATTAATCTCTCAGTACCCCCAGGAAACTAAGACTTTTGATGCACCCAAACAGATCACAACCTGCCTATGATTGAATAACCTGAAAGACAAGGCAGTTCCTGCCCTCATGGAGTCCATACTCATAGTCTGCATTGTTGTTCATTCTCAAAAAGGACCAGTGACATCAGGGGGTGATGTCTTGATTTATGTGTGAATTGGATTTAAGTGAGGCGGAGTTGCACAAAGTCATCAGCCTCACTCTTTCTTCCAGTCATTGAAATCTGGTGGCAAGATGCCCATCAATGGCCCATGATGCAGTGGATGATCTTGATCTTTCTAAATTAAGGTCCTTCCCAGGCCTCAGTTTGTTTGAGGCAAGACACATACGTAAAAAAGTATAATACAAGATGCTACACAAGAGCATGACAGGGGCAAACCAAGTGCTCTATGAGGCTGGAGGCATAGTTTCATTCAGGAAGTAGTATTGAGTACCTATATTATTTATTCAACAACCAAACAACCACTTTTTTTTGAGGGGGGAGGCAATTGGGGTTAAGTGACTTGCCCAGGGTCACACAGCTAATAAGTGTCAAGGGTCTGAGGCTGGATTTGAACTCAGGTCCTCCTGAATCCAGGGCAGGTGCTCCATCACTGCGCCACCTAGTTGCCCCCAAACAACCACTTATTAAATGTCAATTATGTATCAACCACAGTATGAGGGCTGAGGGATACAAAAACGAAATCACTACCCTTAAGCAGTGAAGATTTTCTTTGAAGAGGGGAGGAGGGCCTGGGGCAAGGAAGGATAGGTAAGCAAATATAAAATAATTTCTGAGAGGAAAGTCACTAACAACTAGAAGAATGGAGAATTCATACAAGAGTTGACCCCTTGAGGGCCCAGTGGATAAAGCACCAGCCCTGGATTCAGGAGGACCTGAATTCAAATCCAGCCTCAGACACTTGACACTTACTAGCTGTGTGACCCTGGGCAAGTCACTTAATCCTCATTGTACCACCAAAAAACAAAAAAAAGAGTTGACCCCTGAACTCAGCCTTGAAGGTACTTGGGTACAATGCAGGCAGTTACTCTGGAGATATTAAAAAATAGAAATCTTGTCCTCAAGTAGCTTATGCTCTAAATAAGGAAACAAGAATTAAATGAAGACAAAAGCAGGGCAATGAGGGTTAAGTGACTTGCCCAGGGTCACAAAGCTAGTGTCAAGTGTCTGAGGCTGGATTTGAACTCACATCCTCCTGAATCCAGGACTGGTGCTTTATCCACTGTGCCAGCTAGCTGCCCCCTGAAGTATATTTTAAAGGACTTGATGAATATGGATTGGCAGGGAAGAAGCATTTTATGTTTGTTTGGTTTTTTTCATTAGATTATAAACTCCTTCAGGCAGAGACCCCTCTTTGAAATCCTGACTAAATTTAGTGCCCTGGAATATCCAATGTAAGGCTAATTAATAGAGAAAAGGGACATTTTAAAACTTTACATGCTCCTTTTCAGCAAGAGATAAAAATCCTTGTGTTCCTTTTGAAGGACCAAGTTTATGCAGCTGAGTTCAGAGATGTAATCTTTCCTATTTCTGTTTTGCTTTATTTTTCCCTCAGAGTTCTTGGCAGCAGATACAGCTAAGGACTTTCTTTTCTTCTAAAACTCATACATATGCATTGTCACAAGACACAATTGCTTCTTCTTGACCAGGGGAACTTACAATAAAATGAATTATGAATATTGTTGATCAAGGAAAATAATAGTGATGATGGAAAAACAGACTAGGAGAAAGTGACTCAAAGCACCTTACTCACAAAGGATTACAAGCACAAAATGACTTTCTACTTTTTTCTATTACAAAGGGAAGCTCCTGAGGAATACTCAGGAGGGAAAAAAAAGTGGGGGAAGAATGTTGATAAAGCTTCCATTATTAGCTTCTAGGGCTTTTTGGGGGGGCTGGGGCAATTGGGGTTAAGTGACTTGCCCAGGGTCACCCAGCTAGTAAGTGTCAAGTGTCTGAGGTCAAATTTGAACTCAGGTCCTCCTGAATCCAGGGCCTGTACTCAATCACCATCTAGCTGCCCCAGGGCTTTTTTTTAATCCAAAAAATATGCCTTTGCATGGCTATCATCAAATTGTAAATGGGTTTACAAGGGAGGGTCCCCCTCCCTAGACCTCAGTTGGCATAATCACCGAAAGCAAAGTAGATTATGTAGCAAATGAAGTATTTATTATCTAGGTGTTAATTAACAAGGCTGATCCCTGTAGGATGTGTATACACATTTCTCTGATGAATTAAAAGAAGCAATGTGATTGGCTGAGAAAACAAACAGAGTTTGACCCTGGGGCTTTAAATATCTAAACCTGGAGAGGAGAAGAAAAGGGAGGTTCACAGTAGTGGGAAAGTAAGACACCTGGAGGACTTGGGAGGAAGGATTTCTCTTTTATCAGCAAGCATATTTACTCCCCCAGCAAGTGTCCTCAGAGGAATTATAAACCAAGAGCTGACTGCATAGAAAACCCCTGCAAGGGAGAAAGAGAGAATTTCTTTCCCTTCCCCCAGTGGCTATATAGCTTTGAAGGGGAGATACTCAAACTACAGTAAAATACACCCTATTGAGCTGGGAGCAGAGACATGTTTGAAACAGGCATGAATGTAAAGTTACTTCAGTGAAGAAGCACCTTCGAGGACCATGATTTCTGGCAGCAAAGATCAGTGAGGCTATGGAAAGGATAAGATGAAGTTCCCTAGAAACCTAGATGAGCAAATTGTCCAGTAGAAACACTGCACCCAAGGGGAATTGCATGAGAACTTTATGGAGCGAAAAAGAACTTCTAGCTTCCACAGTACCAGGAGTGGTGAGTAGCCTTTGCAACATGTATATCCCATATATTGCCTCACTTCCTTTGTGCTCCAGACCTGATGCCACTTTTTCCATGGAAGCCATGTATATTTGTGAATAGAGACTAGGGAAGAGGGGGAAGAAGATATCTTGTGGCAACTGTTTTTACTACTCCATCTTCATAAATGCCTTTGCTGAGAGCTGGTTGCCATTCTACTGGCTTATTGTTAATGGGAAGTAGAGTGATGGGGGCCCATTAGATGTACAGTTTTAAAAGTAGCCACCCGCCCCCCCTAAAAACTGAGGTAGGAGCTACCCTCTGGGGACACAACCAGAGCTTGAGTACATTTTAGATAAGTAGCCCAGTGGGGATATTATACATTAAAGACATAAAAGAAAGGATTTTACTTTCATGTCCTATCATTACATTCTAGATATGCCCAACAACAATTTTGGTTGTCCAAAGAGCTAAACAGACATGAATACAAGAGATTCTAAGATTTTTTATTTACCTGTTTCTGGGAATTCCTTGGGGGCTTTTAATTTTATTTTCTTAAGATATTATTTCTCATGTTAGATGAAGGTATATTTTCCAGATCCCAATTAAGGTTCTAATTTTTTTAATATCTTAATCTAAGAGTCTATGTCATTCACTCTAAGTTCTATGTCCTTGTTATCTCTGTCCCCCTATAGTTCTGCTTCTCTTAGATGAAAGGTAGCTTCCACAATGATAACCAACTGGGTAGAGTCTTCATTTGATGCTTTTGTTGGGAACACACATCTCTTCTTCCCTTACAACGGCATCTCTGGAAGTAAAAAATTTTTATCAGAGAAGAAAAGATTTGTCTTCCACATTAGAAAGTAGCAAGTTTCTGGGGCAGCTAGGTGGCACAGTGGATAAAGCACCAGCCCTGGATTCAGGAGGACCTGAGTTCAAATCCAGCCTCAGACACTTGACACTTACTAGCTGTGTGACTCTGGGCAAGTCACTTAATCCTCATTGCCTTGCTTAAAAAACAACAACAACAACAAAACAGAAAGTAGCAAGTTTCTAGCTTGAAAAAAAAAAAGAAAATCCTCTTTCTCAAAATAGAGTAGTGTTGAAACAAATTTAAATGAAAATCTGTCTGAAAATGAACCATGGATAAATGCAAACCAGAAACTCAGAATGAACTTGCTGTTCATAAAAGGAAAGCTAAAAAACTTAAAGCCTGCTTAAAAGCTCATATTTTTGAGAAGCAACCAAAATGGGGTGGATCTGTTCTAAGAATTACAGGTCCTCCTGAGTATGGAAAAACAGCAACTACAAATACTAGTTAAGGAGCTTGGTCTTGAGGGGCAAGAATGGATTAACCCCGTTTTTCTAGACTTTAGAAAACATGTATGAAGGATAGGTTTAATCATCAATCAAGTTCCATATGGTTCCTAGTCCGTCTCAGATGGCTTTTTCTGTTGCAGCAAATAAATATAACAAACTACAGATGCTTGGTGATTGCACACTTATAAGAAGATTATTTGGGTTGAGGATATACCTAATCAATTTTATAGGGATCCAAGTACTTTATATGAAATTCTAAAGAGATTTGTGCAGCTCGGGCAATGTCCTCTTGCATTTATAATGTCTGAGAGTCTCAGTCGAGACAGTAGTTAGGGATTACTGTTCCCCAAAGAAATTCAAGAGGAGTGTCTATATCAAACATTAATTTCAACCCTGTGGCACCAACAATTATGTTGAAAGTTCTTAGTAGAACAGCAACATTAGAAGCGCTAATATGGGTGGAGGAAAAATTGTTGTCCCTAACAAGCCATCTTTAGAATTGCTTTGTAAAGGATGTTCTAGTAACATAAGAATTGCCATAAATAGTCTCTAGTTTTCTCCTGGTTTTTTTGTTGGTTTTTGGTTTTTTGGGGTTTTTTTTTGGTTTTTGCAGGGCAATGAAGGTTAAGTGATTTGTCCAGGGTCACACAGCTAGTGTCAAGTGTCTGAGGCCGAATTTGAACTCAGGTCCTCCTGAATCCAGGGCCAGTGCTTTCTTTATCCACTGCACCACCTAGCTGCCCCCAGTTTTCTTCTATTAAAGGTAATTCAGTAGAGACCAAATTTTGTTCAAGAAAAAAAGGGATGTATTCATTAAAATCAGATGCTTTGTTGTCAAGAACAAAGCAGAGAAATAGATCTGATAGTACTTTGGACAACCAAGAAATCCAGGTAATTGGTGGCAAAGATCTCTCTCTCTCTCTCTCTCTCTCTCTCTCTCTCTCTCTCTCTCTCTCTCTCTCTCTCTCTCTCTCTCTCCAGAGCTTTGGGAAAGATGTTATATTGTAAAATAACATCTCTAATAGAATTAGAATTTCCGCTTACCTTCTCATTTGTCAGAGTATGAACAGGACATGTTATAGTTGAACCCAAGGAGGTTGTAGAAAAGTCACACATGCCTGGAAAGCTATTTTATTTATACTTCTATCAAAACTCTGTAGATTTCTTCACTGAAATAAAGGATCTTGTGAGAGCCAGTGAATGAACACATGAGTATTGCTGACATCTTCCCTGGTGACTGGAATTTAAGGGCTACACTCAGGGAGTACAGTGCATCTGTAGCTACAAGAGGTGTGATGAATTCCAGAAATCCAGAGGCTTTGCTTATTGCCAAGGAGAAGAAGCAAGTTTTCCACCCTTGCAGAAACCTCAGTGGTTTCTGATCAATAATATCAAGATAATTGCTTAGCAACAGTCACTTTTTTCCAGTTTCTGCTTACCCACTTTGTGCCTTCAAACACAGCTGTTGTCATACCTGGCTATGCTAACTAATCCAGTGAGAAATCAAGCTCAGATTGCTTTTTATCCATGATATTGGAAGGCTTCCCCTAAGGAGTTTTTTGGAAGATCAAAAATAGAAGCTCTAACCAATAAGGATTCTGGAATGGGGGACAGTTAAGTGGTGCAGTGGATAAAGCACTGGCCCTGGATTTAGGAGTACCTGAGTTCAAATCCGGCCTCAGACACTTGACAATTATTAGCTGTGTGACCCTGGGCAAGTCACTTAACCCCCATTGCCCCACCAAAAAAACAAAAGGATTCTGGACTGATAGACTCTGCCAATGATAACGAGGCTACTGTACCTTTAAAAGGAAAAAATATAAATTCAATCAGGCTTTAAATGTTTAGTTTAAATTTGAACCTTTTTTTAATTAAAGGAGTATTGATAAAAAAAATCAAAAAGATGGACAAATATTTTTATGGAAAACTTAGGAAGTTTTTGAAACAAAGCAAGCAGTAAATAGACCTTTTAAGTTCTTTTAAAAATTTTCTAGTAGTATTTATTTAGTTCTATAGGTATTATATAGTGGAGAGGTCAACATTTATAAGACAGTTCATGTGAAAGTTATGCTAAATATAAAAAATTGGATTAATAATGCATAATTTGGGGATATTATACATATAAATTATAAAACTAAAATACTTCTAATAAAAAAGTAAACTCTTTTTTTTTTTTGCAGGGCAATGGGGGCTAAGTGACTTGCCCAGGGTCACACAGCTAGTAAGTGTCAAGTGTCTGAAGCCAGATTTGAACTCAGGTACTCTTGAATCCAGGGCCAGTGCTTTATCCACTGCGCCACCTAGCCGCCCCCAAAAGTAAACTCTTAAAAGTAAAATACTTCACCTGTAAACTATTCAGGATGTAAATAAACTTAGAAACTAAATTTTCTTTGTTTTCTTTTAGCTATCTGTATTTTTTGTTTTTGTTTTTTTCTTTCTTTATTTGTTTTTTTTTGGGGGGAGGGGGTTGCTGGGCAATGAGGGTTAACTGACTTGCCCAGGGTCACACAGCTAGTAAGTGTCAAGTGTCTAAGACCAGATTTGAACTCAGGTCCTCCTGAATCCAGGGCCAATGCTTTATCCACTGTGCCACCTAGCTGCCCCCTATTCAGTCTTAACCATAATGCAGAGTATACTCCCTTTAAACATATCCTCCTAAAAACTACTATTTCTTCTTTCAATCAATTGGTCAATTTATAAGGAGCCTACTATGTCTCCAGCAATGTGGTAGGTGCTAGGGATGCAAAGACAGAACTGATTTTTTTTTTTTTTTGCAGGACAATGGGGATTAAGTGACTTGCTCAGGGTCACACAGCTAATAAGTGTCAAGTGTCTAAGGTCAGATTTGAACTCAGTTCCTCCTGAATCCAGGGCCAGTGCTTTATCTACTGTGCCACCTAGCTGCCCCCTGAAATAATTTCTACACTCAAGGAGCTTACATTCTATCAGGAGAAACAGCATGCACATATATAGGTGTAAATATAATAGAAAATAGCTGCCCTCCTCCCCTCCCCGTCTGTATTTTTATAAATGTTTAAAACATAAAAAAAATTCCTCAGTCCGAAAAGCAGTAATCTCATCATTCCTATTAACCCCCTTCCTTAATAGGGGAATGAATGGGTAACTGTTGATTCCTCATCAATTGAGGACCCCAATCCACTTGAATGGAGTTAAAAATTTTGAATGGCCCCTTACATAGTTTGTGAAGGCATTAGCATTTGGGTGGTTCGTTTTTATACAACAGAACCAAAAACTGGAAGAATGGTTCATTTGTATACAAATTATATACAAAGGAGCAGCCTTCATTGGCTACATTCCCCTCCCTTCCCCAAAATTAATCCTTAAATTATTCAGCTTGGGACTTCCAGGGCAGAACCAAGATAGCAGAAAAAAGGCAGTGAGCTCTCAAACTCATGACACTATCACTCCAAAAAACATCCAAATAATGTCATAGGACAATTCCTGGAGCAGCAAAACCCACAGAAGAATGTGTTGAAATGATCTTCTAACTAAGGACAGCTTGGAAGGTCAGAAGGAGGGAGCTGCTGTGCTGAGACAGGAGTGGAGCCCAACCCCACAGTCACCCTGATACAGATCCAGTCCCAGGAAGGCCTCACCAGAGAAAGAGACCCCCCAGAGCCTCTGAATCAGTTGCAGCACCAGTGTTGTCTGGAACTAAGCTCACAGTCTGGTGAGAGGGCTGAGCCCTCAGCAGCGGGGAGACTACAGGGGTCTACGCTGGTGCTGAGGCAGAACTTGGGTTTTTCACCCCTGCTGATAACCAGGAGATAGGCTTGAGTAGTGTAACGATTGGAATGACGCCACCTGCTGGAGACTTACTGTAGAAGAGTTCTGCCCATGAAGCAAAGGTCTTTGAGGGCAAGACCAGGCTTCAGGAAGTGACGCGGACTAGTGGGAGGAGGAAGGAAGAGACTGGCGCTCGGTCTCACTCTCTTTCCTCTGGACTCTGGCGGAGAAGGGAGCTAGAAATGTGCTCTCCCTTTAATAGATAGGAATCTAGGCCTTTCTCTCTCTTTAACAAATTCTTATTCTCCTTAATAAATGCTTAAAAGTCTAACTCTTGCTAAAGCTTATAATTTATTGGCGACCACTCATTAGATATTTTAGACAGACTAGCTAGAATTTTAACCCTTAACAGTAGCAGTGGCCCAGGTAGGGAAGGGGCACAGGCTCATTGGAGCTGACAACCATAACACACAAAGCTGGTTGATCAGCAAGTTGGTCTGGGGTCATTTACAGACCAGGGAACAGGCCAAGCAAGTGAAGAACCTGTCCCTCCTTAAATCATACCACCTGGGACCTTCTGAAGCTTGGAATAGTGCAGCCTGGAAACAGTGCCCCACTTTAAGGAGCTAAAAGTCAAGTAAAAGAAAGGCAAGATGAGCAGACAGAGAAAGGTGAGGACCATAGAAAGTTTCTTTAGTGACAAGGAAGATCAAGGTGCACCCTCAGAGGAAGATGTCAACATCAGGGCCCCTATATCTAAAGCTTCTCAAGCTGTTGACGTTTTTCTCATGTCTTTCCTGCATCACCCTCATTTCTCTTTCCATTTTTTCCTCTACCTCTCTAACTTTATCTTCAAAGTCCTTTTTAAGTGTTTCTATGGCCTGAGACTAATTCATATTTTTCTTGGAAGTTTTAGATATAGGGGCCCTGATGTCTTGTGAGGAGGGAGGAAAGAGAAAGAGAAAAATTTAGAACTCTAAATCTTATGAAAATGAATGTTAGGGGCAGCTAGGTGGCACAATGGATAGAGCACTGGTCCTGGAGTCAGGAGTACCTGAGTTCAAATCCGGCCTCAGACACTTAACACTTACTAGCTGTGTGACCCTGGGCAAGTCACTTAACCCCAATTGCCTCACTAAAAAATAAAATAAAAGAAAATCTAAAAGAAAATGAATGTTGAAGGGGCAGCTAGGTGGCGCAGTGGATAGAGCACCGGCCCTGGAGTCAGGAGTACCTGAGTTCAAATCCAGCCTCAGACACTTAACACTTACTAGCTGTGTGACCCTGGGCAAGTCACTTAACCCCAAATGCCTCACTAAAAAAAAAAAAAAATGAAGAAGAAAAAGAAGAAGAAGAAGAAGAAGAAGAGGAAGAGGAAGAGGAAGAGGAAGAACAAGAACAAGAACAAGAACAAGAACAAGAACAAGAACAAGAAGAAAAAGAAGAATGTTGGAAACTACACTTACGTGTAACTGGAAAAAATAAAATAAATGTTTGTTGCATTGTTACATTCTTCTACCCCTACCATCTCTAAGTCTCACATCTCTGTTAATTTCTGGTTAATCTCTGTAAAAGGGAAAGAGGGAGGGAGGGAGAAAAGGAGAGAAAGAAAAGGAGGGAGAAAGGGAGGGAAAGAGGAAAGGAAAGAGGGATGAAAAGAGGGAGTGAGGGATGCAGAAAGGAATAGAGGAAGGAAAAGAGAGAAAGGGAGGGAAAGAAAAAGGGAAAGAGGGAGGAAAGGAGGGAGTGAGGGATGCAGAAAGGAATAGAGGAAGGAAAAGAGAGAAAGGGAGGGAAAGAGGGAGGAAAGGAGAGAGTGAGGGATGGAGAGAGGGAAAGAGGAAGGAAAGGAGGGAAGGGAAGAAGGAAGAAAGAAAGAGAAAAAAAGCTCATACATACAGAAGAGTTTACAAAAATCATGTTAGCTCCCCAATATTATAGTTGCCACCAATTGCTGGATACAGAGATCTATACTCTTCTCTCCCTTTTCTTCATCAAAAGCCACTTTTCCTATATTCCATTCCTTCAAGAAAGGTCCCTATGCGATAATGGATTTCTCCTAGAAACTATTCCCTGATAATGAGTCTATTACACTAGCTCTACTAAATAACAGAATGCTTTGACCCAATAAAATCCACATTTATTAAAGACAGCCCTTAAGAAGTGACACTACGGGCAGCTAGGTGGCGCAGTGGATAGAGCAGCGGTCCTGGAGTCAGGAGTACCTGAGTTCAAATCTGGCCTCAGACACTTAACACTTACTAGTTGTGTGACCCTGGGCAAGTCACTTAACCCCAATTGCCTCACTAAAAAAGAAGAAGAAGAAGTGACACTAACACAGGATTTCAGGAAGCATGGGAGACATTAGTTTGGGAAGTCATTCAGCACTCCTCCAGCCACCTACTCTACCTAGGTTTAAAATCAGTCTTGTACAAAGCCAGTGTTAAGACTAGATTAATTGGAAGATAACAGATTTGTACTTCACAGACCAAAGAGAAAAAAAAATTTTCTTTCAGAAATGGCCATTCTCCAGACCAGTTTGGTTATATTGATATAAGAAAGTACAAGATGCCTAGAATCTGCCATCCCCAAGAGTGGTTTTCCTTTATCCCTGTTGCTTGGACAGACAAGTCTCAGGTCTGGTCATAAGACCAAATGTGCATTGCTCATCTTTCCAAATAGAATTTTTCCCTCAATATTTCTCAGTGCCAAAATGGTCACCCCTTCATTGCTGATCTTTTACAACCTCAAGGCAACAGGGCTTTTTTCTTAAAGTCACACGTAGCAGAAGTTTCAAAGGCCTCTTCATATGGCACAGCCTCTTTAAAATCCTGACAGGAATAATGACATTTATAGCTGGAAGGGTCCTTAGAGATTATCTAGTCTAACCTCTTCCATTTTTTTCTTCAAATCCCTTCATGGATTGTCTTGTTTCTGGCCAAAATGCAAACAGACTAGGCCAGAAAATCATGACTACTTTTTTCCTAAAGTTGTTCAGTCTGATTCTGGATGAGCCTTTGCTGTCAAAATACCAGGTATTATATTTACTGAACTGAATCAAATTATACTGCCAATTATATACGATAAAAAAACAATAAATGATCACATACTGTGCCAATATGAGGTATTTTTAGTCCCAATTATACAATGATCCAAGATAACGCCAAAAGACTCATGAAGGAAAATGCTCTCCACATACAGAAAAAAGAACTGTGGAATCTGAGTCACAGGTTTGACTAAACTAAAAAACAAAGAGGCATAACATAGTCATAGTAAAGAGCTGGCTTTGAAACCAAAAAGACCTGGTTCAAGGTCATTCTGTCTATATGACCCTGGGCAAATTCACCCAATTTCTCAATGCCTTATCCAGTTTTCTGAAACTACAAATTGAAGAAAAGGTGCCAACCTGAATTGGCAGAAGTAGTTTGCTCATCCAGGCATTCCCTGGGCCAATAAAATCATAGATCTATACTCTATCCCTATAGAAATCAGTTCAGAAATCCTTAAAAAGGACTCCAACTGAAAGAAAAGATGTTGACAGCATTTAAGAATTTTTCTTTGGAGCAGCCTTTGAATTTACCCACTCTTTTCACTAAATTATATATGTATATATATGCATATACAGGTATATATACATGTGTGCGTACCTATTTGTGTGTATGCATATGTGTACATGTGTGTATGTGTGTGCATATGTGTCCTGTGACTATTGTGTAGTGTGTGTTGTACATGGATGTGCCATATTGTGTATGTAGTATATGTGTGGTTTATATCTATAGATATATGAGACAATATGGTACAGTATAACAAAATCATATTTGATAAAAATGCAAAATCTGAGTATATTTACATGTATATTTTATACAATGTGTATGTGAAGTTTAAGTACATAGGAAAACAGTTAGGGAAGAAAGAACATTTAAGAGTCATCTTCTTGAAAGAAAACATCTGGAAAGATCTTAACTAGCCTGCACAGTTTAGTCCAACCTTCACAAAATAAATAATTAATCTGAATAATAAATGAAGGTAACTTCTTTCTTTCTTCTTTCTTTCTTTTTTTTTTTTTTTTGGTGAGGCAATTGGGGTTAAGCGACTTAGCCAGGGTCACACAGCTCATAAGTATCAAGTGTCTGATGCCGAATTTGAACTCAGGTCCTCCTGAATCCAGGGCCTGTGCTTTATCCACTGTACCACCTAGCTGCCCCAAGAAAACTTCTTAGGAAAGAAAAGCAGATGAGAAAGAGAGGATCTTGTCTGAGAGGAAAGAGAGAAGATGTGGTATACTTTTTTTTTATTTTTACCAGACCTATATTTTTTCAAATTAAATGTAAAAATAGTTTTCAACATTCACTTTTGTAAGATTTTAAGTTACAAATTTTCCTCCCACACTCCCTTTCCTCCCCCCTCCCAAGGCAAGCCAGCAATCTGATATAGGTTATACATTACAATCATGTTAAATATATTTCCACATTAGTCATGTTGTAAGAGAAGAGTCAGAACAAAAGAAAAAAACCACAAAGAAAAAGCAACAACAAAAGTGAAAATAGTATGCTTCAATCTATTCACACTCCATAGTTCTTTTTTCTGTATGTGGAGAGCATTTTTCTTCATGAGTCTTTTGGCATTGTATTGCTGAGAAGAGCTAAATCTCTCACAATATTGTTGATACTGTGTACAATGTTCTCTTGGTTCTGCTCATTTTACTTAGCATCAATTCATGAAAGTTTTCCCAGATTTTTTCTGAAATCCACCTGCTTATCATTCTTTCCAACACAATAACATTCTGTTACATTCATATACCACAACTTGGTTAGCCATTCCCCAACTAATGGGCATCCCCTCAATTCCCAATTCTTTGCCACCACAAAGAGAGCTGCTATAAATATTTTTGTCCATGTGGGTCCTTTTCCCTTTTTTATGATCTCTTTGGGATATAGACCTAGTAGTAGTAGTAGGTATTGCTGGGTCAAAGGGTTTGCACAGTTTTAGAGACTTTGGGGCATATTTCCAAATTGCCCTCCAGAATGGTTGGATCAGCTCACAGCTGATGTGGTATAATTTAAAAGTTGTCCTTTGGAGCTGTGTTTGGACTCACCCACCCTTTTCCCTAAATAAGCTCTCTCTTCCAAGAATCCTCTCCAAACAAGGCCTGCACAAGTTGTCCTAGTACATTACTGAATGTCAACAAAGAAACAAGGATCTTCCTTTACTTCCTCCATACAGAACTTTTATCTTTTCTTTGCTTTACTATAAATATCTGTGATCCCATCCTTTCTCACCCTTCTTTGGTCTTGCTCATCAATCATCTTCTCTTTCTTGCTTTAACTTTCAGTTTTTCCCTTTATTAACTCCTTCCCCTATACATATGCTCAGGTCTCCCTTATTCAAAACATTTTTCCTTGACCCTGCTAAAACCTCAAGCTACTGCCCCTTTTTTCTCCTTGTTTTTCACTGTGAAAAATCTTTGAATCAGTCATCTACACTGTCTCCACTTCTTCACTATTCACTGATTCTGTCACTCATTGTAACTGAGCTTCCATGCCCAATGACTCTACTGAAATTTCTATCTCAAGCAAAGGCTACAAATGAGCTCTTTCTTACTCTCTAAGTTCATTGTCCTTTTCTGCGTCTTTCTACCTTGGTCTTGTTGCAGCACCTAATATTACATCCTACAGAGGAAGGGGAAACTGCTTACCAAGTACAAAAAAAAAACAGGAGTTCAAATATCTTTGGATTGGAACCAGGATGTCTCTCAGGAATATTTCCCACTAATACCCTCATCAGGGATGTCCTCAATGTACATGTATATGATTTCTATAAATATTTATGTATATAACAAAGGGAGCATATAAGCTGACACAGTCTGCTCAGTCACCATTTGGGAGATATTTATAAGACTAGAGGTTTTTTTAGTATCTTCCCCTCCTTCACATAACTTGCATATTCCTCAAGGTCCTCCCAATTGTGTCTCCTCCAGCAGATTTCTTCTCTCTGTTCACTTAGTCCTAGCCAGTCATTTTCCTCACCTCTCTTTTCTTTTGTAGCATTTCTATCTTATCCATAAGCAAATATAGTACTATGATATTGGAGTACGTGGCTGGTTTCTTTGATGGTGAAAAGGATTTATTATAAAAATCTTTCTCTGATCTTTCCCTATTTCTTCTGTTTGTTGTCCCCTTTATTATGGTTTCACATGGCCTTCAGTTTGACTTTCCTTAGATGTTTCTCTTGACAAACTGGTTTTACTATCTACTGCTTCTCTCTGTTTATTGAGGTGGAACTGCTCATAATCTTTTACCTCCTTCTTTGATGTCTTCAAAGCAAGTTTATATTCTCAACTGTGTAGCCACTGGCTGTCATATCTCTCTGCTTAGCAAATAAGTCAAATGTTTGCTGATTAACATATCATCTAAGTTCTTTTGGTCATGTTGTTATGATGATTTAGTTATATAGGTTAAATTTCCATATGAAATTATTGTCTGTCCACATTACATTTTGAGAAATCAATAACTTGTTTGAACAGGTCATGTTGAAATTGTTTTAGTTGTCCACCAATAATCTTTTTTCTCACTTTTATTCTCTTCTTCCTTTGTTCTAGTTTTGAGCTTTGTTCAAAGAAGCTGATAATCTTTACTGTACACAGAAAGCTGATTCAGGAGTGACTTTCACATTAGTAAGTAGTCATTTCCTGTCAAAATATAATAAATTTAAGATTTCTGTGATCACCATGATACCATATGGTATTCAGTACTCACTAAATCTAACACCTTTTGATTCTTCTCTCAAAGAAAGTGCCATATTATATAAATATGTCTTCCATGTAGTTTGTAATCTTTGGCCTCTCATTCCTTTACATGATTGATATTTTCTAAATTTTTGTCAGTCTTGCTTATTCCGATTTTTGCAATAAAGCCACCATGTGTCGAAGTATGGATAGATTTAATTTGGAAACTTATCAAATTCTTCATAGAATGACTTTACTTGTTCATCCTCTGCAAGAGATATTGGTAGAAAAGTTACAAGTATTTTCATGATTTGTCTTTTTAAAAACACTCCTCATGAAGAGTGTAATGAGATGACCAAACGTTCTGTGAAGTGATATTTCTTGTTGCTTTTGGATATCCCGATGCTACCAGCATCTTTATTTGTGTCTCCAAGGAGAACCTGTAAATAATCTATTTATCATTCCTTCCGCCTTCTGGTTTCTTTTATTAAGATTGATATGGTTCACTTCCTCTACTCTACTTATTTGGTCACTGAACAAATTTCTCATGCTTCAAGTACTAACAGCTAAGTTAAAGTTTAAAAACAATATAAAAACAGTATTCTTAGCACCTGTCCTCTTTTCTTTTCTTCTGCTACTGGCCCTGCAAAAACAGAAGTTCTGCTCAGGGCCATTTTTAATTCCTTTGTTGCTCTTTCATGAGTTGCCATGGCCAAAGAATAAATCACTAAGGAGTCAGTCAGCCTATTTGCAATAAACCTTTTTGTACTAAGCTAAGCTGCTCTTGGAAAACAGACTCAGTCTGTTGCCAGGACCATGTCTGAAGCTGTTCCAACATGGTAGAATCTGTTACAGCCTACACTCCACCGGGAAAAACTTTGAGAACTCAGCATCACCAGTATGTGATGATGAAACATTAAAATAGGAAACTCTGAGGGAAGCAGCTATCATTGAAATTAAATAGTGAGATACATGTTCAAGGAATAATAAGGGGATTTGATCGATTTAGATCCAAATTAGCATTGTGAATCAAAAGATGTCCTCAAAGTTAAAAAGCCCTGGGCTTAAATCCTGTCTCTGACATGTACTGGCTTTGTGACCCCGGACAAGTTATTTAGCCCCTCTGTGCTCTAAGTGATTATATAAAATTGCAAACTGCAGAGAAGGTAGCAGCCTACATTAGTAAAAAATTGTTTCCTCATGCAGGAATTCCCTACATCAATAAAATCAGAGATTCAGTCCTCATCAAATGAAACGTGTAAAATTCCTGGCACATAATAGGCACTTAATGAATGCTTCTTCCCTCCCATCCTCCCATCATATCCCTAATTTGTAATGATTGTATTGGGATAGTACTAGGCAATCAACAGATCAAAATTACAAGCAGCCCATTGGAGGCAACACCATTAAGTTAGATACTTTGGAATAAACATATATAAGAAATCACTAAGCTAAGATACCAAGTATCTCCAGTTGTTCTTTCCATTTCCAAAGATCTGTTTTGAGGGCAGCTAGGTGGCCCTGGCCCTGGCCCTGGATTCCGGAGGACCTGAGTTCAAATCTAGCCTCAGACACTTGACACTTACTAGCTGTGTGACCCTGGGCAAGTCACTTAACCCCAATTGCTCTGCAAACAAACAAACAAACCAAACATCTGTTTTCAGTTTATGCACAAAAGCAGTTCCTATACATTCTTTTTATCATAAAAGTATTTTATTATTTTCCAGTTACATTTAAGATAGTTTTCAACATTTTTTTCAGAAGATTTTTAGTTCCAAATTTTTCTCCCTCCCTCCCTCCCTCCCTCCCTTCCCTCCTCTCTCCCCAAAGCAGAAAGCAATCTGACATTCTTTATGCTGAACTTTTAACAAACAAAATCTGAATCCAATTCTTCCTGACTACAAGGTTGATCTATGCCATTCTCTCTTCTTCATTTTATATTTTTCCCTCTCAAATTTCATCTGTTTTGGATTTGGGCAATCTTACAGCCAATAAATATAGTATCATTTAATTCACACTTCTCTATATTGTCTACAAGATTATTATTTTAAAAATTCAACCAACATTTATTATGTACCTTCTATGTATAACGTACTGAAATAAATGCTAGGGAAATGAATACAAAACAGTCTCTGCATTCAAGTATCTTATATTCTACTGCAATAATACAATATATACTCATATAAGATAAATCCCACATAGACCCTGCCTTCTGGGAAGTCATCATTTAATAAGAAGGGAAAGACATGTCTGTGGAACCCTTGAATTAGAGGCTGCTACCTGGGGACACTTTGGAAAATTCTTCGTTCTATTGCTTCTGGTTTGTTCTGGGATAAATTGAGGTTAAGTGGGAAGGCATCTGATCAGAAAAATTGAAAAAAGTTGAGTAAAGGTAGATATGTGCTCCTGAGTGGTTTCAAGATAGTACAAACTTTTAACCAATATGAAATGGCATCCAGGGCATAGAGAGACAAGTGTTATTGTCATCTCCATGGAGCAAACAGCCTTAACTTGGAGTCCATCCCCCCTCAAGTGGATTGTAGAGAGATTTCAAGGGGTCCATGAACTTGTATGGGGAAAAAAATAAGTCTTTATTTTCACCTCTAACTGAAAGTTAGCATTTCCTTCCATTTTGAATATAAGCAAGAAGCATTCTTCTGGGATGAGGTGGACAGGCTGTACTAGGTGGCTAAAAGTACCCATAACTCCACGTGGTGAAGATCTCCTGCCACAGAGGCATGGGTTTGCTTGACGACACTGAATTTCACTTCTCTACAGGCTTAGAGTGAGAAAAAGTTTTCAAAGATACATGCTTTCAGTTTCTGAGCAACCAACTCTATTTCCATTTTTGCCATTTTAACAGAAAGATAGCTCAGATCCACATAATAACATCATTATCTGTATGCTTCTGAGAAGGGTAGGTTAGGTGCTCCTGATTAAAAAAAAAAAAAAAGCCGATGAAATGTACATATCGGCATTTGCAGCCAAAGAGACAGCTTTGTCCCTTGATTATTCTAAAAGAGGCTGTGATTTATTAGTTATCTCCTTGTCTCCTGCTGACTCAAAGCCAGGCCAGAATCCCAGTGCAGCTATTGTGTTCTTCAGAGGAATGATAACAAAACAGACAGAAATCCTAGCAGGTGCTTTTTAGGTATTCAATCCTAAATAATTATAATATTTGATTGTAAAAAAAGAAAAATTTAATCACATTCATTCTCTCTTCTTTCCAAGAAGGAGAGCAAAAAAGAAAAGGTTTACAAAGTAAACTGTTAGAGTGGGCAAAGTGTGTTCCTCACAACACTGTAAGGCATGGGAGCAAATGAAATAGTACTGGGGGTTTTTTCCCTCCCTTTTTTTTTTTTTTTTTTTAGTGAGGCAGTTGGGGTTAAGTGACTTGCCCAGGGTCACACAGCTAGTAAAGTGTTAAGTGTCTGAGGCCAGATTTGAACTCAGGTACTCCTGACTCCAGGGCAGGTGCTCTATCCACTGTGCCACCTAGCTGCCCCCTCCCTTTTTTTTTTTTTTAAGAGACAATCAGGGTTAAGTGACTTGCCCAGGATCACACAGTTAGCAAGTGTCTAAGTTAGATTTGAACTCACGTCCTCCTGACTCCAGGGCCAGTGCTCTCTATCCACTGTACCTGCCCCCCTGCCTTTTTTTCTTAATTACATTTAAAAACAATTTTAAAGTTGTTTTTTAAACTTTTGAGTTCCAAATTCTCTTCCTCCCTGTTTTCCCTCCCTACTCCTTGAGAAGCCAAGCACTTTGCTATAGATTGTACATGTGCTAGTCATGCAGAACACATTTCCATATTATCTTGTTGCAAAAGACACACACACACACACACACACACACACATATACACACCACAAGCAAAATAAAGTTTAAAAGTATGCTTTGATCAGAATTCAGATACTATCAGTTCTTTCTCTGGAGGTAGATAGCATTTTCTTTCTTCCTTTTTGTAAATAGGATTTCTTTTTTCCATTACATGTAAAGATAGTTATCAGCATTCTTTTATTTTTTATTTCTTTTTTTTGTGGGGGGCAATTGGGGCTAAGTGACTTGCCCAGGGTCACACAGCTAGTGTCAAGTGTCTGAAGCCGGATTTGAACTCAGGTACTCCTGAATCCAGGGCTGGTGCTTTATCTACTACTCCACCTAGCTGCCCCGAACCAATGAATTTGAATGACACTAGCCAATCAGCTTGAAGAACCTCCCATTTCTGGGAGGGGAACAGGAAGGAGGAAGCAGAGCTGGCGAGAGAGCTCTGCCTCTCTTTGGCTGTGAGACATCTGCTTGGTGGCAGAGAACTTCACAGGCGAGTTTAAGAAGTCGAGGATTTCAGGCTATAAGAAATCTGTTCTAAATCTTTCTTTTTCTTTCACTATCTTTCAATAAACCCTTAAAAAACCTAAACTCATTTATCAGTGATTTTAGTCAGTTTCCCCCCAAAGCTGGGGGGACAGATTAGAACCCACATTTAGAATTTTAAATTACACAGACTCCATGGTATTCTTTCTCTAGATGTGGATAGTTTGTTTTTTGTTTTTGTTTTTGTTTTTGCCATCATGAGTCTTTTTGAATTGTCTTGGATCATTATATTGCTGAGAAGAGCTAAGTCATTCATAGTTGATCATAGCACAATGTTGCTGTTACTGTGTACAATGTTCTCCTTTTTCTGCTCATTTCACTTTGCATCAGTTCATATAAGTCTTTTCAGGTTATGAAGTAGTATTTGTAAAGTGCTTAGCTCAGTGCCCAGCATGTAGTAGGTGCTTAATAAATGGTTATTCCTTCTTCCTTCCCTTCCTTGCTTCCATAATTGCTTCCTTCCTTTCAAGAATTATTATTACCATTTTACAGATGAGGAGACTGAGTCAGAGAGATGAAATAAGGTCACAGAGAATTCATGATAAAGAAAAACAAATCACATTTAAATGGCATTTTAAATATAGCTTCTGTCAACCCCCAACTCTGCCCCTATACAAGGATAGTACCATCTACTCAAAAGGATAGTTATAATTTTCCAAAAGTGTGTTTACTTTTTCTGTTTATTAGCCAAAGAAGACAAATTAGCTCAAATCAAAAAAGCATTTAATAAGATAGTATAAGAATATGAGGCATACTCTCACTTTTTTTTGTATCCCCAGCTCATAGTACATAGTAAGAGCTTAATAAATATCAGCTTTCTTCTTTCCTTCACTGCCCTCATTGAACAGTTCTCTTTCTTTAAGAAGTCACTCAAGAACTACTTTCTATATAAAACCTTTCCTGGGACAGCTAGGTAGATAGAGCACTGGCCCTGGAGTCAGGAGAACCTGAGTTCAAATCTGGTCTCAGATACTTGACACTTACTAGCTGTGTGACCCTGGGCAAGTCACTTAACCCCAATTGCCTCAGTTCCTCATCTATAAAATGAGATGGAGAAGGAAATGGCAAACCACTCCAGTATCTTTACCAAAAAATAACCCCAAATAGTCACAGAGAGTTTGGACATGACTGAGCAACAACCAATAGAATATAAGCTTCTTGAAAATAAGTGGAGGGGATGAAGGGAGGAAAAAATAAGAATTTAAAAGAAAATTTAAGAAAAATAAAATATAGATTTTTTTCATATTTCATATATACACATATGTATATATATACTGTAACGATTGGAATAACGCCACCTGCTGGATACTAACTGTAGAAGAGTTCTGCCCATGAAGCGAAGGTCTTTGAGGGCAAGACCAGGAGTCTTGTCTTTGGTATCAGGAAGTGACGCGGACTAGTGGGAGGAGGAAGGAAGAGACTGGCGCGGAGTCTCGGGGCTCTTTCCTCTGGACTCTGGCGGAGAAGGGAGCTAGAAATGTGCTCTCCCTTTAATAGATAGGAATCTAGGCCTTTTTCTCTCTCTTTACCAAATTCTTATTCTCCTTAATAAATGCTTAAAAACCTAACTCTTGCTAAAGCTTATAATTTATTGGCGACCACTCATTAGATATTTTAGACAGACTAGCTAGAATTTTAGCCCTTAACAGATGGCTGACCACGAAGAGGAAAGCTGAACCTCACTTCTGATCTTCCCGTTGGGTAAGGAATTTCTCCTACCCTTTAAACTGCTAAGTACTGGTGCACTGGCTGTGTTTTCCCTTTAAATTTTTTCAAATGGACCTTTTAAACTCCCTAATTACCCTATTTTTGATTTTAGTCTGTTTAACCAGACAAATGGGAGATAAGATCATGTTAATGCTTTGTTTTTGTGGATTTTCTATTTTTCTTTTTATTTTTGTTAAAAGAGCCAGTAACTTACTCACAGGAGGAAATATCTCTCCCTCTCCCAACCATGCTTTTTCAGAGAAACCTGAAGAGATTCCTGCTGCTTTTCCCAGTTCCAACACTAATTGTTGCTCTAATTTTGCATGCCTGGAGGCAATGACCCACCCTCTAGAAGCTTTTAATCCCCTAGCACCTGGAGGCAAAGTCGGGGAAGAGGAATCCAGGCCTGAGTTCAAAATCAAGTCTGATTCAAATTGCTCTGGTCCCTCCCCTCCTCTCCAGACCCCACCCTCTACTCCTCCTATGGCCAAGCCCATTGCTTCCCCTGCCTGGGAAGTCCAGAGATCTGATGCGCATGCTCAACTTTTTCTACCTGCATTTGCAGCTTCAGGCTCAGCCCTTCCCCGGCCTGGCTGTGCTTTTGAGACAATCTTAGAAAACTCTTTAAATTCCAGATATGCTCGTTTTGTTCATAATTTTGCTAACCTGCTTTTGTCTTTAATTAGTAATCTTATAAAGCATTTGTATGGTGAAAAGACTGACGGACAATATAGAGGGGTTAAAGAAGAAAAACTTAAGCTGAATAAGAATGACAATCAACATAGTTCAAGACTCTGCTTCTTTTGGCATGGAAGGGTATATATTGTACAGAAATGTAGAAGCAAGCAGCAAGGTATTGATATGAGTATTGGGGATTTTAGATATCAGAATCAAAAGTGTTCTAAATTCACTCAGATTATTAATAGTATCAGTTCAGAGGTTACATAGGATTTCTATACTATTACATATACATTTTGAAAATTAATGGTATGGGTTTATTTTCATAGAGATTTTCATGCTTTTGAGATTGTGTTTTATATTTAGTTTTTAAAACAAGGAGAATATTTGTAAAAGCTTTTTATAGTCATGTGATCAAGTTTATATTTTATAATACTCTTATTGATATTAAGTTCATATTCATTTAGATTTCCTTAGTTTGAATTTCACTGTATTATATTGTTCCATGTGTATTTTCTTCTATTCATTTGTCTATCTAATTTTGAAACATTGCAAGATGGTTTTGATTTTATTATACAATGTTAATTCTAGGAGTATTGTGCTCCCATATTCTGAGTTATTTGTTTTTGTTATTTTTTCTCAACTGATTATTTGATCAAACTCTTTAAAGCATTTCCCTAGCAAATTGTTTGCCATGGCAAGTGTAAATTGATTCTAGAAGTATTATTTTTGATAAGCATATTCCAAAAAAAAAAAAAAAGAGGGGAACATTTGTAAAAGTTTTCTTTTTAAAAAAAAAAAAAGTTCTTTGAGATTCTGTTGTGCTTTAACTTGTATTTAAGTATGTTCTGATTTTTCACAAAAGTAATTGTATACTAAGTAAAAAAAAAAGGGGTATTATTTGAAATTGTTGCATAATTATATATTGTGTTCTGAGTCAAGATGTATTCACATTTTTTGCAATCATTTATTATCCTCAATTTTTAAATCCATATGAGACTTGGATTATGGGAACTTATCATTTAAGACATTAATTGCCTTTATTCTGAGTTATCAGATGCCAGTTGGCCAAGATGCCATCCAATCACAAGAGGAATACATGCAAGAGCAGACACTGAACTGTCACATGAGGGGAGACATGCATGAAGTCAAGGTATGGCCGAGGGAACGGCTTTTGACTAATGTTGAGGTTGGATTCTCTTGGTTTAATATTTTATTTTATTTTTCCCCACAATATTGTACAGATGGCTGGAAGTATTCATCCCACCCATCTCACTTCTACACCTGGCTTCTATGCTCCCTCCTATATGCCTGATGCCATGGACATCTCAATCCCATGCATCTGATTAAGTCTGACTCAGTTTCTTCCAATATGTTCGGTGGCATGGACATATATTCCATCCACCTATTTTAAACCTGGCATACTGCATGGGCAGTATATATTGCTTAAGTGTGGGAATGCTCATATCCCATCATTTCTCTGTTCTTTTATGGTAACCCCCATAATTATCTCAGGTGTCATGAAAAATAACAGTGTTGAATTTGGCCTTGACATCTGTTACCAATTATATTAGATTTGTAATTTCTCATAATGGCATGAGGATAATTAGGCAGATGATGCAAAAAGTGATGAAACAAAGATAAAAAATTATTTTTAATAATTAATATCGCAGCAATTGTCTTCTCAATTACCCTCCATAAGGGGGGGACTATAGTAATATTATAATTTTAAAGAATGGTTCAATTTTTGTTTTATTATATGTTTCATGTGTAACAACTAAGATTCTGAATTCCCTTAGACATGTTTTTGAAAACTTTCATTGTTTGATTTGATTATTGACAAAGCTATTTTAAAGCTGTGTTAAGCTCAATTTTGTAGGAAATTTTCCTGGCTGATTACCAGCATCCACACATCAACCCCTGAAAAGACTTCCATTCCACGACTACACCTAGAGGACATCTGAGAAAAGACTTTCAGAGACTTTAAATGAACAGTTTTGATTTGTTGTTTTTTTTCCTCTTTCTGTTATAATATACACCATCTGTAACATGTATTCTCTGCAGAGGCCCTCCCTTTGCAGGACTAATGTCAAAGCGTCAGTTCATGAGGACAAAAAAAAATCGCCCCTCTGGACAAAACTTTCCTCTCTTCCTTTTCTATATTGTTGTTCACATATTATTAGTTATCAATAGTTATTATATTCTTTTTACTGTTCCGTCAAGGAAACATTTTGTTTCTTGAGGAACAACAGGGGGGACTGTAACGATTGGAATAACGCCACCTGCTGGATACTAACTGTAGAAGAGTTCTGCCCATGAAGCGAAGGTCTTTGAGGGCAAGACCAGGAGTCTTGTCTTTGGTATCAGGAAGTGACGCGGACTAGTGGGAGGAGGAAGGAAGAGACTGGCGCGGAGTCTCGGGGCTCTTTCCTCTGGACTCTGGCGGAGAAGGGAGCTAGAAATGTGCTCTCCCTTTAATAGATAGGAATCTAGGCCTTTTTCTCTCTCTTTACCAAATTCTTATTCTCCTTAATAAATGCTTAAAAACCTAACTCTTGCTAAAGCTTATAATTTATTGGCGACCACTCATTAGATATTTTAGACAGACTAGCTAGAATTTTAGCCCTTAACAATTCACACACTGTGTCTGTCACATAGTGGGCACTTGATAAATTCTTTTTATGACAAAAAATGAATACACATTTTTTTCATGCTGAAATATATATTTCTTTAATTCTCTCACAACAAATAAATTGCATAGAGTAATTTTGCAAGCTAACTTTTCGATGTATACTTCCACTTTTATTTTCTTTCACAAAGGTCTTGTTTTAGAGCTATGCTCTACATTCAAACCAATGCCATATTTTCATATTTATCAGACTAAATGCTACTAAGGCATATAAGTAAAAACTAAATAGGAGACATTTTCCTGTGGAAGAACAAAAAAGGGGAGGGGGAAGCAGTTTTAAGGGTTGTATCATAGGCAGCAACAGAACAGAGAATCACTGTAGTGTGGAAAATGTCACAGACCAATCATTGAGTCAGATTTCTTTAATTTGCATTATAATTGCTTATAAGAAAAATGAATAGTCAAATTAATGAGACTTGTCATATGTGTTATATTTACAACCTCCAAATGTCAAACATGAGAATACTTAGTCAAATAATTTTCTGTAATGGTGACAGCATCCTCTATTGCTACCACAATAAATTCTTGATTGACATACATAAAATATATATTCATTAATTCTATATTGAGAGAAAATTGATATGAGATAGCAAGAAGGTAGAACTATAAAGGGATTTGGGGCTAAGCAAAGGTTCTTTTACCATTTCCCTTTTTTCTTCCCTCAAAAAGAGTTGAACTGGGTAAATGGGTATAGATTAAGGAAGTGAGAAAGCCAAGTTGGTAGGAAAATACTGGTAAAAGACCAAATAAGTAGGCACATGTATAGGCTTTGCTGGTATATTGTCCAAAGTTATCTAATGCAAAGCTTCTTAAACTTTGGGTCATGACCCCATATAGGGTCACATAACTGAATGTGGGGGTCGCAAAAAATTTGACAACAGTAAAAGTTTATGGAGTGAGCTCTCGAACTCACGACAGGATTGCTCCAATACCTATATACCCGAGGTCACTTAAAAAATTCTCGGGCAAAAAGGGGTGGGAAGTGGGAAAAGTTTATGAAGCCCTGATCTAAATATTAGGAAAGAAAACATTCTTGCTTTGATATCTTTTAGTGCAGGGATTACTGAATATAGAAGCTTCATTTCAATTTAATTAGATTTAGACTCGATATCGTATGCATTAGACAAAGCAATGCTTGCCATGTAAATTACTCTGTCATGCATAACATTCAACTAGTGATTCGTTCAACACCTGGATAGCTACACACACACTTAGCAGTACGTAGCTGAAATTACAGCTTGATTGAAGAAGTGGCTTTAATTTAATTAACAACCCAAAACGTTCTGAAATCTCATCTGCTGGATTTGGCTGACTCTGGAGTTTCCTGGTTTTACGACTGACACGCAGGTGTGTGGCATTTTTCAGGCATTTTTAACTATAAACCATTTCACAAGCAGGGGGAGCTCTTCTACTAAAATCCAAGATTCTTGCACATCAATGCTTTCCCAAGCTCAGCTATAAAATTTAATGAAACCAGGTGCTTCAAATCACATGTTGCTGATTTAGGTATATATCCATATACATAGAGAGAGTAATGTGTATATATATATATATATATATATATATATATATATATATATATATATATATATATATATATATATATATACATACATATATTTTTTTTTTGAGAGAGAGAGAAATAATGATGCTGTATGCATCATCAGTGCAATATGATACACTGGAAAAGCACCGTTCTGGAATCAGAGACCCTGAGTTCAAGTTCCACCTCTTACATTTCCTGTGTAACCTTAACAGAGGTGTGCTGGAGAAAGTCAGTCCAAGCTGATTGTCAAATTTTTGTGGTGAGTATTTATTCCCCAGAAATAGGTAAACACTACAAATCAACACTTGATATGTTTTGTTAATTGTCTAGACTTTAAAAAGTGATGGAGAAAATGTTAATAGTGCAGATTTAATTTAAAAGTGTTAAACATTTACCAGCATACCCCTGGACCCTGGGCAAGTCACTTAACTTCTCTTAAACTCAGTTTCCTTATCTACAAAAAGGTAGGGCTAGACTACAATATATCTGCTATCCCTTCCAACTCGAACTCTACGGTCATATAAGTATTTATGGAACTGTAATAATATTGTATCAGCTATCTGAATGGAAAGAAAATCATTTGTATAATGCCTAGGACATGCCAGGCACTGTGATAAGTACTTTTCAAATATTATCACATTTAATCCTCATAACAACCCTGTGAGATAGATGCTATTATCTCCATTTTAGGTTAAATGACTTGCTGCCTAAGGTCACAAAGCTGTATTTTTCTCAGGTCGTCTTGACTCCCGGGCCTCATGCTCTATCCACTGCACCACCTGGCTGCTAAATAAACTATTTATTTACTTAATTGAAGAAATCTGCATTGAGCCCCTACAATGTTAAAGATGCCATAAAATGTTTCCTCTTCTAGATTATATAATCTTGAAACGTTAAATTATACCATGGGCCTTTCCATAATCATTTTCCACAGAACCTTTTAAAACACAAATCGGGTCAAATTTAACTATTCACATTTCAGAGAATTTAGAGCTAAAAGAGATCCTCTAGGCCAGGGATTCTTAACTTAAAGTCCATGGATAGATTTCAGGAGGTTCAAAATGGGAAGAGATTACATTTTTACTTTCTTTGTAGTCCTTTGTATTTTGTTTTATGCATTTAAAACCATTATTCTGAGGAGTCCATAGGCTTTACCAGCCTGTCAAAGACCATCCGGGACACACACAAAAAGAGTTAAGAACACTTTATCTACCTCAGTCCTCTCATTTTACAGATGGAAAAACCAGGCCAGATAAATGAAGTGATTTGCCTAAATTACAGGGGGCAGTAAGTAAGTTAAGAAGACTTTGAACCCAGATCCTGTGTTCAAAGTCTTTCTAGTCTCTCCTGAAGTCTTCATTACCTCATGGAATACACAGCTTCTCTATATTTTAACCTATTTTTTTTGTTGTTGTTAATCCCAAACAACCACCAAGTAAAGGTCACCAGCCTAGAGGTTGTGATATAAATGGTGTATATTTGTGATAAGTTAATAATCAGATTTCTTGAGGGCAGGTGCTTCCTAGAACATGCCAGAAACAGTCTCTATTCTCAGAGCTTACACTCTGAAGATATTAAAACATTATAGGAAAATCCAGCTAGTCAAAAAAACGTCTCCCCATAAATGGCATCTATTTTGACAGAGGCCCCTCCACAGAACAGTTGAATGCTGCCAAATTCGCGATTTCTTCTTTGACACACCCCTCTTTGCTCCCCAACAGACTCGTTCAAACACTGTCACAAACCGTCAACCTTCTCTAGTTCAATTGTTATTCTCGAGTAATGACACTACCCATTTAACCCCCACACAAATGAATCATAGAATTAAAGATTTTTACATTGTTACATAACATTTTCTTTTTTTTTTTTAAAGAACTGCATTAGAAAAGTTGCTCTGTCTCTCGTCATAATGACTGGCAGATTCTCTGGCATGTTTGACTGTGAGTGTGCGTTTTAAAAGTCAGATTTAAGCATTCTACTGATTGGAATTTCATTGGATTTCCCCTCCCCCGCCCCTCCGCCTTTTTTCCCTCGTTTCTTCTTTCCAGCAAGTCCTATTGGTGATACCACAAGTGCATTTTTTGAAAATCAAAAGTCACAGATCACCGGTCAGCAAGTCAGTGGCTGCGTGTCGAGGTCTCACGTGGCTTAATTTCAGCCTTTGGGATTCACATAGAGGTGCAATCTGCCCCAGTGCAATCTATCAGCCTTCCCATTTCCTGGAAGGTAATAAAAACATACACGTTCCAGCGGGTCAGTCGGCTTGCGGCTGGCCAAGCTCGACTCTGCTCCGGGGCAATCAATCATTCTCCCCCACGTGGTTCGAGACTTAAAAGGTTCCAGAGTTCAAAGGCGTTTGGACTCTTCCTACAGCTATACACACGTTAGTTACCGTGGTATCCAAGGCAGCCAATCAGCTCCTAATTGGGCTGACCGCGGGCCGGGTGGCAGGGCTCGCCGCGCCCGCCGCCCTCTAAGCAGCAGCGGCTCAGAGACCCAACTAATCTTACGAAGGAGGGGCGGAGCGGGAGGAGGGAAACTGACACCCTCTGGCCGCCCCGTTGTGCAATCCAGGTATGCAAATCAGAGAGGGAGCGTCAGCCAACCAGAGAACGGATTGGCTGTGACGCGAGCCCCGCAGAGCCCGTAGTATTTATAGATCGTATTTAAAGAGCCCTTGGGAGTCTTGCTCGGCTTGGTTGGGCGGCGGCCCCCGCGGACCTTGCTGCGCTAGGGCCACACGTGAGGAGGCGAACGAGTGCTACTCGTCTCGTCTTGTCCCTTTGGGGTGGAGCAGGGTTAATGCAGATTTCATTCCTGTTTTTACCCGCTGCCTCGCTTGGTTTCTGGAGAGAGGAGGAAATGCTGATGTTTCTGCAGTGTGTTTTGTTTTGGGGGTGATGTTGCCCCCCCTTTTTTTTGCCTTAAAACAAAACAAGGAGATTAGAAAGCTGAAAAGCTAGTTTGGGGGGCGGGGGTGGGAGTGGTCCCGAACCTACAAACACTAAAAGTCTATAGTCTGAAATATGACCCAAAGCAGTTTCATCATACTGTATGCATTAAGGCAACCTTCCTGTTAACCCTTGGGGAACGAGGGGGAGGGGTACGGAGGACGGCGAGTAAAGGAGAGAACAATGCTCTATGAAAAGCTAAATTTCTTGGAATTAAAGGACGGGCTTATTGAGGAAATATATCAATTGACGTGGAATATTCGTGGTAAATTATTCCAGATAGTGGCAATGATTATCTCACATTTAATCTTTAGGCACTGTTGACCAACAAACCGCAGGGCGAAAACAGGAAACTGACTTGAAGTCAAAAAGAGAAGAGAAGCCTAAATTGCTACGATTGGATTCGAAGAACTTTTTTTGGACTGGGTTGGGTGGGCTTCAAGGTCTGGGGTTTCCGTATTTGTTTGGGACTGCCGGCAGGCACGTAGCGACTGGGCTATGTCTGGGGCTCCTGAGGTGGGGTTTTGATCTGCAGGGGATAGAGGGGGAAATACTTCAGCATCCCAAACAAAAGAGTGGGGAGGAAGAGGAAGAATTTGCTGTAAATCAGTATTTAAAAAAAAAAAATAGGAATTTGGTATCCATGGACACAGCCTAGAAGTCACACGGTTAAGAGGTCACTTACTCCCTAGGAAGCAGACAGCTTACTTTAGAGGTATAACTTCTCATTTCTAAGGTAATTCGCTGCTAAGAAAATTCTGAAGATGCAGTCTTTGCTGGTCATAGAGGAAAACACTGTATTGTAATGTATTTAACATTAGAGGATTTTTTTAAAAAACTAGAAAGAATCGGTGTTAGGAAGAAATCTGTAGTGCAGCTAGTTTTGGAGAATATCACTCCCCATTAAATATAAATGACCAGTTTCTTAAGGATTGTCTAAGAACCATTTTTGTGCCCCCTTTTCTTCTGCTTGCCATTTAACTACTCCTTAGCAGTTAATGACAGTGAGCTAGGAGAGGAAGAAAATGTTATATACATACATTTTTACTACTTATAACTAAAAGATTGGAGAGGGAAGGGTAGAGAAGATAACTCATACCCCACACAATACTACTAGCACATACAATCAATTGCTTTTATATGGCAAATTGAGAAAAACCCACATTACATAAAGCCTGTTGGTAATATCTTCTCGTATTCTACAGCATCATAAATAAGGTTAATGATTAAGCTTTGCATTCCCATAGAACCTATCCCCAGAAAATCAGCACATCAGTTAATTCTCTTTTCCTATTAAGGAGAATGGGGAACCTTAGCTACCAGTATGTCCTGGATGTTGTCTAGGACCTAACCAGTTATCTGGATAATATCTTGACAGTGTCTATAGTCAACTCCAGCTAAGGACTGGTAAATTATCTGATTTGTGAATAATTCATAAGCTTGTTTTCTTTTTTGCTCTTCTACTACTTTCAACTGCTGATAAGCATCTTAACCAGAGGTTATGTAAGGGAAGGGTAAACATACCACACTTACTATGTATTGGGTGGGGGGGAGAATGGCAAAATGATGCATTAGATTGTGTTTTGATTTTCAATAAAGGCAACAGAAGTGAAACTCAAATCAGTTTTGTGATTTACTCACAGCTTTGGTAAAAAGTTGAAGGAGGTAGTACCTGTTTGCCAAAATAGAGCTCATATCAAAGAGGGAATGTGAGGAAATGTTTGGCATGCTGTACCACAACAATTTTATACAAATCTAAGTTTTTATGTCATTTTTATCATTCCTCTCACATATTCCCCATTATACTTAGTTAAAAGTTGATCATCGGGGCAGCTAGATGGCGCAGTGGTTAAAGCACCGGCCCTGGATTCAGGAGTACCTGAGTTCAAATCCGGCCTCAGACACTTGACACTTACTAGCTGTGTGACCCTGGGCAAGTCACTTAACCCCCATTGCCTAAAAAAAAAAAAAAAAAAAAAAAGTTGATTATCCCTACCTTTACTGAAGTCCTAAGACCTCATCATGGTGGGAGGTTGACCAGTGTGCCAATGCAATGCAAACCCTTCCAGGTCCTACCTATCTAGAAATGCTTCAGCAGTAGCTTAATGACAGACTGATTCTGTGGTCTGAGGACCTTGGTGGTTCAGAGGCTAGTAACTGGGTTGGCCACTCACTATCCATAGCAAAACTTAACTGCCTCAATTATGGATTTGTTTTTCCTCCCCAGGGGAAATATTCACCTCTCAAAAATTCTTTTATGGATAGAATTCAGTAAGTAGAGATCTTATTTACCTTGTTACTGAAAGCAGGAAGCAGTAGTGGGTTAAAGAGTTGGCCTTAGAACCAGGAAGACCTAGCTTCAAGTCCTATCTCACTGGCACTTACTACTGATTGTGTGACCCTGAGCAAATTAATCTGCCAAACCTCTGTCCTATTATAAATGCAACTCTCTAAAAACTATAGGTTTCTTAAAAGATGCCAACCTGTATTGATAGAGGGAGTTTACTCATTGATGAGTTCCCTATAAATGAAATCCCTAGCCCTAACCTTTTGTTGTTGTTGTTGTTGTTGTTTTGCAGGGCAATTGGGGGGGGGGGGGTGTTAAGTGACTTGCCCAGGGTCACACAGCTAGTAAGTGTCAAGTGTCTGAGGCCGGATTTGAACTCAGGTACTCCTGAATCCAGGGCCTGTGCTTTATCCACTGCGCTACCTAGCCTCCCCTTAGCCCCAACCTTTTTTTTTTTTTAATTAATAAAGTATTTTATTTTTTTCCCGTTACATGTAAAGATAGTTCTCAACTTTTCTTTATACAAGCTTTACAATTTCAGATTTTTCTCCCTCCCTCCCTTCCCTCCCTCCCCCCTCCCCTAGACAGCAGGTAATCTGATATAGGTTTTATATATATATATATATATATATACATACATACATAATAACATTAATCCTATTTCTGCATTAGTCATGTTATAAGAGAAAAAATCAGAGCAATGATGAAAAACCTCAAAATAGAAAAAAAAAACAACAGCACCAAAAACAAAAGAAATAGTATGGTTCATTCAGCATCTATACTTCACAGTTCTTTTTTTTTTCCCTTGGATTTGGAGATCCTCTTCTATCATGAGTTCCCTGGAACTCTTCTATACCATTGCATTGGTGAGAAGAATATAGTCCATCACAGTAGATCACCACTCAATGTTGATGATACTGTGTACAATGTTCTTCTGGTTCTGCTCATCTCACTCATCATCAACCCATGCAAGACCCTCCAGGTTTCTCTGAACTCCTCCTGCTCATCATTTCTTACAGCACAATAGTATTCCATTGTATTCATATACCACAACTTGTCCAGCCATTCCCCAATTGATGTAGCCCTAACCTTTTAAAGATACAAACTGAAATACGGTAAAGATGGAAAGAGAAGTCTGGAAGAGAATGTAGAATGTTGTCATCAGGGAAATGTATAATTCAGAAGGAAAATGGATTGGGTAGAAGTGGGGAGATTAAGGGATAACTGCC
Organism: Dromiciops gliroides; assembly: GCF_019393635.1. Classification (NCBI taxonomy): domain Eukaryota; kingdom Metazoa; phylum Chordata; class Mammalia; order Microbiotheria; family Microbiotheriidae; genus Dromiciops; species Dromiciops gliroides. The sequence continues at coordinate 176,724,353 of NC_057865.1, forward strand.
CATAGCCTCTACTGGTCGATCCACTTAGATGTTAGGTGAAACTGCGGTTGGTTAGATCCCATTATGGTGAACTTATAGGAGAGGAAGGACAAAGACAAGTTGTTAAATAGGTTAGGCAGAGATGGAATGATCTCAGTCTGCATCACTGGAGGGAATGTACATATTGATGAGATCACAGATACTCTAGTAGAGTATTTGAGTAGGAGGCTTGCAGCCCCATACATTGGAATAAATGGGAAGATAAATAGAATTGGTCTATTTGTTGAGCTAATAAACTCAGGTCTATATAGTCTATAAAGTAGGTAACTAACTATAAGAGTCTTTGGGAGTCAATATAGGCAACAGTTTAGCTAGTTTTAAATTAGGCTTTAGAACCCATAGAGTTCTATAGGGAGACATGTTTCTTACTAATTGGAAGAATCAATTAAACATGAGTCATTGAATATTTTAAAGAAGTATTTGAGTATTTTCAAGTAGCAATTGAATTAAGTAAATTTAGACTAGTGTAACTAATAGAAAAGCAGTCTTAATACATCAAGCTAATTATAAAAAATAGGCATTTCTAAAATATTTTAATAGTTTAGAATTTTTCAACTTCTTTAAATAGACACCATGCCTTATTTATACCATTAATTTGTACTATATACTAATGTGTGCTTTCAGTAGAGAAAAGGAATTATCACAATTTACAAATTGGTAAAATCCAAATTAATAAAGTATTGCTTTATAAAAGTGTCCACATATTTGTTGTCTGTTAAGGGAAATCTTAAATAGTTGACCCTAAACAGGCTCTAAACTTAGACTATAAACTTTAGTAAGTCATTATCTTTATATTTTATTTTCCCAGTCTGTGAAATGGATCTCATAATTAAATCTCTCCTTTAAATCTTATGGGGGGTGCAGCTAGGTGGTGCAGTGGATCAAGCACGGGCCCTGGATTCAGGAGGACCTGAGTTCAAATGTGACCTCAGACACTTGATACATATTAGCTATGTGGTCCTGGGCAAGTCACTTAACCCTCATTGCCCTGGGGGGTGGAAGAGGGTATAATCTTATGGGAAGGCTTTGGGGACTACGAGGAACTAGAAGATAGATACACAACAACCCCTGTGTTCATTTTTGCCTCTGCCTTGCAGTTTCATTTGGAATAATACCCTTCTTAAAGAAGCAAAGATAAAATTAAAATTAAATTATTGTCATTAAGGCTGTATCCATTAGATACCATATGACTGTGTGACAATGAAATTGCAAGGAGAGCTTCTTGGCTTTTCTATTGGCTTATTTGTAATCGCAATAGAAATCATTTATAGTGGAGCTAGGACTGATCATGCTTTTCCTTCGGCCAATAACACCTATTTTTATTTTTCTACAATCATATTGGGGGGGGGTGCTTAAAGCAACAAGTGTTATTGAGCAACTTTTCTGTCATTTTCAGTTCTAGCCTTGAAATTGTGGGGAGACAGATGTGACAAAGTGAATTTAGTCATCCAAAAGCTAATTGTTGTGTTCCATCCCACTGACATCCAGAATAACATTAAGGAGTATAACTGTATACTACTCCAGTTTTAAATCTGTCTGTACAGGATCAATATTTCTTTTGTGATTACACTGCCTGTATGAATGAGTTTACTCCTCTGAAAATGGGCATGACCCCTGCAAATGTTTATAACCGTAGTTCAGCCTCCCTCTTAAAACAAGCTTTTTGTCATCATAAATAATTGGGAGGCAAGTCCTAGTTGTAATATTTAAACATTCACTTAGTACATCAACCTGTGGTCACCATGGTTACCACAGGAGGAGTGAATCTGCATTCTAATCTTCATCCCCACAGGACAGTGAGGAGTTCTTTTACCTCTCAGTTGGAATTCTCCCCTTTGGTGAGTGACACAGCCTGTTTTGATGGAGGGCCTGTTACAGAATCAAAGAGCAGAACAATTTCCTACTCCAGAGACTGTGGCTGGCAACCTTATTTTCCAGTGTTAGTATTGAATTTTTCATTTATCTGTGTAGGCACAATGCTTTTAGATTGTAATGCAAACCTTCTTTTGATCCTTCTTTTGTGAAGATAAGAAAATATCTACATTTCAAGTCTTTTGTGAAATGTCTTTACAAAAGTAGTACCTTAACCTTTCTTTATATATCCTATTTTCCAAAGGTATGGTCATTGTGAGAAGCAACATGGCATAATAGATAGAGATCTTGTCTCAAAGCCAGCAACACCTCTGTTCTAGTCCCACATACAGGTTGTATAACCTTGGGGAAGTCACTTAAGCAGCAATCTAAGACATATATGTGCAGAAAAGATACTGACATGCAATGATTGAGTTCCCTATTGCAGTGAAATCACAGGTTCCAGTCCTTTCCCTGTTCCTTGGTCATTTTAGGTATCATTCTCCATATCCTTTTCTGTTTTTCCACTTTAAAAAAAAAAATGAAACTACAGTGTGGACACTGTATATATTGAGAGGATTACTTCATGTTTCTTGTATGTCATACTCCTGTTAATACATCCCAAGATCATCAGCTTTTTAAATAGCATTTTTACACTGCTGACTCACATAACAGCTTGTCATTTACAATGACACATTTATAAGCTGGAGTACTTAGGTGGTATAATGCTTGCTTTTAACTCGCCATGAGGTGGCCAAACTATTTTAAGGTAAAATAACTTCTTTTAAAAATAATTTCATAATATCCAGAACTATTATTAAGGAAAATATCCATCACATATTTAAAACTCAGATCACACTAATGCCTTACACATCTCGGCTGCTTTCATTCAAAAGTGCTTAATAATAGATTGTCTAAAGCAGGACACTTTTGAAAGTTACATATTGAGTTTATTATGTGCTTTAAAAGAAAAGTGAGCTGTGCATAAAAATTCTTCCTGACAGTGTTGATGTGGGCTGAATTTGGGGTCAAATTGATCATGAGTCGTTCCAAAAGAATTACAAGACTCAGTGACTCAGTTTCCCAAGTTTTATTGCAATACTGTGAGTGACCACAGGGAGAGAACCAGAAAAGTGGAAAGGTTATCTCTCAAATAAGGAAAGGAAAGACAGTTATATTTCTAGTATGGATAAATTGATTATCAGTCTCATTATAATTTCCACTTTAGGGAGGTACAGGGGAGGGCCTGTCTTTCTCATTATAATAATCTCCACTTTAGGGAGACACAGGGTAGGGTTTATCCTGATTTGGAGTTCCTGGGGTCCTAAGCCAACCCTGGAGGCGGGTACCTTTTTCAGTGTAGGTGTGTTTTTGGTGAATCTGGGGACAAATTTGGCCTTTTCTGCACATGTCTCTTTCTGGTTCCCATGCTTAGTTTCAAAACATCTTCATTTATCCTTTATTTCTAGTTTGAGTTTCTATAGCCTGTCAATATATCATTGTTATAGTCTTAGGCCTTCATGGCCTCTCCCCCTCTGTTCCCATTATGGGTACTGATTTCTATGGGTATGAGAACTTGTAAATTATCCATTAACTGGGGTCTGCATCCCTCTTAGAGCTCATATCTGAATTAGCTTGGATCTTAGGTTTGTCTATTAACCCCCTTTTGCCTCCTACATCAGTGTGACCCTCCTAATCAATAAACTCCAATGGCTCCCTATTACCTCCAGGAACAATTATAAAATCCTCTATCTTTTAAAGTCCTTCACAACCTGTCCCCTTCCAACTTTTATAGTCTTCACACACTTTACTTCTTTTCACATCATCATCATCATCATAATTAATAGTCAACATTTATATAGCATTTACTACATATTTATATAGCACTGTGCTAACAGCTGGGAGTGGCTGACATGTAGTAAACATTTAATAAAAACATTCTGACTAACCAATTTTCAAAGGAACCTTTTCCAAACAGTTCCCCTTTGGTCAATTGCTACCAAATGCCTTTACACTGTTTTCTTTGCAGACCATCAGCATGGTGAAATTGCTTTGGTGATTTTTGTCTTCATGAAACATATCTCTCTCAAATACAAACGAAAATCTTATATCTGCTTAATTTTCTTAGTATTTACCCTCCTCTCCCACTTCAATCAATTGATAAAGCATTTATTAAGTGGTCAGAGTGTTCTGGAGATTTGCTAAGTGCTAGGGATACAAAGAAAGTGAAACACCATGCCTGCCCTCAAGGAGTTCACATTCTAATGGGAGAGATAACATACAAATACTGTATACATACAAGATATGTAATGAGAGAGAGAATGAATGGGAGTAGTGGTGGGAGGGACCAGGAGAGGCCTCTCTGAAAAAGTGAGATTCCGGCTGAGTCTGAAAAAAAGCCAGGGAAGCCAATAGATAAGTGGAAGTGAGGAGGAAGATCTCTCCGGACATGGGAAACAGACAATGAGAAGGCACATTGTCCAAAAATGGAGTGTTGTATGCAAGGAACAGCAAAGAAGCCATGGTCACTAGACTGAAGGATGTCTGGAGGGGAATAAAGGATATAACTGGAACATGACAAGATTTTAAGGCTTTAGATGCCAGAGGATTTTATATTTTGTTCTGGAGGTTACTGGAGTTGATTGAGTAGGTAGGTGACATGGCAGACCTGTGCTTTAGGAAGATGGCAACTGAGTGGAAGATTGGACTGGAGTGGGGAGAGACAAGGAAGCAAAACCAACCAGATGACTTTTGAAATAGTCTAGGTATGAGGTGATGAGGGCCTGAACTAAGTTTGTGTCTGTGTGAGTGGAGAGAAAGGTGGGGAGCATATTTGAGAGCTGTTGCAAAGGTAAACAGGTCTTGACAACAGAGTGGGTATGTGAAAGAAAAGTCAAAGATAACATGTAGATTGCCAACCTAGGTGACTGGGAAGACAGTGTAATTCTCTGAAGTAGCACTAATGAGGTTGGGAAGAGGGGAGGATTTGAGGGAAAGATAATGAGTCTAATTTTGGACGTGTTGAGTTTGAAATGCCTGTCAAAATGTACAAGAGGTAGTTAGGGATGTGACACTGGACCTCAGGAGAGAGGTTTGGACTGGGTAAATAGATCTGGGAGTCAGGCATAGAGATGATAATCAAACTTATGGAAGCTGATGAGATCACCAAGGGAAATCATATAGAGGGAAAAGAGAGGTACCAGGATAGAACCTTGAGAGATACCTGTGGTTAGTGGGCATCCACTGGAGAAGCTCTAGCAAAGAAGATGGAAGAGGAGTGGTCAGACAGGTAGGAGGAGGACCAGGAAAGAGGAGTGTCACAAACACCTAGAGAGGAAATGGTCTCCAAAAGAGATGATCAGCAGTGTCAAAGCCTGCAGAGAGGTCAACGAATTGGTGAGATAAACATTGAAATGAAAATTAGGAGATCTCTAGTAACATGGAAGAGAACAATTTCAGTTAAATAATGGGGTTGGGGGCAGCTAGGTGGCACAGTGGATAGAGCACTAGCCTTGGATTCAGGAGGACCTGAGTTAAAATCCAGCCTCAGACACTTGACACTAGCTGTGTGACCCTGGACAAGTCACTTAACCACAATTGCCTCACCGAAAACAAAAACAAAAACAAAAAAATAATGGGGTTGGAAGCCAGATTGCAGAGTTGGGAGGAGAGTGAGAGAAAAGGAAATAGAGTTCATGGCTTCCTCAAATTTAGTCAAGAAGGGAAGGAAAGATAGAAGGTAATCGATAGTGGGACAATAGAATTAAATAATGTTTTTTAAAGGATGGGGGTGGTATGAGCATGTTTGTAGGCAGATAGGGAGTGGCCAGTAGATAGGGAGAAACTGAAAATTAGAGAATGGGGATGAATCTGTTGGAGAAAACCAGAATGGATAGGATCCCTTTTGCTCATAGAGGGCTTTGTATTGGCTAGGAGAAGACTAAAAGCGGAGATAGTGGGAGATGTTTGAGTGATGTAAGATGAGAAGGAGGAAAGAAGGAACTGTCATTGAATGGCCTCAATTTTTTCAGTGAACTATATAACAAGAATCTCAGCTGAAGGGGAGGAAGGAAGGAAGGCATGCTGTAGGGTACTTGAAGGATTAGAAGTCTAGGAATAGCTGTCATGGTGAAGGGGAGAGTAAATTTGTTATGAAGTATGAGTATTGCCTTGCTGTAGAGGGGGCCCAGTTATGATTATTGTGAGAAAATAATTATTAATAATGAATTTCTTGGGGACCCAGAGTCCCAGTTTCAATTCTCTGCCTCCCCTCCCCCTTCAGTTCTTAGGAGGAAGTTTTAATCCTGTTCTGGGTGAGCCCAAGGAATGGAAATAGACTCTTTTGTCTAGTTTGGTGAACTGATTATACCACACCTGGATAATGGACTTTGCCTGGAGCAACTTAGGAGGTAGTCTTTTGCATTCTTCCCCCTGATGTCATCTGTAGAGCTCATTTTAATATGGACCACCCTCAAGTCATGTCAACCAATGGAATTGAATGATGCTAGCCAATTAGCTTTGATCAGTGTCTAAATGACCCGCTTGTATCAAAAGAGCATAAAAGTGGAGACCGTTCAAAGAGTCAGCCTCCTTGTTCTCTGCTTTCCGTTATCCTGCTGTCAGTTGGTGAGTACTCTCCTCGTAGGACAGTGTAGGCTGGTAGGCCATGTGCTCTCTTAGAGACAATATGACACTAGGGTTTTTCTGCTTGTTTTAAATGCCACAGGACCAATAGTTTACTGATATGCAATAATAATAATACTTACTGCCTAAATGGGTGCAATGGTCATTATTATATAAATAGCCATTAATATATAAGTAGAAATAATTTAGAAAACCCAGCCTCGCCCCCAATAATTTAGAAAACACATTATATAATATAAATTTGTAGAGGATCCAGTCATCATTGTTTCCTGACCTCTTCCACATCTGTTCAGCCTAAATAGGGATCAAAGGTGGAAATAATACAAAGTTTAAGTTGGGAGTAGGTCAAGGGGGCAAGTGATTGCCATAAAGAGGATAGTGTAAAGTTGAACTAATTCATGAAGGCATCAAGATTGGGAAGAAGAAAAAGTGTAACCAGTGAAAAGGTAATAGCCTGAAAAAAACAAACAAGCTGGGTGGGCTGGAGGAATTAGAGGATGCCACAGGGATGAAAGGTAGGATTAAGGGTTGTGAGGCCAGGGGAAATATAGAATAGTAAGATGCTTTGATAAGATAAAGACATTTCATAGTTCCTGAACATGGAAACGGAGTACTCATAAGATGGCAAGATTGAGGGGATGGTCATCTCTATGTGTTGATCCAGTACAGTGAAGAAGTCAGGCATACGAACCAAATCTATTATAGCAGGACTTGTTCTGTAGGGCCCATCACATGACCATGTTATGCAAGTCCTCACAATGTAAATTCCTCCATTTTGACCTTTCCCATGATTGCTTGTGGATCACTGCATAAAAAGACACTGTTAAGGATGAATACATGGATTAGGGAGACCAAAATGAATGCCTAAGTAGTACCTCATTTTAATTTACTTAATTTTAAATCATTTTAGATAATTTAAACATTTCAAGACATCAAGCACATATGCCTTCCTTGTCAATTGAAGTGAATTCAATTACTGGGCAAAGAGGAGAGAGAAAAGAGAAGAGGATGAGACAAAGTCAGAAGAACCTTCAGAAACCATGTAGTTCAACAGTAACTAAACCAGTTCCTTAGCGAGCAACCATATTAAGAGTTCGGGGGAAAGGATAAGAAACCATCAAAAGAGACAACAAAACACAAGTTAGGGGGCAGCTAGGTGGCACATTGGATAGAGCACCGGCCCTGGAGTCAGGAGGACCTGAATTCAAATCCGGCCTCAGACACTTAACACTAGCTGTGTGACCCTGGGCAAGGGGGGGACACAAGTTAGAGAAATCAGAGGACTTTTCTGATCAATCTAGGTTTTAGTGCCTGATCCTCAATACTTTGCATTTATGTGGCACATATTTTATACTTTGTTGTTGTTGCTGCTATTGTTCAGTCATGTCCAACAGTTTGTGACCCCATATGCCAGGCCCTTCTGTCCTCCACTCTCTCCCAGAGTCTGTCAAAGTTCATGCTCATTGCTTCCATGACACTATCTATCTCATCCTCTGCCATGCTCTTCCCCTTTGGCCTTCAATCTTTCCCAACATCAGGGTCTTTTCTAATGAGTCTTGTCTTCTCATTATCTGGCCCAAATCTTTAAGCTTAAGCTTCAGTATTTGACCTTCTGGTGAATAGCCAGAATTTTATCTGTGTACATTAAATGACCACTTCCTCCCCCCACCCCCCAATAGAATGTAAACTCTTTGCAGGCAGGAATATTTCTTTTTTTAAAAATCTGTATCCCCAGCACCTGGCACAGTGACTAGTATATACATACATCACATGTTTCATAAATACTTTTTGAACTGAATAAGAGGAAAAGCAGGAATGTATGATGTACCTCTGAAGCCAAAGGAACAGAAAGTATCTAGAATCAAGGAATAGTTAACTGCCACTTGCTGCAGAAAAGTTAAGAAGGATGGGAAGTGAGAAAAGATTTTTAGATCACTTAATTAGAAGGTCACCAATGGGGAGAGGAGAGGGAAGGGAAGAGTCAGTGGAGTATTAGGGATAGCAGCCAGAGTAGAAGGGTTGAAAAGACAACAAAGTGCTTTGTTGAGAAAGTCTAGGAAATTGGGGGCAGCTAGGTAGCACAGTGGATAAAGCACTGGTCCTGGATTCCGGAGGGCTTGAGTTCAAATCTGGCCTCAGACACTTGACATTCACTAGCTGTGTGACCCTAGGCAAGTCACTTAACCCTCATTGCCCTGGAAAGAAAGGAAAGAAGGAAGGAAGGAAGGAGTAAGTGTAGGAAATTGATTAGTTTTTCAAGCAATTTCACAGTGAAGGTGAGGCAAGTAATGGAGTTTTAGGATTTGGAACGCCAGAGTATTGTTGTAGTAAGTAGGGCCACTTTCTGTCTACCTGACCTTGAACAAGTTTCTAAACTAAATTAGGCCTCAGCTTAAGAGGATTGGAATAAATTACCTCTAAATAGAAAAAAAAAACCTAGCTATTTAAGATGCATAAAAAGTGGACTGATAGGCCAGTCCCCTGATATTTTAGGTTTAATATTGGAAAAAAAAAATAAGATACACATGTCATTCAACAGTTAACAGAAAAGAGATTCAGAATAGTCCATAAGAATAGACATTAAGGACACCTTTAGTTGATTTAGCTGAGCAAAGCTCCCTTGTCTGAGTGCTCTACCACCCAAACATGGGAGATCTCCCTACGTGGCGTTTCTCTTGGCTGGTTTGCATTCAGGTGATAAAGAGCCTTCTTCAGTCCTCTCATGCAACTAAGTCTTGGAGAATGTCTGGATACCTTCTAAGGAAAATGTAGCCTAACTTGCATAGGGTAAGAGATTAGGATGTTGCGCCTACCAGAATGAAGCAGAATGAAATGCTAAGCACAGAAAGAACAATATATATAGGAAGGCCTCTTCCTCAGAGACAAATGTAAAGGAGAGAATGGGTGCTGATACTCAACTTCTCTGAGGAGGGGAGCAGTAGGATTTCTTGACAGATAGCCACAGCCTCTTCAGGAAAATACTAGGCTAAACTGTCTACTGGCAAGTATAGGGTGGGGTGTAGTTGAGGACTTGAAAGAGAAAAGGGTTTGAAATCATCAGTCAGCATGAGGAATGAGAGATTGTGGCTACAATCAGGTCTGGAGAATCTCCTTTCAAAGACTCAGCCTTCTGGTATAGTTTTTGTTGTTGTTGTTTTGGGGGTTTTTTGTTTTGTTTTTTTGGTGAGGCAATTGGGGTTAAGTGACTTGCCCAGGGTCACACAGCTAGTAAGTGGCAAGTGTCTGAAGGCATATTTGAACTCAGGTCCTCCTGAATCCAGGGCCGGTGCTCTATCCACTGGGCCACCTAGCTGACCCTCTGGTATAGTTTTGCCAAGGTTGTCATTTTGGTTGTTCTTACAAAGAACAGTGAGTTGGGCAAGAAAGATACCGAATCCTTATCCTTTCCTCCCAAATCCACCCTTCATCCCATCATCTTTGTTTCTCTCAACGGTCCTGACATTCTTATGTCATTCTAGTCAAGAACAAGAAAAAAAAAAACCTAGAAGTCATTCTTGATTCTTAAATTTTTTTTACTCTTCATTCCCCATCAATTCCAATATCCAATCAGTTACCAAGTTACAGTCAATCAGATCTCCTTTAACATCTCATATTTGTCCTGTTTTGTTCCCCATTAAAAATTGTTTACACTTTATAATTCATTAAGACCAATATCCAAACAGTTACCAAATATAGTCTGTTTGATTTCCTTTAACTTCTCATATTTGTCTTTCTTTCTGCACCTCTGCAGCTGCTACCCTAGTTCAGCCCTCATTACCTCTTTCCCAGGCTATTAAAAAACAAAACAAAAGGGGCAGCTAGGTGGTGCAGTGGATAGAGCACCGGCCCTGGAGTCAGGAGGACCTGATTTCAAATTTGACCTCAGACACTTAACACTTACTAGCTGTGTGACCCTGGGCAAGTCACTTAACCCCAATTGCCTCACCAAAAAAACCCAAAACAAAACACCAAGACCTTCTAATTGATCTCCCAGCCTCAAGTCTTTATCCTCTCTAATCCACCCCTTACCCAGTTGCCAGACTGATATTGCTAAAGTGTGAGCCTGACCAGGGTTCTCTTTGGCTCAAGGCTTCAATGGTTTCCTCTTCCCATTAGGTCAGGGTTCTTAACCTGGGGTCTGTGAACTTGTTTCTTTAATATTCAGATAAATGTATTTGAATGTAATTAATTGCCATTGTAATCCTATACATTTTACTTTATGCGTTTTAAAATATCATGCTGAGGTTTCACCAGACTGCTGAAGGAATTCTTGGCACAAAAAGGGTTAAGAATTCCTTCACTAGGGGCAGCTAGATGGTGCAGTGGATAGAGCATCGGCCCTGGATTCAGAAGGACCTGAGTTCAAATCCAGCCTCAGACACTTAACATGGACTAGCTGTGTGACCTTGGGCAATTCACTTAACTCCAATTGCCTCACCAAAAATAAAAAGAATTCCTTCACTAGAACCAAGGAGAGATTCCTAGGTTTCCCATTTAAAGCCCCTCACAATTTGCCCCAGCCTATCTTTCTAGCCAAGTACACAAGACTCCTCACACACTCTATGTTCCAAGACACACCGGTCAGCTTGCTGTTCCCTGTAGGTGGCATTCTGTCTTCCCCCTTATCTTTGCATAGGTTTGACCAGGAGGGTGCTGGTTAACAATGAACAGCTGTCTCTCTGGAGGAAAACAAATGTATCCACACTAAACTTAATCTGTATTTATGAATACTTGCTTCCATCTAGATACCAAATAACACAGCAAAACAATCCTTGATTTGTAACATTTGCTGATTTCTGAGGTGTGGGTGCTCACACTGAAAATTTAACATTCAGGGCAGCGAGGTGGCACAGTGGATAGAGCACCAGCCCTCGAGTCAGGAGGACCTGAGTTCAAATCCAGCCTCAGACACTTGACACTTACGAGCTGTGTGACCCTGGGCAAGTCACTTAACCCCAATTGCCTCACCCCCCCCCCCAAAGTAAACATTTAGGGGCAGCTAGGTGGTGCAGTGGATAGAGCACTGGCCCTGGAGTCAGGAGTACCTGAGTTCAAATCCGGCCTCAGACATTTGACACTTACTAGCTGTGTGACCCTGGGCAAGTCACTTAACCCCAATTGCCTCACAAAAAAAAAAAGAAAAAGAAAATTTACGATTCAGCTCTTGGGAAACAGTTTTAGCTGGCTCCTGTCCCTGGCTTGGAGCCTACCTAGAATGTGTTTCCCCCTCACCTCTACCTCCTTTGCGTCCTTCAAAATATAACTCAGGTGCTATCACTAGGCTTTTTTTTTTTTTTTTTTTTTTTTTTTTTACACCAACGTTAATTTATTTTTCCGTTACATGTAAAGATAGTTCTCAACTTTTGTTTATACATGCTTTACAATTTCAGATTTTTCTCCCTCCCTCCCTCCCCTCCCTCCCCCCTCCCCTAGACAGCAGGTAATCTGATATAGGTTATATCTATATATATCTATACATATACATATAGATATATATATACACACACATATATATACACATAATAACATTAATCCTATTTCTGCATTAATCCTGTTACAAGAGAAAGAATCAGAGCAGTGATGCAAAACCTCAAAATAGAAAAAAAAAACAACAGCACCCAAAACAAAAGAAATAATATGGTTCAATCAGCATCTATACTCCACAGTTCTTTCTTTCTTTTTTTTTCTTGGATTTGGAGATCCTCTTCTATCATGAGTTCCCTGGAACTCTTCTGTACCATTGCATTGGTGAGAAGAATATAGTCCATCACAGTAGGTCAACACTCAATGTTGATGATACTGTGTACAATGTTCTTCTGGTTCTGCTCATCTCACTCATCATCAGCTCACGTAAGACCCTCCAGGTTTCTCTGAACTCTTCCTGCTCATCATTTCTTACAGCACAATAGTATTCCATTGTATTCATATACCACAACTTGTCCAGCCATTCCCCAATTGATGGGCACCCCCTCAACTTCCAATTCCTTGCTACCACGTAAAGAGCAGCTATAAATATTTTTGTACATGTGGGTCCCTTTCCCCCTTCCATGATTTCTTTGGGCAAAAGACCTAAAAGTGGGATTGCTGGGTCAAAGGGTATGCACAGCTTTATCGCCCTTTGGGCATAATTCCAAATTGCTCTCCAGAATGGTTGGATCAGCTCACAGCTCCACCAACAATGCATTAGTGTTCCAATTTTCCCACAGCCTCTCCAACATTTATTATCTTCCTTTTTTGTCATTTTAGCCAATCTGATAGGTGTCAGGTGGTACCTCAGAGTTGTTTTAATTTGCATCTCTCTAATCATTAGAGATTTAGAGCATTTTTTCATATGGGAATAGATAGCTTTGGTTTCTTCATCAGAAAACTGCCTGTTCATATCCTTTGACCATTTCTCAATTGGGGAATGACTTGGATTCTTATAAATTTGATTTAATTCCCTATATATTTTAGAGATGAGGCCTTTATCAGAAGCACTGGCCTCAAAAATTGTTTCCCAGCTTTCTGCCTCCCTTCTAATTTTGGATGCATTGCTTCTGTTTGTACAAAAATTTTTTAATTTAATATAATCAAAATCATCCACTTTGCATTTTATAATATACTCTATCTCATGTTTGGTCAAAAACTGTTCTCCTTTCCAAAGATCTGATAGGTACACTATTCCTTTCTCTCCTAATTTACCTATGGTATCACCTCTTATGTCTAAATCATGTATCCATTTTGACCTTATTTTAGTATAAGGTGTAAGATGTTGGTCTAAGCCTAATTTCTGCCATACTATCTTCCAGTTTTCCCAGCAGTTTTTGTCAAATACTGAGTTCCTATCCCAGAAGCTGGAGTCTTTGGGTTTATCAAACACTAGGCTTTTTTTTTAATGCCCCTAGTTGTTCGTTCCCTTCACCCTAAAAGTATTTGTATCCATGACATGTGTATGCATGTATGTACATGCATGCATGTGCATGTATATATTAAATTGACTTATCTATGTACATATTGTTTTCATTTATTATGTTCCAGGCTAGGGAAATGAAGAAAGGCAAAGTCATTGTCCTCAAGAAGCTCAGATTCTAATGCGGAAGTCATGTAAACAACTAGATAAATACAAGATATGTATTGCATGCATACATGTACACGTACACGTACACGTACACATACACATACACATACACATACACATACACATACACATACACATACACATACACATACACATACACATACACAAACACATACATGGAAGGTACTCTCAGAAGGAGAGGGCCTAACAGCTGTGGGGAAGGGATGGCCTTTTGCAGAAGAGTGATGGTTGAGTTGGGGGCAAGGGACTGATTTATCTCTCTCTGTATTCTCCCTATGTTCAGCATGGTACCTGGTACAGTAAGCACTCCATAAATACTTGTTGAATTGAACTTGATTCCAACAGCAGGTTCAGGGTACCCACTGTAAAGTGTGAACATTGAGATCAGCAGACACTGAAGCAAATAAAGCTTACTTTATGTGACACCAACTATCTTGCTTGAACAGCTTCCAGAGCTGTTAACACTGTATTAAATTCAGTCGGCACTTCAGCTCTATACATTCTTGGTTGTTTAGAAGCAGAGAGAAAAAGAACATTTGAAACAAAACATTTGACTTTTGGCCTCCCCCCGAAATCTTTAAGTAGTTTTATAGAGGGAGGCCAGTTCTATGACAAATAGAGGACCACAGCTTTGCATGTAGACATCTCCCTTTTCCTAACAAGGGATGTTTATTTGCCAGGATGTGGCCCCACATTTCAAGTTGTTAACTTAGAATAGTTGGATATAAACTTGCTAGGTTGTTGAATTCATTTGAATTTGTGTTGCTAAACTCATTCTATTTATTCTTGCTTTTCTACCTCCAATAAAAGTTTGGAAGATTTACCTTCTAATTCTCTTAAAAACATGCAGCTAAATGACAGTCTTTGTTACAAAAACAAACAAGTATTAACATGGCAGCTCCAGAAGACCTTCCCTTTAGCAATTAGAGTTTACATAACTAAAAATATTCCAGTAGGACACATTTTCTCTCCTAGTTTTTAGTCAAAAGTAAACAACAAAGTTTTAAAATAAAAACGAACAGCCACCGTTTTGTAGTTTCTTCTCTCCCCCCCCCCCCTTTAAAGGCTAGTTTAGGGTTTAAAAGAAAACCTGTTGGGTAGGGTGGAATAGATGTTACCACATTGTGAACAAACTCGTATTCTTTTGCTAATGACCTCAGCTCCTGCCTGAATCTTTATTACCAGTAAAGAGAACAGTAGTTCTAGTTTTCTCTGTAAGATCACATTGACTGAAGGAGTGTAATTAGTGTTTAATTAGTAGTGAGCTCAGTTGGAGATATGGACTTCTTAGAATACTTCGATGACCAGAAACAAGTGGTCACATAGGACACTATGATCTAATTTACTCTCTTGAGGTCGACTCAGCATTATAGGGAAAAGGAGTTACCAGGAAGCTTCTGCAAATAAATGTTATTTTTTTCTTTGTCTTTCAAGTGAATTAATCCTAGTGTCTTAACAATAGTGTTAGCAAACTTTTTTTTAACATATTTCTTTTAACTTTGCTTGGTTGTTGTTCTTTTTTTAATGTAATAGCTGTGATGTACAACATGGCAGGTACAGTATTTACAGAAAGCAATAGAAGCCTTCAAAATTTGGTAAGAACGGCCTCTTTTAGGGGGCAGCTAGGTGGCGCAGTGGCCCTGGAGTCAGGAGGACCTGAGTTCAAATGTGATCTCAAACAACTAGTGTGACCCTGGGCAAGTCACTTAACTCCAATTGCTTCACCGAAGAAAAAAAAAGGCCTCTTTTAACTTTGTAGCTTTGTTTACTTATAAGCCTTAAAAACTGAATTTTGATGGCTCCATTTTAATATCTATTTCCTGTAGCAGATAGGAGTGAGAAAAACAAACTCCATAATGGAATACAAGGGGGCTTAAATTATATATGGGTAATGGTCTTGAAATGAAGTCCACTGATGCCTGAAATGTAAAGATGGGTTATGAACAATAACAATTTCAGACTCTTTTTCCTCCACCCTCTCCTCCCTGCCCCTAGAAATGGTAAAAGACGAGTCTTTCACCTTACAAAGTCTTAAGCCTCCAGGGGATTCCTGTGTTTTCTCTTTTGTTTAAAATGTAGGTTTGGTTTTACACACACACATACACACACACACTCACACTCACAAATGATAAGGTATTCTCTTTCCTTTCCTCTCAGTTAAGTATGTTACTTTCAAGACCACTTCTTTCAACCCCAAAGAAGATTACAGAGCAGATATCCTGTGAGAGCCCTCCATGTAAGAAGCCAACATGAAATCATTAAGGCGAATTTTCAAGATGCATCGAATTGTCACTGCAAATGTCAGGCTGCTGAAGATGACACTTGCAGCTAATCCAGAAAGAGTTGTTGTTTGTCTAGAACTGGTTCCTTAGGTGTGTCAACCACTCGCTTGCTGTTCCTGATTCATAGCAGGGTATTGGGCTTTTACAATGTTTCTCTAAAAAAGAAACAGTACATTTTTTAGGTGTCTGGGGAAACTTTTTTTTTAACTGAGTTTTATATTATATCAATGGAAGTTTTCATGAATGGGAGCTTAGTGCCTCCTCTGCACACCTGAATCATCATTCATAGGGTAATTACGGGTGACACACTTTAGCTGTTCCCCTGTTTGTGAAGCTTTGTTAAGTTTCCATAGAAACTCTAGCAGATATTGTTCTTTAAGCTCTGTTAACCTGTAAAGCAGATTCAAACCGCTTAGGCTAGACCAGTGGAGTGGAAGCCAAGTTCATTTTTAATGTTCTTCTTGCCTCTTCTTGCATACTGCTCTCCCTTTGAGTGGTAGTGCTCTAGAATTACACCAAACTGATGCTCAACAATCCCAGATCATCTCAACACCCTTTACATGCTACAGATAGATTCTGCTAATAGAGCAGGGTATAGAGTGCTGATCCCAGCTCCTAGGACCCTATCCTTCTTAGCATCATAGAATTAGAGATGAAAGGGATATTAGAAGCCATTTGATCCATCCCTCCCCCATTTTACAAATGATCAGAGAGGTTAAGTACCTTGCCCAGGATCTCACAGGTAGTAAGGGTTAGGGACAGGATTTGAACTCAAGTTGCAAAATGATCACTATCTACCAATAATTCTTCCACCCACATATGTTAGGCCAATTTTTCTTCAAAGGCAACAAAGCTGTCTCTGGGACTTCATTGACCCAGGGGCTATGCCTCACTTAATGTAATTTCCTGGCAGTTCTGGCAGTATTCGTGTGACTTTCTAGTCACCCAAGGGCACTAAAAGGCCCACTCATGTAGGCCTTTGCTCTTCAGACTTGGCAGATGTCCCCAAACCATGTGAGTCACCCTACCCTGCCATGCTTTCCATAAAAAGAAAAGGGAGGCCTCTTCTACTGGAGCTAAGATGAGTTAAGGCAGGAGTCTACTCAGGTCTTGATTTGAAGTCCAGCAGTCTATCCCTTCTGTCTTCCAGATGTCTAAGGAAATAACGCATAGTACTGTTTAATAAATACTGTAGCGTGTGCGTAAACGTGGTATAAAAAGAGTTAAGAAGATTCAGGAAATATTTCTAGCTGGAGGAGTTGGGGAGAGATGATGAGGAAAGACTTCACAGAAGAGATGGTCCTAGAGCTAGGAAATGCAATCAATTTATGTGTAGGGAATGACATGAGCAAAGGCAGAAAGTTAGGATATCTTCAGGGAGTGGCCAATCGTCCAATTGGGAGAATAGAGTATGTGGAGGGGAATCTGAAATAAACTGTGAAAGGTTCCTTAGAGCCTGACCTGCCAGAGTAAGTGATCTGCAATGGGTTCACACCTACTATATGTCAAGCACTGGGGATAAAAATTGCCAAAGTGAGGGAATTCTTTGTCCTGCAGGAACTTTCAGTCTCATAGGAGGAGGTAACACTTATAGGAAACTAGAAGCAAGGAGGGATAGTTTGATTTGGAAAATTAGAGGAATGGAGAGTAGAGCAGTGGAAATCAGAGGTGGGAGAAGTAGCAACAGCATATAATAGGGTTCTTCATCCTCTCTCTTAAAAAAAAATCAGGGGCAGCTAGGTAGCACAGTGGATAAAGCACTGGCCCTGGATTCAGTAGGACCTGAGTTCAAATCTGCTCTCAGACACTTGACACTTACTAGCTGTGTGACCCTGGGCAAGTCACTTAACCCTCATTGCTCAACAAAAAACAAAAACAAAATAAAAAATCAACTTTGGAACTGCTTAAGATTTCCATCTTCGTGGAAAAGCAACATTGAGGCCTGCCATGATGACCTCTGAAGGAAGAAAGAGAACCACTAGTAGTAACAGAGGAGCCAGTCAGCCAACAAACATCCATTAAGTTCCTACTCTGCACCAGAAACTGTACTAAGAACTGGGAATACAAAAAGACAGTCCCTACCCTTGAGGGGCTGACAGTCTAATAGGGGAGACAGCGTGTAAATAACTATATACAAACAAGATAATTTGGAAATAATTAACAGAGGGAAGTCACTAGAATGGAGAGGTTGGTTGGGAAAGGCTTCTTTTATTTTTATTTTATTTTTTTTTTCAGGGCAATGAGGGTTAAGTGACTTGCCCAGGGTCACACAGCTAGTTAAGTGTCAAGTGTCTGAGGCTGAATTTGAACTCAGGTCGTCCTGAATCCAAGGCCGGTGCTTTATCCACTGTGCCACCTAGCTGCCCAGGAAAGGCTTCTTTTAGAGGGTAGTCCTTTAGGTGGGAAATGAAGGAAGCCTTTCCTGATCCCATGAAAGGTCATGAAAAGCAAAGAAGAAAGTATCCAGGAGGAGAAAGTGGGCAGTCAGTGGTGTCACTGTCAATGTCAAAAAGATTGAGGACTGAAAAAAAGATCTTTAGATTTAGCAACTGAGGGACCACCAGTATACTTGGAGGGAGCAGTTTCAGTTGGGTGGTGAGATCAGAAGCCAGACTGCAAAGGCTGAGTGGACTGTGAAGAAGCAGAACAATGACTGCAAACGATTTCTCTAGGAATTTGGCAGTCACAAGGAGAGATACAGGACAATAATTGAGAGGAATCCGGTGGAGGATTTTTTTTTTCTTTCCTTTGGTTCTTTAAAGGATGAGGGATATCTGGGTATGCTTGGAAGCAACTGGAAAGAAGCTGATCTATAAAGAGACTGGAAATTAAACAGAGAAAGAGGATAAATGGAGGAAATGGGATAAACTGCGCAAGAGAAACAGTAGTAACCTAGTAACCTTAGCAAAGAAAGAGGTCTCCTCTTTTGAGATAGGAGCAGAGGAGGAGTGTGGGAGGAATTTGGGATCTTCACAGCACATGGCCTCATTCAAAGTCATTAGAAAAACTGATTCAAATACCAGATTCTGCTGCTTGCTTGTGCAAGCTTGGACAAATTATCTCACCTCCTTGGGCTTCACTTTCTCCTCTGTAAAATGAGGAAATTGCACTGGGTGATTTCTGGAGTAGAAGGTTCCCTTCTTGTCCATGATCTTAGAGCTGTTTTTTTGTTTGTTTTTATTGGGGTTTTTGTTTTGTTTATTTTGTTTTGTTTTGTTTTTGGTGAGGCAGTTGGGGTTAAGTGACTTGCCCAAGGTCACAGAGCTTGTAAGTATCAAGTGTCTGAGGCTGGATTTGAACTCAGGTCCTCCTGAATCCAGGGCCGGTGCTTTATTCACTGCGCCACCTGACTGCCACCTAGTTACCCCATATCTAGGAGATGTTAAGGGAAATCCTTCAGCTGCTCCCAGGAATTGTTCAAGGTTTCTGTGGGCTGTCTTCGCTTAGAAAATTCCTTTGTTTCCTAAGGCAGCTAAGGACTGGAGCAGATCCGTTAGTTCTATTTTGATCCTTTCTTATATAGCTTATAGGTGACCCTGACAACTTCAAATAATACCCTGGCACTCAGGGCCTGTAGAATACTTTAATTAAAACTACCCAGCTAGGTAACAATAACCTGCCAGCTGGCCATGTTCTCAAGTGTCCACATACAAAAAGACTCTGGAAATATCAGATATACATGAAGCCACCAGGAAGAAGTGATTGATGGTGGGTGAGTTATCTAAGCCAGAGGTCAGAAGTAATCATGGCAGGCCTCAATGTTGCTTTTCCATGAAGATGGAAATCATAAGCAGTTTCACAGTTGATTTTTTAAGAGAGAGGATAAGGAACCCTATAATATACTGTTGCTACTACTCCCACCATCAAATTGGACCTATGACATCAACTCCTATTTTTGTCATCCTCTTTTCCTGAACTCTGAAGTAGAAATAACCTATAATTTTTATGGTGGCTTGGGTAGACCTATCAAGCTTCTTTCTTGCGTCTGGTCAGACATAGAGTCCCCAATTTTTCTTGATTTTTGAAGTGTTTCCTCATATATAAAGAGAGAATACTAAATTAAATTAAATCATTTTATTTTTTGTTTTCATGGGGAAGGAAATGCTAGGGAATTTTTGGAGACTATAGCTATGACATATTAAGGATAATGAGAGAAGAAATAGTTAAGTCCCCATAAATTGTAAATCCATTGCTAGACCAAGAGTTGAACACATTTGTGTATATACAGTCTAACATTGTCTCAATTTATGACTTGCCTTGCCTACACAAAATAGTTTCTAGAAATCTAACACAAAGAAACAAACTATTATTTAGCTCACTTTTTAAAAATTGAACTGCTTACTATACCCTATTTTTCTTTAAAGAAACAATATCAAATTATTCAGACTATGTAGTTGGACTGTGTGTTTTCACAGACAACTAGCATAATACCAGCACATGGAAAGCATTTAATAAATTCTAGTCGATTGAGTAAGATGTCTTAGACTGATGTACATCAGCTATCATATTGAGTTGTTTCAGTCATGTCTGACTCTTTGTGATCCCATTTGGGGTTTTCTTGGCAAAGATACCAGAGTCATTTGCCATTTCCTTCTCTAGGTCATTTTTTTTTTTGGTGAGGCAGTTAGGGTTAAGTGACTTGCCCAGGGTCATACAGCTAGTAAGTGTCAAGTGTCTGAGGCTGGATTTGAACTCAGGTACTCCTGAATCCAGGGCTGGTGCTTTATCCACTGTGCCACCTAGCTGCCCCTGGATCTTTTTTAGATGAGGAACTGAGGCAAACAGGGTTAAGTGACTTGCCCAGGGTCACACAGCTAGTAAGTAACTGAGGCTACATTTGAATTCAAAAAGAAAAGTCTTCTTGACTCCAGGTCCAGATCTATAGCCACTGTGCTGCCTAGCTGCCATTCAGCTATCATAGTTTGGTTGAAAGTGTTAAGAAGTTTGCTTTATTCAGAAACTTTTCTACCTTAAATTATGTAAATAGACAACAGATAAAATGTGAGGGGGTAGTGTGTGTGTGTGTGTGTGTGTGTGTGTGTGTGTGTAGGGGGAGTCTGTTAACATTTCAATGATAGTGGGACCATTACATGTAGAGCCTGTTTTCTAACACTGGTCTGACTTAGTGAGTTCCCAGTCATAGGGGAAATTCAGGCAAAATGTGGGTGTTCATTTAGTAGGTATGTTGTAGAGATGATTTTTTGTTCCCATTCAAGTTGGATGACTAGATTCACTCTGGCACTCATAATATTGCTAATGTCAATTTAAAATGTGCTTTCTGATTTATAATGTGCTTCACATAAATTATCTCATTTGATCATTACAGTACTTCTTTGGTAGGTAGTACAAGAAATATTATATCTATTTTACAGAATAGCTCAAAAAATTTAATTTCCCCATGGTAACCTAGCCTGTCAGTGGCTGATTTGTCAGTCAATAAACATTTAATAAGCACCTACTATGTACCAGGTACTCTCCTAAGCAATGAGGACATAAAGAAAGGCAAAAAGCCGGCCCTGCCCTTAAGGAGCTCACAGTCTAAGGGGGAAGACAACATGTGAACAACTATGCAAAGATATATACAGGATAAATTGAAGATAATCAACAGATGGAAGGTGCTGCCATTTAGGGGGATTGGGAAGGGCTTCTTATAAAAGATGAGATCTTAGCTAGAACTTGAAGGAAGCAGGAGGTAAAGATGAGGAAGGAGAAAATGCCAGAGTTATTATTGTTGTCATTGTTGTTAAGTAATTTCAGTCATGTCTGACTCTTCATGACCCCATTTAGGGTTTTCTTGGCAAAGATACTGGAATGGTTTGTGATTTCCTTCTCCAGCTCATTTTTATTTATTTATTTATCTAACTATCTATTCATTCATTCATTCATTCATTCATTCATTCATTCATTCATTTGTTTGTATGTTTATTTATTTTTGCGGGGTGATAAGGGTTTAAGTGACTTCCCCAGGGTCACACAGCTAGTAAGTGTCAAGTGTCTGAGGTCCTCCTGAATCCAGGGCTGGCGCTTTATCCACTGCGCCACCTAGCTGCCCCCCTTCCAGCTCATTTTTACAGATGAGGAAACTGAAACAAACAGGGTTAAGTGATTTGCCTTGGGTCACACAGCTAGTAAGTTTCTGAGATCAGATTTTAACTCAGGTCTTCCTGACTCTGTCATTGAACTATAAAATGTTAACCACACAAGATAACTTTTCTTTTTTTTGGTGAGGTAATTGGGGTTAAGTGACTTGCCCAGGGTCACACAGCTAGTAAGTGTCAAGGGTCTGAGGCCAAATTTGAACTCAGGTCCTCCTGAATCCAGGGCTGCTGCTCTATCCACTTAGCTGCCCCAAGATAACTTTTCTACAATTATGTGTTTCCACTAGTAAATGCAAAATATTTTTTAAAATACACTTTCTATTTTCTCTCAATATTTTTTCTTTTTAAAAAGATGTTTTTATAACTTTTTGCATCATACACATTTCCCAACACATTTCCCCCACTGACTCCTTAAAAAGGGGGTTATATGGGGGCGGCTAGGTGGTGCAGTGGATAAAGCACTGGCCCTGGATTCAGGAGGTACCTGAGTTCAAATCTGGCCTCAGACACTTGACACTTACTAGCTGTATGACCCTGGGCAAGTCATTTAACCCCCATTGCCCTGCAAAAAACCCCAAAAAAACAAACAAAAAAAGGGGGTTATATTCTTATATACATATTATGAAAGAGGAAAAAAATAGTTCAACAAAACTAATATATAAGGCAAGTCTGACATTTTCATGTATACTCATTGTCTCACTCTTCTGAAAATGCATTCTTATATC
Source organism: Dromiciops gliroides (assembly GCF_019393635.1). NCBI lineage: Eukaryota > Metazoa > Chordata > Mammalia > Microbiotheria > Microbiotheriidae > Dromiciops > Dromiciops gliroides. The sequence goes on from NC_057865.1 coordinate 176,747,070, forward strand.
TTTTTTGGGTGGGGGCAAATTTGGTTACTATAATTTCCCAGCTTTCAGTTTCACTTGTTTTATGGTTGTTCTTTTCATTTACATCGCTGTAGCCGTTGTGTATATTGATTTCCCTGATTGTGCATTCTTCACTTTTCATCAATTCATATAGGTCTTCCTATGCTTCTTTATATTCATCATTTCTTACAAGACAGTTACATTCCATTTCATCCATCTACTACAACTTGTTTAGCCGTCCCCCAAATAATGAAATGCCAAAAGTTTTAAAGGGAATTGTTCTTCCCTACAATGTTAGCATTACTTTACATTGTGGTTTTCTATTTATGTAATCAGTAAAAAACTTTTATATTTTTATATCAGGGAAAAAGACCAAAGTAGAAAACAGATCCTCCTTAAGCAAGAAGGCAGATACCATCCTTTTTTAATTTGAGAATTCAAAAGATAATATATCTCTTGCAGAAACATCTTCTGCACTTTTTAGGTACATAAGAGAATACACCTAAAGTTTGGGCTACAAGGTAAACATTTTCTAATCCCCACCCCTCTGGAACATGGTCAAATAGTTACTTAATAAATTTTTGATGGAAATGATAAGATTCATAAGTCAAGAGAAACAGCAGAGGTGAAGCAGTGTATGAAGTAATCAGAAAAACAGGGACTGAGTCCATTGCTTTTTTAAATCAAACTAGGCCCTTGAGTTTAAAATAAACACTCCAAGACTTGACTTATAAGACTTGACTTCCCTGGAGAAAGACTGGGCTAGAGCTCTTTAGCCCTAAAGCATTTACATTCCTGCATCTTTACAAAAAGATCAGCAGACAGATAATCTACTCATTGAAACTATGAGTCACACTTCACAGACTGTAAGCAAAGTACAGTATTTGACTATATACCTGTATCTTTGGGGGTTGGTACTCATTCACAACCATGGATCTAGAAATAGAAAGTGGTAAAAAAAAAGACATCTATTTTCATGCATTGGAGTGTTGGATTTTGAGGTTACAAGCACAAGAGTACTTATAACAACCAGTAGATGTTTACCTTTAGGGTGGAATTGTTGATCTAATGTTCAGTGTGGGTCTTCATGTCAAAAATTAATCCATGGTCTGTTACCCTCTCATTATGTGATCCTAGGAAAACATCAATAATTTCACCATTATACATAAATATGTATTGAGTAAGCTCTGAGTTCCCAGTACTCTGGAATACTTATGAGGAAAATCTAGAGAAGAAATATTCCCTTCCTTCCAAAAGTCATTGTGGCTTAGATTATCTGATAGCCAAATAAGGATAACCAATTTATACAGCTCTTGTTACACGAATAACACTATGTATCTTCCCAAAGGACTTTGAGCTCTCCAAGAGAATGATTTCAAAGCTGTAAACTACCATGAATAATTACTCAAAGATCACCAAAGAGAAGTTTTAAAGTGAACTATTTCCATACTTTTGCATGTGGATATTGGTGGAGTCCAAGTATGCAGTATCTTTTGGAAAATGCAGGTTCTAATAGGTTAGCTCCTGGAATAGTTTTCTTAGTGCCAAAAAGTGTGTTGACTTTCAACTGTTCAAAGGTTGGGAACAAGAGAAGTCATATTTTCCAGATGGGACTTTTGTCAGTTTTGGAGCCCTCTCATTCCTAAAACTATACTTCCTATTAAGAACAACTGACCCAGAAAACAGGTCAAGGAGAAATAATTTAGGAATCATTGAATCCTTGCAAAACTATAAAGAAAAAGTCTGGATATTATATTGAGAGAGATTATAACAGAAAACAGCCCAGGTCTATTAGAATAAGGGAAAAATATGAAAATGGAAATATTCCACCGCTTTCCTCCTGTAAGAAACTCAATGAGAAAACTTCCAGGGATATAATAGACAGAAATGCATAGCTTTTAGACAAATGAAAAGCATTATAAGAGGCCAAAACTAAAAAAAAAAAATCAAGTACCAAAGAATCACAGATTCTTGACTTACACAAAACTGGTTGCTACCACCAAAAGAAAAGGAGAGCTTGAAATGTGATATTTCAAAAGGCAAAAGATAAAACTTCCCAGAAAAACTGAGAAAAATTCTATGGATCAAAACTGGAACTCTAATGTAATAGAAGACCTTTGAATATTCCTGATGAAAAGAACTATAACTAAGTAGAAATCACAGGATTCCAGAGAAGCCTGGAAATGTAAGTATATATGAGCAATTTGAAAGGGCTACATGAGAATGAGGTGATTACATTCTAATAGGTAGAGAAGTATTTTCTTGTCCAGTTCTAATTTCTCTAAGACTCAGAGGAAGTAGGTAAGACAAATAGATGGTCTGACTAGTGGTTTTATTCTGTTTTGGTAGTCTTAAGAGATAAAATTAAAGGGAGAGGGGAAAAGATTACACCAAGGAAGAATAAATGGACAAAACATCTCACATAACTGTGGAACATTATAAGAAGACTATATAAACATGAAAGAATGGGTGGGGTAGGAGGCATTCCATAATCATTGCTCTCATGTGAACAAGACACAGGAGGGTTGAACACATGTACCCTCATAAACATACAAAGAGTTTAATAGATAAATATATTAAATTTAACAAGGAAACATATAAGGACAGAGATAGTAAGGTTTAAAAGAGAGGGTAGCATTGGAAAGGAAATAGTCACAAGCAAAAGAAACTTCAACTTTAGAGAAGGGATTGTGAAAGTAAGATGAGGAAAGAGAGAACAAGTTAAGAATCAGTGATCCAGTTGCACATGCTTACCGCCTCAAAGAGGGAGAGAGAGAAGGAGGGATAGAATTTGGAACTCAAAACTTTAAATAAAATTGCATACCTTTTCAGAATATAAAAGAATTAAGCAAAACTATTATAGTGGGGAACCTCAATGGACACACTTTCAGACCTTGAAAATCAAATAAAAATGTAAATGAAAAAGATTAAAAACTGGAATAGTATTATAGAAGTAAAGATGATTGATCTCTGGTGATAGGTGGGTAGGTATGGGGAGAGGAGAGGGAAAGGGGGGGTGGAGAGAGAATGTGTGTTTCAGTTCTACATAGCACATTTATAAAAATTGACCATGTACCAGTGCATAAAAATATCCTAAACAAATGTAGAAAAGTACAAATATTAAAAAAATTCTTTACCGACCACAACACAATAGTCATTATTATGCTTTTGAAGAGAGAATCCAAACTTAGTGACTAAATAATTTAACACTAAAGAATTGGTAGGGCAGCTAGGTGGTGCAGTGGATAGAGCACCAGCCCTGGAGTCAGGAGTACCTGAGTTCAAATCTGGCCTCAGACACATAACACTTACTAGCTGTGTGACCCTGGGCAAGTCACTTAACCCCAATTGCCTCACTAAAAAAATTTTTTAAAAAGAATTGGTAGATAATCAAAGAATAATTCATCCTAAAAAATTCATCAAAGAAAATGACAATGAGACAACATGACAAAAATTTTTAGGAAGCCTCCAAAGCAGTCCTTAGAGGAAAATTTGTTTCTAAACTCTTCAATCAACAAAAGAGAAAAGGCACAGATCGCTGAATTGATCATACAACTAAAAACAATAGATACAATTAGAGCAAAACAACTAGAAAAGCAAGAAATATCCCCACTAAACACTGTGGAACCTTACCAAGCACCTCTTCCCACTGCATATTTCGGCTTCATATTACAAGATGACATTAGGACAATATTTCAGTCTAAATTCCTTGGTTCTTCTTGAATGAGGAACCTTTCTCAATCTTTCTTTAATGATCAATTCTGAAACATTGCCCTGAACTAAATCCATTTCTTCCTTTAAGAAGGCTTAAGCACTTTATTTTAGGAAACTATGTAAAAATTCAGGGAGGAATTCTGTCCTCCAAAAAGATAAGCATGGTAACTGGAAAAGGAAGGGCAAAAGTTCTTTATTGATCCACTTAAGAATATACCTTAAGATTTGAGTAATAATTAGACAAAGGGAAGGAAGAATGTGTGGTGTGTGTGTGTCTGTGTATATGTGTGTGTGTGTGTGTGTCTGTGTATATATGTGTGTATATTGTGATAAAATAATGGGATTTGGCAGACGCCCAGGGGCCCTACCTAAAGATTGATTTAGAATTGATTGAATTGGGTGAGACTGAGAAACTGAGAACCTACTTAATAATGAATAAATTGAGACCACACCTGGCCAACCCTGAATGGGGTGTTGTTCTCAGAGGCTGTGGACTATGCCATCAACAGGAGACCACTCTCAACCAGTCAGCTTGAAGAACCTTCCCAAAAAGGGAGACAGGAAGTACGAAGCAGAGGTTGGCTTGCTGGATCTTTCTGTTTTCATTCAGGAACTGGAGCATGGCAGAAGACAGAGAAAAGGAGGGTCCCTCTGATGTGGGCTAGAATTTGGGGTCAAATTGATTGTGTCATCCCAAAAGAATTACAAGACTCAGTGACTCAGTTTCCCAAGTTTTATTGCAATGCTGTGGGTGACCACAGGGAGAGAACCAGAATATTGGAAAGGTATCTCTCTCCAATAAGGAAAGGAAAGACAGTTATATTTATAGTATGGACAAATTGATTATCAGTCTCATTATAATAATCTCCACCTTGGGGAGGTACAGGGGAGGGCCTGTCCTCATTATAATATTCTCCACCTAGGGGTATTTCAGGGGAGGGCTTATCCTAATTTGGAGTTCCTGGGGTCCTAAGCCAACTCCCAGGTGGGTACCTTTTTCAGTGGAGGTGTGTTTTGGGGTTTACACGTCATAAGGTGAATCTGGGGACAAATTTGGCCTTTTCTGAGCATGTCTCTTTCTGATTCCCATGGCTAGTTTCAAAATATAATCATTTTTCACTGGAATTTCTATAGGTTGTCTTTTTCCTTTACTGTTATTTTCACCTGACCTGTTCTAGTCCGTTATGGATGTTGATCACTATGGGTACAAGAACCTAACATAAGTTATCCATTAACTGGGATCTGACTCCCTTTTAGAGCTAATATCTGCATTAGAGCTCCGGTCTTAGGTTTTTCTATTAACCCTTTTTTGTCTCCTACATCATCTCTTTTCATTCAGCACTTTGGCTTGGTGAGAGAGAGAAAAAGTGGACAAAAAAAAAGAGAGGAAAGTAGATTGACTTTTCTGGTATTATGGGATCCCATGTGTTGTCTTTACTCTTTAATAAATCCTTAAAAGCCTAAACCCTTGCTGAATTTATCAGTAAATCTTAGCCAGTTCCCCCCAAAAAAAAACTGGGGGGAGGGGAGATTAGGACCCACATTAGATTTTAATTGCTTTTTTTTGGCTGGGCAATGAGGGTTAAGTGACTTACCCAGCTAGTGTCAAGTATCTGAGGTCAGATTTGAAATCAGGTCCTCCTGAATCCAGGGCCAGTGCTTTATCTACTGCACCACCTAGCTGCCCCCCACATTACATTTTAAACATCACTATATATATATATGAATGTATATGTGTGTAGATATATATTACAGTTTTTGAAAATATCCTGAGTTCACTTTTGACAAGATGGAAAGAAGAATCCTTACAAGAAATAATGGGAAAAGGAGTGAATGGTTTTAGAAAAAATTACTCCCTGAGGCAGGAGTGCTTAATCTTGGGTCTTTTAAAAATGTTGATAACTGTATTTCAGCATAATTATTTTCATTGTAATCCTATTGGTTTGTGCATTTAAAAAGCATTATTCCAGGCAGGTGTCCATAGACTTCAACAGACTATTATCTAACCTCAATCCTTGCTCTGTCTTGACTAAAATTTTGGCTATTGTTTAAGAATATCATGTATTGCAACTCTATCCAAAATGGCTTATGCTAGAAATTTTCAATGGCATAGGGTAATTGCGCACCTTTCATAACTCTAAGGATAAATGTTTAGAATTAGCTTCATCTAAATTAATAAACATTGCTTCTGACAGACTTGTGCCTAAAATACAAAACAGAATTTCTTTCACAATATCAAATTCTGAAAATCAAAGAAGAAACAAACAAGTCTGAAAGCAGAGAGAGAAAGAAAGACAAAGAGACAGAGAGAGAAATGATAAAGAGCTGTTTGGAAAAAAAAAACCTTATAAACAGTTGGTTTGATATTTTAAAAAGAAAAAAAAACAAATAGTATAAAAAATAGAAAAAGAATTCACAACAAATGAAGGTATAAAGAAAACTATTCAGGGCAGCTAGGTGGCGCAGTAGATAGAGCACCGGCCCTGGAGTCAGGAGGACCTGAGTTCAAATCTGGCCTCAGACACTTAACACTTACTAGCTGTGTGACCCTAGGCAAGTCACTTAACCCCAATTGCCTCATCAAAACAACAACAACAAAAAAGCCTATTACAAATTATTTGTGCAAATTTATTACAACAAAATTGATAAATGAAATGGATGAATATTTACAAAAATATAAAATATTCAGATTAATAAAATGATAGAAAGCAATTCCGTTTCAGAAAAAGAAATTGAACAAGCCATAAAAGGACTCCCAATAGAAAAAAAAGGCCAAGTATGTTTACAAGCAGATTCTATCAAATACTCAAGAACAATTAATTCCAATATTACACGAACTGTTTACAAAAATATTAGCACAATCTACTATGCTATATTTAAAAGATTATAAAGAATGAGAAGGTTAGATTTATATCTGCAATGTAGTAATACAGAGTTCGTTCAATATAAAGAAAACTATAAACACAATGGGCCATATTAAAAACAAAAATAATAATTACCACATGACTATATCAATGGATACTGAAAATTTTACAGACACTCTAGGAATAAATGAAATTTTCCTTTATGTGGTAAATAGTATCCAATTCAAACCAAGAGTCCATATGAACTGAACTAGAGAAAGGCTAGAGTCCTTTCCAGTAAGATCAGGAATAAAATGAGGATATCCCATTATTATTGCTATTATTTAATATAGTGCTCCAAATGGCACTATATTACTGCTATGGCAGTAAGACAAGAAAAGGAAAAAATAAGCATATGCAATAATGAAACAAAATTATTGCTTTTTAAAGATGCTAAGTTGTCTGAGAGGCAGCTTGTCATAGTGGATGAAGAGTTGACCTGGATGCCAGAAAGTCCTCGGTTCAAGTCCTGCCTCTGACACATACTGACTGTTTATCCTCTCAGGGTTCTGAGTGTTCAGCACTTTAAGACTCTAAGATTCCAAGGAGGTGTTGACTTGCTTTGGTAGAAGGAGTTTCCTCACTTTGCAATTTTCCAAATTAGAGAAATCACAGGTCTAATCCCTATACCCCATGATGGTAATGTTTGTCAAATTAACAAAAAAAAATTTTTTTAATTATCTACAAAATAAAACAACTAATTGTCACTTGAGATCATTGTCTAGCACAGCAGTACACTCTACATCTTCAATCCCTATTGTCACTGCTTCATAGGGTGCTTTGACCAAGGGAAAGCTAGGGGACAGAGGTTAATCTTTTGGGGCCTAGGACAATCCCTCTCCTCATCCTTTATCTCTATTTCCCAGTGGTGATCCAGTGGATTTCTGGAAATCTAATGCCAGATATTCAGCTCAAGTATACCCATTATGCATGTGCCAGTCTTGTCCACAGTTGTAGCAAAAGACTGCCTAACCTCTCCATATGTGCTCTTTCAACACAATCCTTGGCAATAGTTATAACTTCAGAATTCTAGCCCCCGTTATCCTTCTGGAAGGAGAGACCCTGAACCATGGTTGGGCAGATAACAAGCCTGTCTTATGCTTCTTCAGTAAAACTGATCTGCTCTAGAGATTGGTTTCAAATAATCAATTGGGCTAGTCCGTGTGTAATCCACAACCACTGCACCTTAATCATGTTCTCTCTAGCAACCTCTCCAACCTTAGCCCAAAGTTGAATGTCTTCCTGTAGAGAAGTAGATAACAGCTTTTTTAGATATGTCAACAATGCCCTTCTTACCTCCAAATTGGTCATACTATAACTTCAAACATTCCAGAAACTTGACCAAAGGATATTTCATCTTCTATGTGCTTATGATGTCAAGAGCAGGCCTTCTAGTAACTGCCTAGATTTCTTTTCATCTCTTTCTTGCCTTTCTCATATTTATGGCATGTTTTAACCAGAAAACACTCTCTTCTAAACAAGAGAATAAAATGTCCTCAGAATAATATTGCCTAAATATGGAAGGAGTCAGGATGAAAAATATTATATACCTCCAGAGAGAAAAGTGATGAATTTTGAGTGTACATTACAGTACAATTTTTTCACTTTCTAAATTTTTCTTCCTTTTTTTTTCCCCAACATGGCTAATATGGTAATATGTTTTGCATGATTTTAAAGTATACTTGACATAATATAGCTTGCCTTCTAAATAGGTGGAAGGACTGGAGGGAGGGAATTTGGAACTCAAAATTTATTTGAAAACTACAAATAAATGAGCTTGGGGAGCAGGGTGTGTGTGTGTGTGTGTGTGTGTGTGTGTGTGTGTGTGTGTGTGTGTAACAATGTTGTCTACTTTGTGCTATCTTCCCCTCCCTCCCCAGATTTACTGTTTTAATAATGTATCAGTTTCTAATCTGATGGTGTCTCACCCACCATAAATCCCCCTCACATCATGTATATGCCTTCTCTACAATTTGTCTCAACTTATTTAGGAAGTCTTGACCAGAAATAAAGAGTTTAGTAAGTAATTTCTAAGTACCTCCTTTTCCAATGACCTTTCTTGGAATCTGGGAAGGTCACAACCCTTTCAGGGAGCTCACAAAATGCAGTAGCTTCATTGCCCTCTTTCCTGAATACCTTCCCCAGCACTTTATGTCTTCACAAAGAGTCTAAAGCCAAGACCTTTCACTGGTATCCTCATTAGAGTCCCTTGATATTAATATCAACATAATCAACAATCTCTAATGAGAATCTAGGCCTACTATTAAGTAGTAGATCCAGGATAAATGAATAGCTAGTTTTAAAGCACAAGTCCAGAGGACTGGAGAAGAAATATGCCACCCACCTCCTGCCAGAGAGGGCATAGACTGAAAATGCAGAATAAAGCATACATTGTTGGACATGGTAGGTGTGTGAATTTGTTTTGTTCGACTATGCATATTTGTTATGGTGATTTTGGTTTTTGTTTTCAATTGTCCAGTGGGGGAGGGAACAGTAGGAATGAGAAATAAGAAATACAAAAAAAAAGAAAAAGAAAAAGAAAAAATATAAATGGATAGCCGTGGGGGCTACTTTGTTTTCATATATAATTCAATCAACCAACCAAAAAGCATTTATTTCTGTACTGAATGGAATGTTGTTAATGATGGCAGCCTATCTCTCAAGATGTAATTTTTCCCTTAAATAATGGTGAAGGTAGGCTTGAGACAGTGCAAGGCACCGTGTTAAGTACCACAGATGCCAAGATCAGGGGTCTTATGTTTAGCTGAGGAAGAGTAGAAAAATAGGTGAGGGGAGGGAAGCTGAATAGTTGGAAGTATTTGGGCAGTTGAGAGGATTCCAGCAAATGCATTGAAAGAACTGCCCTATAATGAAAGCAAGAGTTGGGATGGAAAGGAAAGCAAAGAGAAGAGAGGGAGAATGCACTGAGGGTTAACAGATAAGAGCCAGCAGAATCTGTATTGCACAATAAATTTAAATACCATTGGACCCTAAGGAAGAGAGGTTACTGAATCTTGGCATTAGAGGGAGAGCAAAGACCATTTCCATTCCCTCTCTAGTACTAATGAGTTGGTCGTTATGAGAGAAAGTGCTACCAAAACCACAAAGGATGGCCAGGATTGCCAAGGACATCGAGAGGAAGCTAAGGCTCAGTGAGTGCCTGAAAATGAAAAGAGCTAGAGAGGAATAGGTTTAAAATGAAAGGAGGTTTGTAGATAACAGAGCAGAATGAAAGGGGGAGGTGGGTCTGGTGCGGGTCATAGAGCAGGGGAATAGGGTTGAGGTTATTGGGAACGAGGGAGCAGACTGCCGGGATGGAAGAGGGGAGTTTGGTCTTTAGCAGTCAGGGGTTCAAAATCACTGCAATGGGGAGAGTCAAAAAAAAGGGGGGAGAGAAGTATTGATGAATGAGTACAGCCAAAGTTCCAGTGGAGGGGGAAGAGGTCTGCTAATGAAAGCAGGAGATGAGCTCTTGGTTCACTGTGGTATGAACAATATCCTAATCCCACCCCACTCCCATGAAAGTTAGGCTAGTTTTTTCCTTAAAAGATTGGATGGGGGCAGCTAGGTGGCGCAGTGGCTAAAGCACTGGTCTTGGATTCAGAAGGACCTGAGTTCAAATGCGGCCTCAGACACTTGACATTTACTAGCTGTGTGACCCTGGGCAAGTCACTTAACTCTCATTGCCCAGGAAGGGGGTGGGGAGATTGGATGAGGGGACTAAAGATTTAGATTGTTGATGTCACTCCCTCATTGCCTAAGTACAAAAAGGGGGATCTCTGATGCTTGGCTGATGGGAAACATAGTCAACTCCCAGCACAGGAACTTCTTAATCATCTCCAATATCCTTTTCCTGCTATGGCTAAGTAAATCTCTTTTGTAACTGCTAAAAGATCTCCAAGTGTCTCATTTTGTTCCAATACAAAATAAAATGGCCCAGCCCAGAACTCCCACTAAGTCTGGGCACAGACATTAACTGCTGTCAAGGTGTCAGGCAATACTACTGTGTCCTGGAAGACATCAGGAAGTCTATTTAATTGTAGACACTTCAAAAGATAGCAATAATAACTGTGATCACTCAAGTCTTTAAAATGGCATGACTTTTTTTTTCTAAAGTCCAGATAATAAAAAAGTCCAGATGATATTAAATGCATTCTATCTAGAAGCTATAACTGCCATATCCAAACATTTTAGTATATTTTTGTTCAATTAATAGAACTAACAATGAACAAATAGACACATACATGAGTGTCTCACATAAAAATTAAAATCTAAGACTGCAATGATGAGAGATATGTATATGTATTAGAACTACAGTTTTCCCTTCCATATTGCAAAGGGATTGGAGGGAGGAGTTAGGGCCATGGCACCCTGGAGATCTGGAAAATCTGCATAAAATTTTTTGGCCCTAAACATTGGAGTAAAAATTGGATTTTTTTCTTCTTTTTCTTTTATGAGGTGTTTTCAGTACTTTATTGTAAAATTGGGCTGATATTATACAATATTATACATATATTTTATGCATTTCTGAGTTTCTAAACTTCTTCTGTATTGTCTGCTGGCTTTCATATGTTGTCTGTGGCTTCTGCAAAACTCCCCCCAAATTCCCATTTAACTTCCTATGCCAACTGGAAACCATGATGGAGAAAGTCGCAATGGGGAAGGGATAAGTGTAGAGTCTATATAATTGTGTAATGGAGAAAGCACTGAATCTGGAGTCAGAGAACTCAGGTTCAAATTCTGTATCTTCCACTTTCTACCTTGTGACCTTATACAAATCATTTAGTGTTCCTGGACTTCAGTGAGTTAAGCTATAAAATGAGGAGGCTGTGCTTAGTGATCTCTAAGGTCCTGTCCAGTTCTAAATCCTATAAGCCTTTGTTTTGGCAATATCAAGACCTTACATAAATTAGTCCAGGGTCACAAATTTTTGGATTGCAAAATTTGTTATTTATTTTTCATGATCAATTGAACCTGACTAGTACTTATCCAGATTCAGGATGCTCAAATGGATTTTTTAAAAGATACTTGAAAATAAAAGTTAGTTTTGGCAAAATAAATTCAAAAAGTGTCAATAATAACCATGGGGGCAGCTAGGTGGCACAGTGGCTAGAGCACTGGCCCTGGAGTCAGGAGGACCTGAGTTCAAATCCGGCCTCAGACACTTAACACTTAACTAGCTGTGTGACCCTGGGCAAGTCACTTAACCCCAATTGTCTCACTAAAAAAACAAACAAAAAAACCCCAAAATAATAACCATGGTCTTCTTGTCCTATTCTTTAGAATACCATGACTTTTTTAAAACTCAGGGTATTATTAAATATAGTTGGGTTGTTTTTTTTTTCTCTAGAATCTCTGCCAAATCTAAAGCCACAAGCATATTTTAAAAGGAAAATTTACAAACCCTTGAAAAATGGGATTTACCATAGAAGAGCACAAAATTCCTACATTCCCAGAGCCAAGATCCACAAGTAGCTTCTGTCTGCAGGCCTCAGGGACACAATAGATAGCAGTTTTCCCCAGCTGAAAAGCAAAACAAAATAAAAGAAACAAAAGGAAAACAAAATTTAAAAATCACCAAGGAAATAAAATCTTCTTAAACATAAAAGGTAATGAGCTCTTCAAAGCCAAGGAAGGAAGGAATAAAGAAAAAGGAAGCAAGAAAGCACAGGCTAAAATTATATCATAATTGGTTTTAAATACTGCTTTCTTAAAGTTAGACATGTCAATAGACTATCATATATCTTTTTAAAAATCAAGCACTAGGAGTTTCATAGTCACGAGTGATGGTAGTCACATGATTTACTGTTCCTTCAGTTTTTTGTAGGCTTGTTGTCTTCCAAAATTAGTCCTTTGCCATTTTGGGTGCCATGTTTCCTAGTATTATGGAACTTACAACTGGTTAGACATCATCTAATCCAATCCTCTTGATTTTAAATGTGACCTAGAGGGGTTAAGGTACTTGCTCAAGGTCACATAATGTTTGATTTAGGATGATATATTCAGGACAGCATGATATAAATATTTCACAGGAACATTCAGATGAGATGATCTGTAAAGATGTTCCAGTTCCCAAACTCTGTGCATTCTTGTACTTTTAACTCCCAGGGTACAGGTTGACCTTTCAAAAACCAGTAACCAAGGGGGCAGCTAGGTGGCACATTGGATAGAGCACTGGCCCTAGAGTCAGTAGGACCTGAGTTCAAATCCGGCCTCAGACACTTGACACTTACGAGCTGTGTGATCCTGGGCAAGTCACTTAACCCTCATTGCCCTGCCCCCGTACCCCCCACAAAAAAAACAAAACAAAAAAAACAACCAGTAACCAAGTGCAGGATTCATGGAGTTGGATTAGGATTCATTCTTTTTTTTTTTTTCTTTATCTAGTTAATACACAGGTACTTTTTGAGTATCCTCTGGGCAGAGTACTCTTTTCAATACTGTGAGGAAAGTAGGAAAAACACTGGGAAGGGACAAAACAAGCGACAGAGATTGTGAAGAAAAGACCCAAAGGCTGACCAAGTCCAAAGTTTCGTGGGCCAGAACCAGTGGTGTGCTGGTAAATGTTTAACAAGCAGCTCTCAAAAAGCACAACATGCTTTTGAGTTTAGTCTGCATTATTAACATTTTCTCCATCACTTTAAACTGGGTTGACCTTTGGGGTCTCTCTCTCTCCAATAATGTTGGGTGTGAGGGCATGGGCAGAAGGGAAGGGAGGAAGGAATTTTATGTATTTTAGCCACTAGACTTTCACTCTTATCCCCTTTCTGGAGAGCATCAAGCAATGCTTCCCCTCTGGTAGGTCTCATTTTTCTCTCGATTTATTCAGTCTATATGATCCACAGAATCAACAAAGAGCTTCATCTGAATTGCTTCTTGATGATTTGGTTCCCAGCTGTGACAGTTTTTCTTCCTCATTGGGGCCCCACAGATGGTGTGGCTTGTGAGCCTCTGTCCATATTCAAGTAAGGCTAAGCATGTCTGTTTCCTCCCCCACCTTCTCACATTCAGTCTCCAAATCACTTTCCTCTGTCTTTGAGGATCTGTCTTTCTCACATCTCCATCTGGCACTTGTTCCTCAGTCCATATGGTTTCCTGTGGAGGCCTCATGTATGTGCAGACCTCTCTTTGGGTTTATGTGACATCTGGCATCTCAGAGTCAGCATCTGTTTCTGTCTTCTATGCCTCTACTCCCTTCTGTGTCAGTGTTCCTTATTTCTTTTTAAAAATCAAACCTAAGGGATAGTTCAAGAATCTAAGGATTATTATTAATGTTCTATAAAAGAACTAATCTTTACTGATGCTACCCTAAGAAAGGCTACAATCAGTGAGCCAATGAGCACACAAATTAATTAGAAATTCATTCGCGTATTGTTCAAAAAGCAGTAGAGGGGAGAGAGGCTTACTAAACTCATCTTTGGGCATGCCTAGAATATACTTAAAAAAAATTTTTTTTTTAAAGTAGCCTCCAGGAACTTTATCATGTTGAACAAAAATATGATAAAGCACTGATTTCCTTTTTCCTGTTTTAGACTTTGTTGTTGTTGTTGTTGAGTTGTTTCAGGGATGCCTGATTCTTTATAACTCCATTTGGGGTTTTCTTGTCAAAGATACCAGAGTAGGGACAGCTAGGTGGCACAGTGGATAGAGCACCAGCCCTGGAGTCAGGAGGACCTGAGTTCAAACCCGGCCTCAGACACTTGACACTTACTAGCTGTGTGACCCTGGGCAAGTCACTTAACCCCAATTGCCTCACAAAAAAAACCCCTAAACAAACAAAGATACCAGAGTAATTTGCTATTTCCTTCTCCAACTCATTTTATAGATGAGGAAACTGAGGAAAACAGGTTAAGTGACTTACCCAGGCTCACACAGTTCTTAGGTGTCTAAGGCTGGGTTTGAACTCAGGTCTCCCTGATTCCAGTCCTGGCACTCTATCTACTATGTCACCTAGCTCTGTCTATGTCTAACTATGTAAGATCTATAAAAGAAATTATGAGTAGGTCTGAACCTGTGATTGCATTTGTATAGGGAACTCACAGATAAGAAAACTCCTACTAAAGCAAACCAGACTTGCCTGAGGTCAAACAGATAATATGTGCCAAAGGTGAGACTTAAAATGAGGTCATTTAGGCTCCAAGGCCAGTGTTCTAGTTAATATGCCACATTGCCTCACTTGCATAATAAAAATGACTCCAGGCCCAGTGCTTTATCTCCTGTACCCACCCAGCTACTTGTCATTCATTCTTTTTTTTTTTCATCTTTTTGTTTTGTTTTGTTTTGTTTGTTTGTTTGTTTGTTTGTTTGTTTGCAGAGCAATGAGAGTTAAGTGACTTGCCCAGGGTCACACAGCTAGTAAGTGTCAAGTGTCTGAGGCTGGATTTGAACTCAGGTCCTACTGAATCCAGGGCCCATGCTTTATCCACTGCATGACCTAGCTGCTAATATACCTAAAAACTATTGATATGCTAAAGCATTCTAATGGCTTTAGATTTTTAAAAATGTGGTAAAATAGGAAAATACTGTTTTATTAGTTCTATTATTCTTACTTATATGTGTATGTCACATGACCACCAATTCAATCACCATTCACCTTTTTTATTTTTGACTGAATTTTGAACCGAGCTGGAAAAAAAGTGGTCAGCCTGACACACTGCTTGGCATGCCTGCCTACGGACTCTAACCACCTGGCACACGGCTTGGCACACCCAGTGCCTACGGATTCTAACCGCCTGGCACACTGCTTGGCACACCCAATGTCTTTTTCCCCGGGGCAACCACTCTAGGAATACTCAACAGCCCTTTCCTCCCCTGTTCTGATAAATTTTTACCCCCTTGGTGAGCATGCTCCACCCTGCATTTGCGATGTCTCTGCTGAGTTCCTCGGGCTCAGGAGTCTGGGGGCCCCCACTGGGCTCCGACAATCGCTTGACCACTGATACTGTTGAAGAGTGCTGGAACACGGAGGGTCTCCCTCAGCTCCTTAAATCTCAGTGGGACCTCCAATTGTGAGGAGAAAAAGAATCCTCTTCTCAATAATTCTTAGGAACTCAGCAGTGATGTGACAAAGGCTATTTTATTTCCTTCTCATGAAAAGGAGGCACCCTAATGTGAAGCTAATGGGTGCAAAGAAAAGGGGCTCACAGGCCCTGTTTTATACCCTAGTCCCTAATGCGAATGGACCCTCCCCTTTTACATCATTGGTCCAATTACTCAAGGGTTACGATCTACGTGAAAAAACTAGCTAATCGTAACACAGTATTCCTACCTCTCTTCCTTGTATGGGCATAACTCAGGAGTAGACCTTATACTTCCTTATATAGACACAACTCCAGAGTGGACCTTATTGAGACCAGGGCTCCTTGAACCATGTGATTTTGTTAGCCTGAGGGGGAGGAAGGGATCTAAGACCTTTGTCCCACAAACAGGTCAGGAGGAGTATGATTGACTGTTATATCCTCATTGAGAGGAGACAACTACCCATTTTCTCACAAATTAAAAAACAAAACAAAACAAAAAAAGTAATAATCTTGTTTCCAAAACTAGAAAAAGATATAATATTCTCAACTTGAAACAGATTGTTTTAGAGTGTGAAAAATATCACTCTCAAATAGATAGTCTTATCTGTGGTAAAACTTTGCCATTGTGAAATCCCATGGTTTCAAAAATAAACAGTTATTAAAATTTCCCCCAAAAGTATCCTATATATGGTTTAGTATTTGAGTATCTCTATGACAACATATCAGCAGTATTTTTTGTTTTGCTACAGTTACAACTTCTCTTTATATGTCCCATTTCCCATGAAGTATTGTGAAATATTTTACAAATGGCAAACAAGGAAAAACACTTTACAAGAGCTGGGGATGTACCATATCCAATGTAAGACAGAAGGGAAAATGATATGTGGTAATGTTAATAAAGTGGGTGAAAAAAGGGAAATGTGAACATAGTAATGAATGATTCAGCAATAGATTTGAGGAGAGAAAAAGCCTAAAACTTAAAGATGGTGTTAATATGTAACCAACCCAGGGAATTGGAAATTGAGTAATTGCCCATCAGTTGGGGAATGGCTGGACAAGTTGTGGTATGTGACTGTAATGTAGTACTATTGTGCTGTAGGAAACAATGAGCAGGCAGATTTCGGGGAAACCTGGAGGGACTTGCATTAACTGATGCTGAGTGAGATAAGCAGAGCCAGGAGAACATTGTACACAGTATCAACAACATTGTGTGTTGATCAACTGTGAGAGTTGACTCTTCTCAGTGGTGCAATGGTGCAGGATAGATCTGAGGGATTCATGATGGAAGATGCTCTCCAAATCCAGAAAAAAAGAACTATGGAGTCTAGATGCAGATTGAAACATACTATTTCTATTTTTTTTCTTTTTTGAGGTTTTTCCTTTTTTGCTCTTGATTTTTCTTACACAGCATGACTAATGCAGAAATATGTTTGATGTGATTGTACATATATAACCTATATCAGATTGCTTGCTGTCTTGGAGAGGGAGGAGGGAGGGAGAAAAATTTGAAACTAGAAATCTTATAAAAACAAATGTTGAAAACTCTCTTCACAAGTAAATGGAAAATAATAAAATACTTTTCTAAAAAAATATGGGGGGGGGGCCAGCTAGGTGGCGCAGTGGATAAAGCACTGGCCCTGGATTCAGGAGTACCTGAGTTCAAATCCGGCCTCAGACACTTGACACTTACTAGCTGTGTGACCCTTGGCAAGTCACTTAACCCTCATTGCCCTTCGAAAAAAAAATGTAACCAACCATGTCTAAGAGTTAAGTCTTCATATCCTTTTTAATAGTAGTACAAATTAACAAGAGTCCACAGGCCCAGGGCCTGAAAGAAAATGATGAAGGATTTTAAGAAAATCAAGAGAAAAATGGGGATTTCAATGAAAATAAAGAATGCAACCCATGGCAATTGTATTGAATTTCTTTTGTCAATGGAAATTCTCTCCTATCCAATATAGTATACAATGATACTGAAAGGTTGATTTTGCAGTTTTGGAAGTTTGCGATGTACTTTATTTTTTTTATTTTTTTTGTGTGTGAGGCAATTGGGGTTAAGTGACTTGCCCAGGGTCACACAGCTAGTAAGTGTGTAACGTGTCTGAGGCCGTATTTGAACTCAGGTCCTACTGAATCCAGGGCCGGTGCTCTATCCACTGCACCACCTAGCTGCCCCTATGATGTACTTTAAACAACATTACTCATATATCTAGAAACCAGGATCATTTTGCAAATGGGATAAAAAAATTGGTTTTTCTTGTAGTTCACTTTTGAGACACACCTTAGCTTAGTGTATAGGTAGCCATCCTTAAAGCCAGGAAGGCATAGTTTCATATTTCCTCTAAAAAATACTAGGGATATGTCACTCAGCTTTTTGGTTGGTGTTCTACCCAAGTCTCTACCACCACAAGAAGGTGCCAAATTGCATTGGTAGAGGGAGTTTGCTTGGGAGATTCCTATACAAATGAAATCAAAGGTCTGTCCCTATGATTTCTTTTTAAAGAGACAGCTTGGCATAGAACTAGACTCAGAGTTCTGGGTTCATGTCCTGTTTCTGATACATATGACAAGTCATTTAATGTCTAGGTGTTCTAGGAAACTCCAAGAAGAAGTTACTCCCCAACCCTCCAAAACAACAACAACAAAGCGCTACATTGCATAGGCAAATGGAGTTTTCTCATCCAGGAGTTCCTAATACCAATGAAATCACAGGCTATGTCCCCATTGTTGTTAGAATGTGAGTTCCTTACTGATTCAAATATATAAACAAAAGAGCCATTCTTCAACATCATGATAAATGGTCAAATGATATAAACAGGAAGTTTTCAAAACCACATAAAAATTATCCAAATCACTAACAAATAGGAAAAAGGTGGAGGTTCCATTTCATATCCTTTAGATTTGTAAGTTGACCAAAAAAAAAATTGGCAAGGTTTCAGGAAAGCAAACACAATAATGTAATGATAGTAAAGCTGTGAATTGGTCAGTTTGGTACTATACCCCAAAGTCACTAAACCATGTATTCCCTTTGACCCAGTGATACCAAATACTAGGTCTATGCTCCAAAAAGATCAAAGAAAAAAAGGACCAGAGGTATGCTGAAGCCAACTCAAACTCACTCAAGAAAGTCCATAGTTAAACGTTTCCAGTGTGAGCATTTATACCTCAGAAATCCACAAACATTGTGGGGAGGGGGCGCGGGGGGCCACGGCTAGGTGGCACAGTGGATAAAGCACTGGCCCTGGATTCAGGAGGACCTGAGTTCAAATCCAGCTTCAGACACTTGACACTTACAAGCTGTGTGACCCTGGGCAAGTCACTTAACCCTCATTGTCTCACAAAAAAAAAAAGAAGAAAAAAAAGAACTCCACAAACACTACAAATCAAGGCTTGATTTGTTGTTTTGTTGATTGTTTGGACTTAAAGTGATGGATCATATGTTAATATAATATGTTAATAATGCAGATTAAACTGAAAAATGTGGGCACTTCCCCCCCCCCCAGAGAGCTAGTTATTAATATTTAACCAGCACTCTACTGAAAAGGCCCCATTTGTACAAATATATTTGTGATAGCTTTTGTGTGTGTGTGTGGTGGCAAAGAGCTAGAAACTAAGGGGATTCCTGTCAGTTGGGGAATAGCTGAACAAATTATGGTATATGAATATAAATTGTTGTTTTTTGTTTTTTGTTCTTTGTTCTTGAAGAGGACCATGACATCTGGAGGTGATGTCATGATTTGCAGTGGATTCAGGTTAAGTGAGAGAGGGCTGTGAAAGGTCACCACCCTCATTCTCTTCTCCAGAGCCTTCTCCAGGATTACTGGAAATGACCCTGGATGTTTAAGGCAATTGGGGTTAAGTGATTTGCCT
Organism: Dromiciops gliroides; assembly: GCF_019393635.1. Lineage (NCBI taxonomy): Eukaryota > Metazoa > Chordata > Mammalia > Microbiotheria > Microbiotheriidae > Dromiciops > Dromiciops gliroides. The sequence goes on from NC_057865.1 coordinate 176,766,574, forward strand.
AGGGTCACACAGTAAGTGTTTGAGGTGAGATTTGAACTCAGGTCCTCTAGACTCCAGTATAGTTGAGCTGTAAGAAGTGATAAAAGGGACAATATGATGGGGCAGCTAGATGGCGCAGTGGTTAAGGCACCGGCCCTGGATTCAGGAGGACCTGAGTTCAAATCCGGCCTCAGACACTTGACACTTACTAGCTGGGTGACCCTGGGCAAGTCACTTAACCCCCATTGCCTAAAAAAAAAAAAAAAAAAAAAAAAAAAGGGACAATTTGAGAGAAACCTGAAGAGAATTGTGTAAACTGATGCAGAGTAAAGTGAGCAGAACCAGGAAAACAATTTATACAATGACATCACTTAAAAAAGCAACAATAAAGATTTTAAAATTCTACACAATGCAATGGCCAGCTATTATTCGAGGGGGTCTATATATAAGCAGGCTACCTACCTCCTTACAGAGAGATAATTGACGTATGACACAGAATGAGATAATTCCTTAAGAGTGGACACTGTCTCTCTTTTGATCCAATAGTTATGGAGAGGGAAAATTATTTTGAGAATTCTTCCAGTGATGATTTCTCATCGTTAAGCAAAACTCTATTTAAATTATCCCAAGAAGATGAGAATCTATACTTTTAAAACATTTTCTAAAGAAGGGGTTAATATAGATAGCAACAGTAATCTGTACCAATGTTTTAAAACTTTGTCATAAAATTCTTGTGGGACCTAAATGTGTCTCTAAATCCTTCATGCTTTTTTCAGTGGTGACTGAGAAAGGCTGCTCATCACATACCATGGCTGTGTATATATACACACACATACATATGTGTGCATATGTATGTGTATTTATTTTATATAGGTGTGCATAAATATACATGTGTGTATACATATACAGCCACACATACATAATGCTGTATATATATACATTTATATGTCTGTATATATATATTCTTGCTCTATCATAGACAGACACTCAAACCTTTAATGCAAGGTAATGTATGTATTCCCAACCTAGTGAGGGTTTTCCCAAAAGCTGAGAAGGTTTTCATTTAATATCTATATTTATGTTGTTGTTAATGTGACTGGTGTACCAGCTCCAAAAGCCATTTTCATTTCCACTGTAGTTCCAGGAAGGAGATTCTGACGATCTTTTTATAAACAATGATCTCAAATCATACTTGCTTTGGGATGGATGTCAATCAAGTTGTTTCTCAGAGAGGATAAATATGGTACTACTCTGTTATCATGCAGTGAAAACACAAAATCATTGCCATGTGTGATCATTCCAGTCATGGCTAGCCAACCTAAAGGAAAGTTGAAACAATTTTAACTATTGTTCACTCCCTTTCATTTCCAATTCTGTAACTGGTTCTTTTATATTTCTTTCCTTGATCATTTGGAAATGCTATGGGGTGATTAGGAACAGAAGAAAAACAAAATATAATTAAATGATACATTTCATTATTAAAATTGAGTTCCTTGGAACACTGCACTCTGCTTCATAATCCTGTGAACCACCCCTTTGCTCCTTCCCAACACGTGCACTAAAAGCATAAGTAAAAACCCATTCATTAATACAGTTTGAATACGGAAGGAAAAAGAATAAGTAAAAATCTTTGAGAGGGATGCCACTAAAGGAAAAAGAATGCATTTAAATTAAAAGAGGGTGGGAGTCCTGCTGTACTCTGCACTTGTCAGATCACATCTGAAACATTTTTTCAGTTCTGGGCACCACATTTTGGGAGGACATTGATAAGATGGAGGATGTCCAAAAGAAGGCAGTCAGTCAACAAACATTTTTAAAGTGCTTATTATATGCTAAGTTCTGGGGATACAAAGGCAAAAAATAGTCCCTTCACTCATTGAGCACATGTTCTAGTGGGGGAGATGCTGTGTCAATACATACATAGAACATGTATACAGCATTGATGACAGTAATATGAAAGAGGATGACCTCAGCAACTGGAGAGGCCTGTCAAGGCCCCTTGAAGAAAGGAGGATTGGAGCTGAATATTGAAGGAAGCCAGGGAAATTAAGAGGCAGTGGGGGAAGGGGGCAAAACATTCTAGTCATAGTGCACAGCTAGTGCAAAGGCAAAGAGATGGAAGATAAAGCATCCTGTTTCAGGAAGTGCAAGTAGGCTAATTCTAGTTAGAGGTTATATGGAGAGGTGTAAGATATAAGATGCTGGGGGGGAGGGGTGCAGCTAGGTGGGGCAGTGGATAAAGCACCGGACCTGGATTCAGGAGGACCTGAGTTCAAATGTGGCCTCAGACACTTGACACTTACTAGCTGTGTGACTCTGGGCAAGTCACTTAACCCCAATTGCCTCACCAAAAAAAAAAAAAAAAAAAGAAAAGAAAAAGCAAAAAAAAAAGATATAAGATGCTGGGAAGAGGCCAGGTTATGAAGAATTTGAAATACCAAACTGAGAACTTTATATTTGATCCTGAAGATGATAGGAAGTCACTGGAGTTCATTGAGGAGAATGATGTGGTAAGACCTATATTTGAGAAAAATGATATTGGCTGTTGAGTGGAGGATGGATTGGAGTAAGAAAGAGGCTTGAGGTAGAGATGTTAGAGGGTTATTGTAACAGTCCAAGAAAGAGGTGATAAGGTCCTGAATGAGGGTTTTGGCTGTGTTAGTGGAGAGAAAGGAATGTATAAGAAGGTGTTTTAAAGGTAGAAATGACAAGATTTGTCAGTAGAGTGAATAGGCAGTAAGGAATCAGGAGTGACAGTGAAATTGCAAGCCTGGGTAACTGGGAAAATTTTGGTAGACATTACCGGGATGGTTCTGGTGGGGAAGGGAGGAGATAATGAGTTCTGTTTTACATATGTTGAATCTGAAATGCCCACAAGACATCTAGTTTAAAATGTTGGAGGTGGGGGGCGGCTAGGTGGTGCAGTGGATTAAGCACCGGCCCTGGATTCAGGAGGACCTGAGTTCAAATCCAGCCTCAGACACTTGACACTTACTAGCTGTGTGACCCTGGACAAGTCACTTAACCCCCATTGCCCTGCAAAAAACAAAAACAAAAACAAAAAAAAATGTTGGAGGTGTTGGCAATAAGTGATTGAAGCTCAGCTGAGAGATATGGGCTAGATATATAGATCTGAGGGTCATTTGCAGAAAGATAATAATCTTTATAAGAAGACTTATGCCTAAGCATAAAGGAGATAATACAATCACCAAATGAGACAGTACAGTGAAAAGGGGGCCCAGAACGTAGACAGTTAGAGAGAATGACCTAGATGAAGAACCAGTAAAGGAGACTGAGTAGTGATCAGATAAGAGGAGGACTGGGAGAGATCAGAGTCATGAAAACCTAGAGAAGAGAAAAAGTATCTAGGAAGAGAAAGTGATTGACAGGGTCATATGCTACAGAGAGATCTAGGAATATCAAGATTAAGAAAAGGCCATTAGATTTTGAAAATAAGAGATTGTTGGTAAATTTGGAGAAGGCAGTTTCAGTTGAATGACAAGGTTAGAAGCCAGATTACAAAGAGTTAAGAGAGTGAAAGGAAAGAAAGTAGGGACAATAAGTTTAGATGGTTTTTCAAGGAATTGAACCACAAAGGGGAGGAGAGAGATAGATGACAGTTAGAAGGAAGATTTGATGAAGTAAGAATTTTTTTTTCAGATTTCCAATTTTTCTGTTAAGTAGACAATGAGTTTATTTATTTTAATAATAAGCATTTTTATTTATAGTTTTGAGTTACTAATATTATCTCTCCTCTCCTTTCCCTCCCCCTCTCCTGAGGGTTATACATGTGCAATTATGTAAAACATCACCATATTACTCATTTTGTACAAGAAGACTTGAATAAAAGAAAAAAATGAAAGAAAGTGAAAAATAGCATGCTTCAGTCTGTGTTCAATCAATATAAGTTCTTTCTTTGGAGGTGGATAGTATGCTTCATCAATAGCCCTTTGGGATTGTCTTGGATCATTGAATTGCTGAGAATAGTTAAGTCATTCACAGTTCTTCATCAAACAATATTGTTGTCTCTGTGCACAATGTTTTCCTGGTTCTGCTCACTTCACTATAGATCAGTTCATACAAATCCTTCCAGGCCTTTCTGAAATCATCCTGCTTGTCATTTCTTACAGCACAATAATGGGGGCAGCTAGATGGCGCAGTGGATAGAGCACCGGCCCTGGAGTCAGGAGGACCTGAGGTCAAATCCGGCCTCAGACACTTGACACTTAACTAGCTGTGTGACCATGGGCAAGTCACTTAACCCCAATTGCCTCACTAAAACAAAACAAAACAAAACAAAAAAAACAGCACAATAATGTTCCATCACCATCATATACCACAGCTTGTTTAGCCATTCCCCAATTGATGGGCATTCCTTTGACTTCCAATTATTAGCCACCACAAAAAGAGTTGCTATAAATATTTTTGTACAAATAGGTCTTTTTCATAAGAGATTTTTAAGGATGGGGGAGACAGACAGAGTATTTGAAGGCAACAAGGAAGGAGCCAGAAGAGATTGAAGGTGAGAGAGAGTGGGAATGATAGTGGGGATAATTTGTTGGGGAAATCAGGAGGGGATGGCATCAAGGGCACATGCAAAGAGGGATTTGCCTTCACAAGGAGAAGGGCCATCTCTTTATCTGAGACGAGTGAAGGAGATAGAGGAGGGAGGTGTGGTGAAATTTTGAAACAGGACCCATTAAGAGTGCAATAGTGGGGGCAGCTAGATGGCACAGTGGATAGAGCACCAGCCCTGGAGTCAGGAGTACCTGAGTTCAAATCCGGCCTCAGACACTTAACACTTACTAGCTGTGTGACCCTGGGCAAGTCACTTAACCCCAACTGCCTCACTAAAAAAAAAAGAGTGCAATAGCAATTTATTTAGGAAGAAATAGAATGCCTTGCTGCAATGATGGCTCAAGCAAGATTATAAAACATAAATTAAAAAATAGGCCCTATGTATGCCATATGAGAATTGGTGGAAGGAACTGGAAGAAGAAAGATTTAGGGAGCATTGATAGCTATCTTCAAGTATTTGAAGGGCTCTCCTAAGGAAGAGGGATTAGACTTTTCTTTCTTGAGCCCAGAAGGAGGAAGTATCTTCAATTAATGGAAGTTATAAAGTTATAAAGAGACAAATATAAGGAAAAACTTTCTAAGAATTAGAATATCCAAAAGTGAATTAAGTTGCCCTAGGAGGTAGTGGGTTTCCTTCCATTGGAAGCTGCTTGGCAAGGTTGCATTACCATTTATCAGGAATAATGTAGAAGAGTTTCCCTTTCAGGCATGATTTAGATTAGATGGTCTCAGAAGTCCCTTCCACCATGAAATTCTGTGATTCTTAGAAAAATGACAACTTTTAAAGTCAGAGCACTCTGCTAAGGCACGTGAAGGCTTTAGGATTGACTATGTAGATGCCAAACATTGACCACAGAGCAATTACAGTTATGTGGGCACTGGAAAAATAATATGTCTTTTCTTCAGCCAGGCTTTCAAAGCTTATTCTCATGAATGCCTCAAATATTTGTTGTGGTATTTTATACAGTCATGTCAGGAATTTTTCCCCCCTTGTCTTAAGAGAAACTATTGTTTCTCTTGAGTTTCTTCTTAAAGCACTTTTGTTAATGGTAATTTATACTGCTGGATAATTCTCAAATCTTTTGTAGTAACTTAGTAAATTAAAAAAAATTTCCCCTACTTATCTAAATGATATGAACTTCCATTTTTAAAAATGTTAAGTTGCAAATCTGTAAAAAGAGGAAAAAATGGGGTTGGTTCTCTCCTCCCCTCCCCGATCTATTCTGCTCTTTTTGGTGAAAATAATGTAATAGCAATTTTTCTTACATCTACCAAATTTTGACCCACAGACTTTTAAGGAGAGAGGATTCTTGGGGCTGACCTATATTCCCGAGGATGCCTGGGATTAACTATTTCACAAATTGAAAATGGACCAGTAAGTGGACAGAAAATAGGTAGAAAAGTGAAGAGGGAGGAAATACTAGAAACCTCCACTTGGTCATTCACATAGAAGGAATCGAATTCTTTATGACTTAATATGCTTAATACAGAGCTTGGTACATAGTAGGTAGGCATTTAATAAATATCTATCATAGAAACTATCATTATCATCTACTCTGCCCTGTTTGGAGCTGTGTTCTGCACAGTTCTGAGCTTCACAGATGGGTAGCTATCGGCAATTTTGCTTTCAGAGGAAGATGACAACATGATGGGAGGACTTTTAAACCACGCCATACAAGAATCATTTGAAGAAATTGAGGATGTTTATTCTAAGGAAGGAAAGCACTTTGGGGTGTAAGGCTGGGGGATAGAGAGACACACCACTAAACATTGTCTTCAAGTTTTTGAAGAATTATCATGTAGAAGAGAGATTAGACTTATTCTGGTGGACATCAAGGACTTCTATTCTAGGGTCAGTGTATGGGAAACACAGGAAGGCAAGTTTTAACTCAATGTTAAAATGTCCTAAAAATAGAAGCTATCCCCCCAGAGATTCAGCCCACTGTGAAGCATAAGGTAGTGGAAATGGTGCTGATGAAGACAAAGACAAGAAGAATAGCAATACTAGACTCCTCATACACAGATAAAGTCCATGTCAAGGCAAAACAATTTTGAGGGGCTTGAGGGATTAATTCTCAAGATAGAAGAAAAAGAGGATGTCAGATGTTTGCACTATTATTGAACAAGAAAAAGTTAATAGTGAAAACATCAATAACTACCGAGCTGTATGCCTACTTTCCCATCTCTATGGAATTTTTCTGAGACTAATCTACACTTATATTGAGGGAATTCTTAATAAAAATATTAGAAGAGGATAGACAGTCTTTCACAACTGATATTTTAAAGCATATCACATGCTTATAGCCACATGATTGAAAAATCACAGAAAACACAAAGTCCCACACCACTATTTTCTTTTTTTAAATTTTTATTTCAAGAGAGACTGTTTGGCATAGAGATAAGTTCTCTGGACTTAAGAGTTGGGAAAGCATTGGGTTCAAATCCTTCCACTGACACTAGCTGAATGACCATAACAAATTACTTAACCTTGCTAAGCCTCAGTTTCTTAATTAATGCATATAAGAAATGCATAAAAAACCTAACTCACTGTACTGTTTTGAGAATCAAATGAGATAGTATAATTAAAAGACATTGCAAATATTAAAAGTGCCATATCAATGTCTGCAATTGTTATTATCATAAGTAACAAGTAAGGCAGAAGATTTGTAGGTATATGCTTGTCAAGGTATTTGCCATCATCATCGAAGATATCCAACACAATGTCTAAACAGAAAAGAGATTCTTTATGGATGAGATGCTCCAGCTGTTCCTGGACATTGCAAATGACATTGTACTGGTTACACCAAGCAGTATCAAAAGGTATGAAGAAAAGCACGAAACATGTTGCATGGACCCAGTAATGGGCCAGGCCTGACTCAGAACAAATTGATATTGGAACAAAATCAAGCACATAGTTCATTTAACAGTGCTATTGTTGTTGCTATTTTAAGATTTGGTCTCCCTTTAATTATTTTGAGACTAGGTCTTCCTCTCTTGCCTATACTGGAAGTATAGCAGCTACTCACAGACTCAAACTCAATGCTTATTGCACAGAAGTTTTATCTTTCAATCATATTAACTTTTTTTCTTAACCAAACCTGTGATTTTGTTGTTTTAGGGACCTCCTGATGAGACTCTCCCTCTACCGATGTGTATGGGACCTGTTCTGCCACATTTCGTTTTAGAGAGCTGCCCTAGGGCACTGAGAAGTTAAATGACTTGCCCAGGGTCATATAGAAAATACATATCAGAGACAGAACCTGAACCCAGATCTCTATCCTCTATGCAATAGTTGCTTCTTATAAGTCACATTTTCAATTCAATAAACATTTATGAAGTGCCTGCTATGTGTTAGACACTGGGAATACAAAAAGAAGCAAAAGATAGCCTCTGCCCTCAAGGAGTTTTACATTCTGTTGGGGGAGGGGCAGCTAAGTGGTGCCACCAGCCCTGGATTCAGGAGGGCCTGAGTTCAAATCCGGCCTCAAACACTTGACACTTACTAGCTATGTGACCCTGGGCAAGTCACTTAACCCTCATTGCCCATCAAAACAAACAAACAAACAAAACCCCATTCTAATGGGGGAGACAATATAAAACAAATATATGCAAAACCAGTTATATACAGGATAAATAGGAAATAAATTACAAAGGGAAAGTACTGGAATAAAGAGGGGTTGGGGAAGGCTTCTTGTAGGAGGTGAGATTTTAGTTGGGATTCAAAGGAAGTCAGGGAGTTATGGAGTTGAAGTGGAAGAGGGAGAGTATTCCAGGCATGGAGGTAGCCAGAGAGAATGCCTAGAGCTAAGAGATGAAGAGAGTCTTAATTGATAGAACAGCCAGGAAGCCAGGGTCATTGAATCAAATAGTACTATCAGAGAATAATGTATAAGAAGAATGGAGAGGTAGGAGAGGGCTAGATTGTAAAGGGCCTTGAATGCCAAACAGAACATTTTGTATTTTCTCCAGGAGGCAAGAGGAAGCAACTGGATTTTATTGAGTAGAGTGATGGCATGATCAGACTTGCATTTCAGGAAAATCACTTTAGTGGCAGATAGACAATGGATGAGCATTATTATTATTATTTGCAGGGCAATGGGGGTTAAGTGACTTGCCCAGGGTCACACAGCTAGTAAGTGTCAAGTGTCTGAGGCCGGATTTGAACTCAGGTCCTCCTGAATCCAGGGCTGGTGCTTTATCCACTGCACCACCTAGTCGCCCCCCATTATTATTGATATTAATAATAATGGTCAACTTCAGAATGGTTTTCTCACAGGGAATATACAATTATACATCACTTTGTATATTCCTAATGGACTAGAAACACGCCTGCTTAATTTTCTTCTGTGTGACACATACGTTTAGCAACCTTTATTATAGTCTTTATGCCACTGGTGAAAGTGATGTACAAAATGTTTGATTAGACTGGTAGTTCTTTACTTGGAATCTGTGAATAGATTTCAGGGAGGTATCTGAATTTAGATGGGAAAAAAACCACAGCATCATAATTACATTTAATTTCATTTACCTCTAAATTGAAATCTAGCATCTCTTTCAATTATTTAAGCATTTTGGAGAAAAGGGGTCCATAGTCTTCATCAGACTGCACAAGGGATCCAGGACACAAAAAAGGTTAAGGACCCATGGATAAGACAGGGATCTTTATTAGGGAAATATTTATTTGTACATTAGAATCTGTCTGGCAACATACTGATATGGAAATTAGGGATAATTCTCCCAGATATTCCATGCTAAAACAAAGTAGAAAGCATATTATTCTGGAGTATACAGGCAGCGGCATGAACATAAGAGCTGTTTGTCTTACTTTTTTTTTTTTAAAGGTGCATGTTCATCTGTGTTGTTGATTAGAAGGGCAGGGCCTGATCATCAAAGGTCCCAATCAATACTCATGTGGTCTATTATGGTAGCAGCAGGATAAGGAGTAGTCATTTTATTCTGGGGAGTGGGAGGAGACTACAGAAGAGGCCCTCCCACGGAGTTCATGTCCATGTCCAAGTCCAAGACTTCAGCTCAGTATTCCTCCAAGTGCAGGGTCTAGCAGGGCCAGGAACTTCTGCCCCCTCAGATATTTAAGATCCCAAGGAAGCTGAAAACCTCAATGCTGATGCAACATCCAGCTGAGAGCTGAGCAGAATCTTCTCTTGATTCCAGCCCATCAGTGACTGAAAGCCTTGTCATGCCACACCATGTCCCCAGCAATGTATGTGGCCTTGACATTCAGGGGGTCATCAAGGATCACAGAAATCTACATCTGAGCCAAAGTCCAAGGTTCCTTTTTTTTTTTTTCTATTCCTATAGCTAGGCTGGGTGCAGGGTTGCAGTCTCAAGTGCCATCTCCACATGGCAACCTGTGGCATGGAGGAAATGCTGGATACAAGCATCCATTGGGGCCATACTGCCACAAAGTGTCTTGGTACCAACCACGCAGCACATCAGCCCATCTACCTCAATCTCTTGCTGACCCAATGTGTGTCGACCATTGCCCAAGCCTAGGGCAGGAATGGCATCAGTAACAAGCACAAGCCCTTTGGGAAGGGCACGGAATGCAATCCTCAGGGCTGCAGGGTTGGTGTGGATCCCATCTGCAATCATTCCAAAGAAAACCTGCTGTCCAGGTGAGATCTTTTCACTAGTCAGAAGACCCACAATGCCAGGATCACGATGATGAAAAGGCAGCATGGTGTTGAAGAGGTGGGTGATAAATGGGCTCTACTCTGTACTGCATCTTCAGCCTCCCACAAGTGAGACCCAGAGTGACCTACAGACACACAGATGGCATGGGAAGTGAGTTCCTTGATGACTTCTTTCTTTCTTTTTTTGCGGGGCAATTAGGGTTAAGTGACTTGCCCAGGGTCACACAGCTAGTAAGTGTTAAGTGTCCGAGGCTGGATTTGAACTCAGGTCCTCCTGAATCCAGGGCTTGTGCTTTATCCACTGCACCACCTAGTTGCCCCTCCTTGATGACTTCTTGACTTCACTTAAGTTCAGGGGACAGGGTGATTATGGCAACATTGTCCAGGGATCCATAGGTTTTTAGCAATTCCTGGAATGTACCAGCCTCAAAAGTGCAAAGGTGAGACTCAGGATGTGCCCCCATTTCTCATGACTGATGAATGGTCCTTCCAAGTGCTCCTTGGGAGCAGTGATGTGATGTGAGGAAGGACCTTGTGATAAATATCAGGTGGTGAGGTGACCAAGGTTGGGCAGAATGAAGTAAGTCAGGAGATTCTTGGCAACCAAAACTCCTGACCTTACATCTTCATGGACCAGGGAGAAGTCCACCATTTATATGAACATCAATGAAGCCTGGAACCAGGATGTGGCCCTTACAGTTCCTCTGTTCATCAGCTAATCTCTTCTCTTCAAAGAAAAGCTTCTCTGGATCCAGGATTCGGCCTCCCTGAATTCACAGGTCCTCCTTGAGCAGCGTGGCTGCACAGAATGCGGCAGTTAGTAAATTGTATGACCCGGGCCTCAGCCCGACCTTGTAGGGTGGCACCCTGTGCTGGAATGTGGGGGTGAGGTGGTGCTGCCACAGGGAAGAGCCCCGCTCCATGAGACTGTCCCGCCTTCTGCTACTCTCCACACCAAGGACCGTGTCTTACATTTAAGAGAATTATTTACCCATTTGCCTGAGCCCATAGAATGACCTCAAAGGCATCCTCTGTAGCTTTAAAAATAGCTGTAATATTGCTTACACCACTTATCTCAGAAGTCTGATAATGTATGCAAAGTGTTTTGTAAATGGAAAAGCATGATCAAAACGAAAAGCTGTTATTATCATCATCATGATTATTGTTATTATTGCTGATGCTACAGCTGGGGTTGGGGGTAGGGGAAAAGAAGATGTTTAATAGTGATATTCTGATTCCTTAGGTTCTCTTTCTTGGACTTTCTCATTCAAAAGGCTGACTACCAAAAAATGGGGGTCTAGCATAGGGTTTCTTAAACTTTTTCCAATGGTGACCCCTTTTCACTGGAGAAATTTTTATGGCACTCCAGGAATATAGATATATAAAATAGGTATACGTAACCGTTTACTGTTTCCAAATTTTTCACAACCCTCACATTCAGTTATGTGACCCCCACGTGGGGTTGTGATCCACAGTTTAAGAAGCTTTGATCTAGAGATCCCTCCTCCTTCTTACAGTGGCATCCATTCACTTTGTACATGGCTTCCAGGAGGTGGACAGTAGACCCTGATCATCAGGGACATGTCTTTTCAGGATCATGCTATACTGGTTTTTCAGAGGTGAGTACTCAAATTGCCATAATGAGCACTGTTGGGTAGAAGAAGATGCATTGTCCTTAGTTTGGGAAAGAGGGGTCTAAAGGTCCTATACCCACCACAATGTGGCATCATGAACCCCATATTCAGACTGCCAATAAACTCACTCTCTTATCTCTGCTATTCTCATAAGGCCATCAGCCTAGTTGTTGAGCTCAGCAGAGAGTATATATTTCTTTTTTTTTTAATTTCTTTATTTTTTTTTAAGAATAGAATTTTATTTTCCAAAATATATGTAAAAACAAATTTTAACATCAATTTAAAAAAAAAATTGTTCCAACTTCTCTTCCTCCTCTATTCCCACCCCCACCCACTAGAACTCAAGCATTTCAAAATAAATTATACATGAGTAGTCATGGAAAACATTCCCACATTAGCTAGGTTGTGAGGAAAAAACAGTCAAAAAACTCCCAAAACTTCAGACTGAGGAATTGTCAAAGAGAAAAAACATTTTTTTAAAAAATGTGTTTCCAGGGGCAGCTAGGTGGCGCAGCGGACAGAGCACTGGCCCTGGAACCAGGAGCACCCGAGCCCAAATCCGGCCCCACACACCCAACACCCACCAGCCACATGACCCCGGGCAAGCCACCCAACCCCAATTGCCTCACCAAAAAAGAAAAAAAAAGAGAAAAGAAAAAAAAATGTGTTTCCAACTATTTCAGATACTATCACTTCTTTCTCTGTAGATGGGTTGCCATTTTCATAGTCCTTCAGGGTTATATTGGACCATTGCCTTGCTGAAAATAACCACATGCTTCCCAGCAGATCATTTTACACTATTGCTGTTATTTTGTATACAGTGCATTTCAGAGAGTATATATTTCTGATGGACATTGATGTGCTATACAAATAACTGTAAGCAGAGGGAGGCATAGGCAAAATTGTTCCATGTGTTCTGACTCCAGAAAGGAGAGCCTTTAATTGTCCAGTGTAACGATTGGAATGATGCCACCTGCTGGAGAGCTACTATAGGAAAGCTCCGCCATGAGGAGAAGGCATCTGAGGGCAAGCCATGTGGTCACGGTCCTTGACATCAGGAAGTGATGTTTGCTTGTGGCTACTGTCTATCAAGGCTACCAGCCAATCAACTTGAGGAGCCTCCCATTTCTGGGAGGAGGACACAAAGTAAGAAGTGGATGCTGGCAGAGGGCTTTTTCCTCTTTTGGTTCCTGACCTTGCCATGGCAGGTCAGATGATGGGGTCTCTTAGAATTAGTTAGATTTTTACCTTTCTCTCTGATCCTAATGCTCTTTAATAAATACTTAAACACTCTTGCTAAAACTTATAATTTATTGGTGACCACTCATTAGATTTTAGATAGTATAGGTAGAATGTTAGCCCCTTACACCAGTCTTGTTCACTCCAGACCCTGGACCCATAATTACTACCCAGAAAACATTGTAGATGAAGGTCTAACTAATATGCCCAGTCCCTCAAGGCTCTCACACACCAACTATGCAGCTCATAGATTAGTACACTGGTTGGAATTACTAAGAACTAAGTCCCTCAGGGTATTCACCATTACAGGACTAATGACCACTGAAGTCTAGTTGCATATAGTTCTCTTGAGGTATCATAAAGCTGTCAATGAACCAAGCAAAACAGTGAACCTCAGAAGCCAGATCCTTTGAGGGAAGGGCCCACTGGCCTAGTAGAGGAAGTAGAGAGAGATTTGGAGTTTCAGTTGGACAAAATGGCAAATTGCTCATGAATAGTCAGTAATGCCACCCACTGCCAGCCCACGGTGTTGCCTACTCTGCTTGAGATTCCTTTCTTGGTCACTCTTCTGGAGCCTACATTACTGCTGATGCTTGCTGCCTATGGCAGCTGCATTGCTGAGTGTTAATAGCTTGCTCTAGACTGCATCTAGAATTACCTGGGTTCTCCTCATCTAGGATATTCTTCAAAACTTGACTAAACTGGCTGGACTCTGGATTTTCTTAGGGTTAATTTCCTATCCCTTGTCTATTAGATGAGTCTCTATCTGGTGTAGGACCTCTGTCACATTGGCCTAGACTGGTCTGGTTAACATTATTCTATCATTGCAGAGGACATCAATGTCCCCAGGAAGCGGGGCTTCTCTCAAATCTTAATCCACCAAACTGATAATGTGGAGAGTTCAGGTAGTCCTGAGGAAGACTAGCAAAGGTATACTGGACTCCTTCCCCGGAGAAGACAAACTGTCCCTGAATAGTCTTAGCCATAAGTATAAAGGAAAAGGCATTAGAAAGGTGCCAGTCCCATGCCACTTGCTTGGGGCTGGGCTGTCTGGCCCAATGCATTGATGAGGTCGGGAATGGCTACAATAATTGGCATGACAACTTTGCTAAGATCCCTCTAGAATAAGTCACCAGGTTTCATCCACCTTCTTCACTGGCCACATAAGATTATCGTAAGGGAAGTTGGTATAGAAAATACTTCACTTCTATCAAAAGGGAGGGAATAGCTTTGACCCCTTACAGGACCCATTATTACTTGTTAATAACTTAACTGGGGGTTTCAGGCAATTCAAAGGGCTTGTCCATTTGGTCCTAGCTACAATAACTGGCAATGCTGTAAATACTTGCACAAGTGCCTTCCTTCAGTGGTCCCCTAACCTTTCACCTACCCTCCCACCACGGAAACTGGAATTCCTTGCTGGACCCATTAGGGTAAGGATATTGGTGTGATAGTGACCTGGCTACCTGGAATTTAGCAGATTCCAATATCCAAACAAGACAGAGCTATAGAAGATACCTTAGGCTTGGGTGGAGCTGCTCCAGCAGTAAATTCCTTGCTTTAGCTACTAATCTCTTGTGATACGGCCAGATAACTATTGCCTTCAGGTCCCTATCAGTTTTTGGAACTTTATTTTCTGCTAATCAAGGGCTACATCTGTCAGAAGCTTCCCTCAGATGTACAGTCAGCTAAGCTAAATTGCAATTGCTGAACTGCTTACAGGCAGCATCTATTTATAAGAGCTTACTTTTCAAGCAAACTGCCAACAGCTCTAGGGGTTTAAGGCTTGCCTCACAGTGTTTAAACCCTAAGACTCTTTTGTTCTTTTTGCAAGTGGATGGGATGGGGAAAGGCCCAGAACAAATACTAGACCCAGGGAGAAAGGTCATTGTCTTTCTCTTTGTAACAACATTCCTGACCTTTCACATGTCTATGTGGCCAATAATAAGCTTCCCTCATATTTGGAATATTGCACCATGTAGTAATGCTATAGAATTGGAGATCTGGGTTTTAGTACCAGCCCTATTATTAATAAATTGTGTGATCCTGGGCAAGTCATTTAACTTTTCTGTGCTTTAATTTCTCATATGTAAAATAAGGGAGGGAGGCATTCCTCATTTCTATTCCCTTCCATCTCTAGTATGTTGAATGGCTAATCACCAGTCACATGTCCTATTCATTCAGACATCAGTTCTAACCACCAACCTCTTAAGTGGTGCCAATCATGTTTGAAAGCTAATCATATGATGATGGTGCTGACTCTTATTTTAAAACAGTGTAATAGCATTCTCCTTTCTCTTTATTCAAGGTCACAATCCTTATGGAAAATAATCTCAGAATATGAATCTAGACATTAGCTACTTTCTACACTAGATCATCTAAGACACATCACCGTTTTTTTAAAAAAGGGATATTTTTTCCATTTAATGCAATGAAAATTTCTCCTTTTATATCCCATTATTTACCATGATGATAATAACATTATACATTTATATAGGGCTTTAAAGTTTGTAAACCACTTTCCATACTGAAATGCCCTACTGCATCTGTGATCTTATCAATGTGCACATTCCTTCCAATGATGTTGTGACAGGCACTGTGCTAAGTGCTGACTGCAATCCACCTATGCCTGCTCATCCTGTTTAGTTCTCATTCATGATCCCTCAAAAGTTTACCACAGGGGGTTCTCCCAACATACCAGAGGCCTTCCTCATTTTCTCTTCACATCCTTGAAGGTACCAGTGGAGTACTCTGGATGTTCACCGATCATCTCTTGCTCTTATCACATGGATAGCCCATCTTCTTTTTCAGTCATACTGTTTTGGGAGGCCAGTCCTGAATAATTTTGAGTGTAAAGGGATCCCAGACCAAGAAGTTTGAGAACTACTGGTGTAGGAAAATTCCGGTGAGAAAATTCCTTCTATCAATGTTTTAGGCAATTAATTATCCTATAATTTATAGAGAGTTGATTAGAAAGTTTTATCGGGGTCCTGAGGGGTTAGAGGATTTGCTCAGGGTCACACAACCAGGATTTTCATCAGTGCAACTACTTACTACAACATGTTGTCTCTCACTTGTTTCCATGTGGAGATTCATAAACATTGTAATATTTAAGCTACAACAGAGCCTAGCTAATTCTGACTAGCTGGGAGTAGGACCAAGCTAACCTAGCCAAAAATCTGAATGATACATTATTTGTTTTGCGCTCTCTCTCTCTCTCTCTCTCTCTCTCTCTCTCTCTCTCTCTTTCTCTCTCTCTCTCTCTCTCACTTTCTCTCTCTTTCTGTAGGACCAGGCACAATTTTATGTGGATTTTCCAGATTGTGGGAGTTTGGTGACCCTAACCCCTGCAATGTGGAAGGGATAACTATACAGCAATGATGTTTATGCATCAATAGCCTCATATCATATATAAGTCATATGCAACACATAAGGGCAGAAGGTATGTTTACACATGAAGCATACATTATTTAAACTTTGGCAATCCGTTTTGTTTGGCCACATGGGGAACCATTTCTTCAAAATCATCATGCATGGACTTGGTCACTACCCTGGCAGGCCTGGCAATTTGTTAGGGGTGGGCCTAACACCAGCATGATGTTAGTTCAGATTTGATATTGGGAAGAAAGAAAGTACTTGTAGGTCACTGAACAGTTAACAAATGGATTAACCCTAACATAGCAAGGATATGTTATAAGGATACAGTAGCCAGGTTTCCCACCTACTTCCCCCCTCTCTACCCTGTCCCCTCCATAGATGGAAACAGAGCTGTTCATCAGGCTAGGATGTGGTAACTCTCTTGTTCTTTGGACGTCCAGCAAATCTAAAGAGTCCTGACCCCACGTAGGGAGGCCTTTATGCTGCTAGATGACCAGGAATACACATCAATACATAGAAGCCACCAAAAGACTGTTTGGAAGGCACAGTCTGAGCCTTACCCCACCCCTGGGGCCAATAAAGTATGGCTTGGTCTTATTTTAGGGAAAATGCAGACTAACCCTTGTCACCAGGGAGAGGGGAGGGAGGAAACTCTAGTAGATATTGCCCTATCACATACTTGTACTGTGTCCCTTGGCCTTGTGGATGCCAACAGTCCCAATTCCTGAGCTTGTGAATGGAATAGCTTGCCTATCGCTGTTTCTACACTACAAAGTAGCTAGTTACCTCTTTAGTTATTGCTCAGGGTAGGTAAATCCAAAGCCCAGTCCCACCAAGATGGCATCCTTCACTGCAATGCCACCCTGGCATCTCTCTCTGACTTTAAGCCTGGCAACCCTCTGCCATGGTTGTGTCACATCATTTCCTCTTTTGATACCCACTTGACAGCCAAACTTGGACACTCCCAACCTTCTTTTGACCCCATCATTATAGAGAGAAGAGGTCTGAAGTGGAGTTATTATACCCAGATTTATATAAATGGATGAAAATCATAGAATTTTAGAAACTGAAAGAACTTAAAAATCACCTAATCTAATTCTCTCATTTTACAGATGAGGAAACTGATGCCCAGAATAGTTCAGTGGCATAGCTAAAGTCACACAAAGAGCTGTGTTCAAATCCAGGCTCTGGCGTTTACTAGGGGGTTGGACTAAATGACCTCTAAAGTTCCATCTAGTTCTGATTTTGTGTATATGTGTATCTACCTATTAACATAGTTAGTTAATAGTATAGCCAGAACCAAAACCTAGTCAGTAGATATTTTCTTGAAATCTCCTTTGTGAGAGCAGTAAATTTCCATTTTAAAGCTACTGTGAAACAGTAGACTAGCTTCAATAATCTCAATAGATTATAACACTTAATCTGTCTGAATCTATGATCTCATCTACCACTATACCTGTGGGAACATTTAACCCTATTGTACGATGACTGGGTACATAAAATTTAAAAGCTAGTATTTAACATGTGTATATTAATTCTATTTAATTAAGCAACATTTGCAAAAAAGTATGAAGTAATTTAACATGTAAGGTCCATGAAGGCAGGAGTTATGCTTTATAATTATGTGTTAACCATGACCCTCCCTGCCTTGCATGAACTCTGGTTCAGTGACACTGGTTTCCTTGCTGTTCCTTGACCAAGATGCTCTGTCTCTTGACAGTGCATTTTCATTGGCTTTCCCCATACTTGCAATGCTCTCCCCACCCATATCTGCCTCCTGATTTCTCTAGCTTCCTTCAAGTGCCGGTAAGGATCTGACCTATTACTACAGGAAGCCTAACTCGATGCCCCTTAATTGTAATGCCTTCCTTCTGTTGAGTATGCCCTATTTATCCTGTGTGTGTTTTGTTTGTATATAATTGTTTGCATGTTGTCTCTACCATTAGACTGTGAGCTCCTAGAGGGCAGAGACTGCCTTTTGCCTTTCTTTATGTCCCATTGCTTAGGAGAGTGCCTGGCATATAGCGGGTGTTTAATAAATGTTTATTATTGTTTGCTTGTTTATTTTGTTTTGTGGGGCAATTGGGGTTAAGTGACTTAGCCAGGGTCACACAGCTAGTAAGTGTCAAGTGTCTGAGGCCGGATTTGAACTCAGGTCCTCCTGAATCCAGGGCCAGTGCTCTATCCACTGTGCCACTTAGCTGCCCCAATAAATGTTTATTGACTGACTTAGTGACCTTCCCCTATAGAATTTTGAGCTATAAGAGCCCACCTATCCTTTCTTTGAAGTCTTTGAAATCTGTTTCACAAAAATTTATGATATACACCCCCCTGTGCCCATTGATTCCTTGCTGTTTATGAACACAGGTTCCCTCCCAATTTCCACCTACCAAAATACAAGTCCATTCTGCTGTGGGTTTGATTGCTCTTCTGAACAAAGGGTCTCTGTGCTCCAAGTCAGAGAGAAAGAGTGCGAGAAAGGGGAAAATCACCTCACAGATCACTTTAAAAAGTGATCTTAAAAAAAAAAAAAACCCTGCAGAAATGGGCAGCTCACTCAGTAAGAGCCTCCCTCCCAGAGTCTATTAGCCAAACATATTTAGGTCTCTGTGTCTTATTCCCTGTGTCCACATTCCATGGTATCCCTCTGTAATCTCATCAGGTTGATTAGGGAATTCATCAAATAGGTATAACTCCACACAGTGGTTCCTCCACATCCTACAGGATTACTTACATCATGTGTACACTGAATAGTTTTTACAAAGAAAGAGAAACTTAGTTTTAAAGCTTAAAACTGTACTAAGGCTTTTGAAACACCTTGCATTTGTTCCTTATTTTTCATGTGCTCAAAACCTGTTGATAATATATCAGAGTAGTCAAAAGTAATAACTGAAGGTTAGTTCAATTAAATCAACAAATGTTTGTCAACTACCTACTATTGTGTGGGCAAAGTACTGTGCTATTCACTTGAAACACAAATATTTTTAAATGAATCGTCTCTGTCATCAAAGATTTACATTTATGAAGGAAAAAGAGTGTGGACATATCTGAGTTCAGTCTCTTATTCCCCATAACAATAAACTGTACATTAGTTACTAATTTGTAATGGTAGAAGAGACTCCCTGTCCATTGACTATCCAGTATGTGTCAGAAGCAGACTCGATCCTAGGTTTCCTTAATTTAAAGGCAAATTCTCTATCCACTGTACTACCCTGCCTTTCATTGATTTAATCTTACTTTTGTTCAGTTGTTTCAGTCATGTTCAACTCTTTGTGACCCCATTTGGAGTTTTCTCAGCAAAGGTACAGGAGTGGTTTGCCATTTCCTTCTCCAGCTCACTTTACAGATGAGGAAACTGAGGCAAACAGGCTTAAGTGACTTGCCTAGGGCACACAACTAGTGTCTGAGGCCAGATTTGAACTCAGAAAGATGAGTCTTCCTGATTCCAAGCCCAGCAGCTCCCTATCCACTGTGGCACTTAACTGCCCTATATTTAGCTTATTATTGAAGCCTGTGGAACTATTTTTGGATCTTGATTCAGTCATTCAAATGTTATCTGTCACTATCAGATGCAAGTCATTTACAAATCTGACAGATAGGCACTGTAAACTTTTGTCCAACAAACTGAAAAAGCATAAAAACAAAGGACCAAGGACAGAGCCTATCCTTCTGAAGACAATTTCCTTCAAGTTAACAACTACCTGTTATTACTCTTAATCTAGTCATTCCACTAGTTCTGAAACTACTTAACTATAACCTAATACAGCTTAGGACAACATGAGATATGTATGTTTATAGGTAGATATAGATATTTGGTGCACATGTTTGTATGTACACACATACGTATTTATATATGCATATATACATAAACATATACACACAAAAATACAAACATATGTACATGTAAAGGAATAGGCTGAGGCCCATGTCAGATACTTCTGACATACCCTTTGGAGATTGTGAGTTTTACTGCCAATCTGCTACCTTTATGGCTTCTCTCGTTCTCTTCTTTATCTTCCTATCCCTGTAACAATCACCACCATTTAGGATAAAACTTCCCAGCCCTCTCCTATTCTCTTACCTCCTCAATTCCACCCCACTCATGTCCCAAGATGATCCTTCTGACCCTTTCCTTTGTGCTCTCTGTTCAATAGTGAACAGACTTCCTTTCATCCTAGACCTCTTGCTCTCATCAGTTAGCCTTCATGCATCTAACTTCCTTCTGATGACATTTCATGCTCAGCTTTCCTGTCCAGTAGTCACTGGACTTTCTCTCACCCTACCCTCAACTTCCAACGCATGGGTGCTAGAGGTAGCTAACTTTTGCTTCCAATTGTCACTTCCAGACTCTTCCATCACTCAGGAATCTTTCCTCCTTTGAAATCCACTCAATCAATTAAATTTTCCACCCAATCCAAATCATAGTGGCTGCATTGTACTGACACCCAAGTTATCTTCCTTCCTTTCACAAAGAGTTCAGCACCTGGCTCAACATCTTTCTTCCTCAACAAGGAGACCTTAATACCTACATGGATGCTCTCTTAAACTCCCTAACTTCCAAAATCCTCATCTTCTTTAAGTCCTGGCTTACTCCTTTATTCAACTTCAACCACACACATGAACAGTCATGCACTAGGTGTCATCACTACCCACAAGCGTTCCACTTCCCCAATTAGAAACTCTGACACTCCCCTATCTGACTAAAATTTTCTATCATTCCACTTCTTCCAATGCTTCACCCCTATTACACCTACTCTTTGCCCTCATCTTCAGTACCCCAGCTCTGACTTTGTCTCTATCTTCAACTTCATCCCAGTAGTTTGCCATTTCAACTTGACACTGTCTACAACTCATGAATCCCTTGTCTCTCATCCTATTACTGTTCTCTTGTCAAACTTCAGCTTTAGATTACTCTCACCAACCACTTCATTCATTCTTATTTAGGAGCCATTAAACAACACTGGAGAAAGTCTCAAACTGTGCTGAGAGAGCATATTACAAATTTATGTTATCCAAACTCAACAGGGCCCACATAGCAGCAAAAAATGATTGACTTGCTATTGCAAGTCAATATTTTTATTCCTCCCTCATTGATTCCCTATCAATATTTTTGAATTTATTCATTTTTTAATCATGCTACATATATATTATATATACTTGCTGTCTCCCCATTAGGATGTAAACTTAATGAAAGTGAGATTGCTTTATTCCATGTATTTATATCCCCTGAGCTTAGCACAAAGACCTAGCCTGTAATAGGTACTTAAATACTTGTTTCATTGATTGATATAGAGTACTATATTTGAGTCAAAAATCAATTACACAAGTGTAGTTTGGGAAAGACATTAATAGCCAATAGTTCATTGAAAAAGATATAAGAACTCTTGACAGAAGGATGGGGGTTGGACAGAATATTGTCAGATGAGAGCACGACAGAGATTGCCTTTGCTTAAGTGTTTTCCTTTGTTTCAAGAGAGAGTTTCATTTTGGTGTTGGAAAGTGCAAGTGGGGGGAGGGGGAATGCGTATTCAGAAACGAATATAATATAAAAGCAACAGGCTGTATTAAAACATTTTTAAAAGAAAAAGATCTGAGTATTTTCATGGATTGCAAGCTCAATATGAATCACAAAAACTTTAACTTCCTATATGTTTTTCCAACCTGGGCCAATTTGTCTCTCCTTAAGTAGACTGTTGACTGCCTCCCCCCCAACTCTCAGGGGCTCACCATATTTGTGCTGGACACAATGCAGACACCTGATTGGATTTAGTCATCCTGCAGCTCAGAACTCCTTATCTCAAGGGATCCACTAGCCTTACCTCCTTCAGTGACTGGAATCGCAGGTTATACCACCACACATGGCTCTGTGTTAGATTTTTTTTAAGGTTAATTATTTACAAAGATGTATCTTTCATTAAAAAAAAAATCTATGGTACACTGTTATTTGGTAAAGTTAACACCTATGTTTTCCCGAATGATTCTTAAGTTTCTTAAGTTTATATTGCACATCCTTGGAGAAACTTCAGTTTCCTTCAGAACAGAGACCAAATCTTTGTTGTTATTGTTTTGTTGTTGTTTTGGTGAGGTAATTGGGGTTAAGTGACTTGCCTAGGGTCATACAGCTAGTGTCAAGTGTCTGAGGCCGGATTTGAACTCAGGTCCTCCTAAATCCAGGGCCAGTGCTCTATCCACCTTGCCACCTAGCTGCCCCAGACCAAATTTTTTAATTCTTTTCTTGTCCCCCTTCCTTTAGCATGGTACCTAGCTCAACATATATTTTTTACTGACTGACATTAGAGGTGTTTTAGGTTAGAGGAAATAAGAATTTCCTGTGTGAACCACTGAACCATATTGCTAGGACTCTGGAATTTCTTTCTCTTCATATAAAGAAGAATAGGTAGTCTTTATGTATTGGTGGTATTGTTTTAATCCAATTTAACCCTGAGGAAGAAAGATAGATAAATAGGGTATTTCAGTCCCCTGCCGCTCTATGATTCTAGACTGAGAGCTTTCTGTACAAGCAGATTATCAGGAACAATAATATGTATGGCATAAAAGACTGTTACCAAAGCTGGTTTATCCAGCATCCTATCAAGTTCAAATCTCAATTAACCAACACTTCCAGACAATTACCTAGCAATGATAAGTGATGCCAATAATTATGACTCTGAGATACTCACTACAATATAATCCTGAACCGTCAAAGGAAGAATTTGATGTATAGAGTTCAATTTTATTCTTAATTATATTTTATTGTATTTTAATTATATAAAAATTGTTGGTCCACCTATGGTGTCTATGATTAATGTTCTATTTACTAGTGTATTTGATTCATCAGACTATCCTATTCTTAACCATGTTAGTTGACAGGATTCATTGAATATAAGCATGACTTTTTTTTTTTTTTAAGTTTAGAGGCTAGAAAAAAAGTGAAAGTTATAGCCTAACTCTCCTCAGATTCACGGTTTTTGCTATTTCTGTAACAAGTTTTGGTGCTTTTCTTGTTCAATTGTTTTTACTTCTTTGAGGTTTTTCTATTGCCAGAAGAAATCTTGAATTGGATAAGTTTAGGTGTAGAAATAAAACATATGTTCTACCCAGTTGAGAAGGACGGATGAATCTGTTGGGATTTTGAGTTTCATCAAATATTCCAAATCATTTTTCAAATGTTTTTGGCTTGGCAAAACCCCAAATTATAGTTTTCTGAAAGTACTTTTCCTCTTCTCAACTCTCTCAAGGGGAATTTTATGTATGTGCTTCTGATTAATTTAAAAAATTTATTTTACAAGAAGTGATTGAAATTCAAGAATTTAATAAGCCATATTTCTTTGAATCAAGCAGTTTGGGAATATTTTGTTTGTTTTGTTTTGCTGTTTATTTTGGCTGATTAGAACTGATCTTTCAAGAGATTTCAATTTGATTTTTAAAAATACCTCATAACTTGGTACCACCTGACACCTATCAGATTGGCTAAAATGACAAAAAAGGAAAATAATCAATGTTGGAGAAGCTGTGGGGAAATTGGAACACTAATGCATTGTTGGTGGAGCTGTGAACTGATCCAACCATTCTGGAGAGCAATTTGGAATTATGCCCAAAGGGTGATAAAGCTGTGCATACCCTTTGACCCAGCAATACCACTTTTGGGTCTTTTTCCCAAAGAGATCATGGAAGGGGGAAAGGGACCCACATGTCCAAAAATATTTATAGCTGCTCTTTATGTGGTGGCAAAGAATTGGAAGTTGAGGGGGTGCCCATCCATTGGGGAATGGCTGGACAAGTTGTGGTATATGAATACAATGGGATACTATTGTGCTATAAGAAAGAATGAGCAGGAGGAGTTCAGAGAAACCTGGAGGGTCTTGCGTGGGCTGATGATGAGTGAGATGAGCAGAACTAGAAGAACATTGTACACAGTAACATCAACATTGAGTGTTGATCTAATGTGATGGACTATATTCTTCTCACCAATGCAATGGCACAGAAGAGTTCCAGGGAACTCGTGATGGAAGAGGATCTCCAAATCCAGGAAAAAAAAAAAAAAAGAATTGTGGAGTATAGATGCTAAATGAACCATGCTATTTCTTTTGTTTTTGATGCTGTTGTTTTTTTTCTATTTTGAGGTTTTCCATCATTGCTCTGATTTTTTTTTCTCTTCTAACATGACTAATGCAGAAATAGGATTAATGTTATTATGTGTGTGTATATATATATATATATATATATATAACCTATATCAGATAACCTGCTGTCTAGGGGAGGGGGGAGGGAGGGGAGGGAGGGGAGGGAGGGAGAAAAATCTGAAATTGTAAAGCTTGTATAAACAAAGGTTGAGAACTATCTTTACATGTAACGGAAAAAAAAATAAAATACTTTATTAATTAAAAAAAAACCTCATAACTTGATCCCACATTTTACTAAATATCTTCCCCAGACCCTTATACAAAAGAGGGGGAAAAAGTCATCTCTGAAAATCTCCCTTTTTTGCCAAAAATGAAAAATACAATAAACCAAGTTCCTAATAATTATTGAGTTAAAGGGGAGTGGAGAAACCATTGCCCTATAATAAAGAAGTTTATAAGGTTTATTAGCTAGTCAATACCCACTAAACAAACTTCACTATGTAATATAAAATAATTGTGAAGTGACTGGATGAATTGAATAAGAAAGAAAGTGCTTTTAGAAAACCATCATTTTGTGTTTTGCCAACCCTAAAATATATTAGGTGATGTGGACTGGCTACCCTTCGGGCCTTCTTTTTTTAAAAAAAAGTATTTATTTATTTATTTGTTGTTGTTGTTGTTGTTTGCAGGGCAATGATGGTTAAGTGATTTGCCCAGGGTCACATAGCTAGTAAGTGTCAAGTGTCTGAGGCTGAATTTGAACTCAGGTCCTCCTGAATCCAGGATCGGTGCTTTATCCACTGCCACCTAGCTGCCCTGGGGCCTTCTTTTTAAAACTTAAATATCTGAATTTTTAAAAAACCACAAACAAACCTTGGAACAAAAAACAATCTAAGAATCTAAGCCAATTCTGGAAAGAAAAAGACCCAATCAAACTAATCTAAGTGACCTCTTTTACCAGTTGACTCAGTTTCTTCTCTTATGAGTCTCCCCCTCCTCCCCAAGCCACTGCCCAGATTCTTACATTTGGAACCTCTTTTGCCACCAGGTGTTAATGTCTTTAAAACCTTTCTTCTTAGCTAGTTGGCCATTCTCACTATTGGTGAGTCATTGAGTTTTATTCATGTCTGGATGAACTCACTTGGCTGTGGTGCAGTATAGGAGAATATCAAAGAATATACACCCAGGCCCTTCTGGTTTTACAAGAATATCAGTCATTTAACAGAACATATGTGATTTAATCATCATTAATTCAGAAAAGTTACCCAAATAGGCATTTTATTTCCACCACTGAAGAAGGCCAAGGTAGCATAATCGTGTTCTCTACATAGGTGTAGCTTTTTTTTTTTAAAATAAATAACCCTTGTTCATCTCCTCCCTATGCTATTTACTCTTTCATTTACCCTCATGCAAATCACTTCATCTCTCTAGGTCTCAGTTTCCTTATCTGTCAAATGAAGTGATTGGACAATATCAAGGATTCTGAACCTTGTTTCTGTCATGGATCTTTTTGGCAGTCTGATAAAATCTATAGACCCATTTTCAGAATAATTTTTTTTTTTTTTAGTGAGGCAATTGGGGTCAAGTGACTTGCCTAATGTTAAGGGTTAAAATTCTAGCTAGTCTGTCTAAAATATCTAATGAGTGGTCGCCAATAAATTATAAGCTTTAGCAAGAGTTAGACTTTTAAGCATTTATTAAGGAGAATAAGAATTTGGTAAAGAGAGAAGAAAAGGGCCTAGATTTCTATCTATTAAAGGGAGAGAGCATTTCTAGCTCCACTCTCCACCAGCGTCCTCAGGAAAGAGAGCGAGACTGAGCGCCAGTCTCTTCCTTCCTCCTCCCACTAGCCCGCGTCACTTCCTGACTCCTGGTCTTGCCCTCAAAGACCTTCCCTTCATGGGCAGAACTCTTCTACAGTAAGTATCCAGCAGGTGGCGTCATTCCAATCGTTACACTAAGGTCACACAGCTAGTAAGTGTTAAGTGTCTGAAGTCGGATCTGAACTCAGGTCCTCCTGACTCCAGGGCCAGTGCTCTATCCACTGCGCCACCTAGCCCCCCCCCCCGAATAATATTTTGAAATGCATAGAATGGAATACATAGGATTACAAAGGAAACCAAACGAAGATCCCATGTACTTCAGCTAAAGAATCTCTGGACTAGATGGTTTCTAAACTCTCGTCTAGCCCTAGATCTTATGAAACTTCAGGGGTTAGAGCATAAAGAGGCCTAGATACATTGGTCCCCAGATTCCAAAATGCCAATATCCTTGAGTCCCAGTTCCCAGCTATGTCTATGACTAGAATTGTCCTGCTCCCTACCCTCCTCCATTGCCCAAAGCACACCCTCTCTCTTGTTTCCTCTCTTGGCTTCTCCAGCCTCAAATCTCATGCCTTTATAGGTAGGTTCTCTCAGATTTCCAAACTAGCTAATTTGACATACTCATTATTCTGAGGACAATCCCTAAGAGTCATACTACTGGGGAAACTTCTTGGTAAAGTTGTAAAGTAGATGTGAATTATCTTGGAAGGGATTTCTTGATTTTCATTCTCTCCTTAGTGCAGCTAGGTGGTACAGTGGATAAAGTGCCAGGCCTGGAGTGAGGAAGAGTCCTTTTCCTGAGTTCAAATCTGACCTAAGACATTTATTAGCTGTGTGACCCTGGGCAAGTCACTTAACCCTATTGGCCTCAGTTTTGTTTTGTTTTTTTTTTTTCATGTATAAAATGAGCTGTAGAAGGAAATGGCACACTCAAGTATCTTTGCCAGGAAAACCCAAAACAGGATCACAGAGAGTCAGGCATAACTGAAGAACAACCACCTTTCAGTACCTCTCTTCCCACCTGAAAGTATTCAAGGGAAAGGAATCAGATAAATATGGATGCTAAGGTTTTAGGTACTTGATGTGTCAACCTTCCTGAGCATTTTAGTTTGCTTTATTTTTTAATTTAATTTTATTTTTAGGGGGTCACAGAAACAACAACAAATTAATTTTGGTTACTATTGCTTGTTTTCCAAGTAGAGCCCAAGAGTTAGACATGCAAAAGACACTAAACATTGCTCCAGAAGTTTTAAGACAATGAATTATGCTTTTAAGAAAAAGCCTGAACAATTTTTTTCAGTTCATGTTCCATTCCTCTAGATCTTTATGAATTATCTCTGATTTATTCCATATACTTTTTTTGCACATAGTTGGTTACATGTCTCCCGCATTAGAATGTGAGCTCCTTTAGAACAGGACAGGTTTTTGCCTTTTTTTTTTTTAATTCCCGGCACTTGGCATAGTACCTGGCACACAGTAGATGCTTAAATGTTTACTGCCAGAATGAAAACAACTGAAAATGAACAATGCTTCACACAGACGAACAAAAACAATTAAATTGTGGTCCAGTAGATGGTGACCAGGATGGCAAAAGAATTTGAAACCATTTCCTATGAGAACTATTTGAAGAATGAAAGACAGTTATCCTAAAGAAAAGAAAATATAATAGTTGTCTTCAAATGTGTGAATGGCTTTAAGATAGAAATTAAATATAATCTGTGTAACTCTGAGGGAACAAGTGAATGCAAATTACGAGGCAGAATTCAGTTCAGTATAAAGAATTAAGGGGGCAGCTAGGTGGCACAGTGGATAAAGCACTGGCCCTGGAGTCAGGAAGACCTGAGTTCAAATCCAACCTCAGACACTTAACACTTACTAGCTGTGTGACCCTGGGCAAGTCACTTAACCCCAATTGCCTCACTAAAAAACAAACAAACAAACAAACAAACAAATCAAATCCACCCTCAGACACTTGACACTTCACTTGCTGTGTGACCCTAGGCAAGTCACTTAACCCTCATTGCTCCGCCCAAAAAGAAAAAAAGAAAGAATTAATTCATATTGATTGAACTTGCATTTATTAAGTGCCTATTATATGCAAGGAACTGTTTTAGGGACTAGGAAAACAAAAACAAATATGAAAGTGTCCTTGACCTCAGTAGTTGTCTGAACTCCTAGTTTCCCATCATATAACCTTTCAGGGATGTAAATAGAAATAGCTACACATACTAGAAAGAAGGTGGGATTAAATTACCTATAAGGTCCTTTCCAGCCATTATACTTTATGTTTCTAATCAATAGATTGCTGATATTGGTCCCTAAATTATAAGTAGAAGAGACTCTTTTGTTGTTTTCATTTTCATTTTTATTTATTTACTCATCCATTCATCCACTTATTTATTTGTTTACTTGTTCATTTATTCACTCATTTATTTATTTGATTATTTATTTATTCACTCATTTGTTTATCTGTTTGTTTGTTTATTTTCAGGGCAATGAGGTTTAAGTGACTTGCCCAGGGTCACACAGATAGTATGTATCAAGTGTCTGAGGTCACATTTGAATTAAGGTCCTCCTGAATCCAGGGCCAGTGCTTTATTCACTGCACCACCTAGCTGCCCTGTTTTCATTTTCAAAAAAGATGGTGCTTGCTTCTGCAGCACCTATATTAAAATTGGAATGATACAGAGAAGATTAGCATGCCCCCTGCACAAGGATGACACTCAGATTCGTGAAGCATTTTTAAAGAAGATGAAAGAAGGGCTTACCAATGCTTCTCAATCATAGCACACAGATGACCATTTATTTTGTGCACACACAAACCAAGTCTACCTTTGGGAGTCCCTCTGGACTAGCTAAAAATTTAACCTGAAGCAGCCACTTTCAGAGCCATGACTATGCAACAAAATCATGTGCAACACCAGGCCTGGAGATCTGACCCTGGTTACTTTCATCATCACCACTTATTTTCAATGCCTTGGCCCCAACCTTGAAAGGTGGCACCACTCTTTCTCTTGTGACAGGACCTCACATTTGAACTTACACGACTGCATTTCAATACTGAATTAATAAAAACCTCGAATTCTTTCCAATTCTGTGACTGCCATGACCCATGTCTACACAATGATCTTGAACCGAACAAGGGATTCCAAAAGTTTGTCAGCCCAGTTCACCACAGTTTGCATTAAAAAAAAAAATTTACATCTCCCTATCCCATCTAGGCTAGAAGTACAAGGACTGCTCATAGCCCTGGTTCTACTCTTATTGTCACAGGATGTTGAACCCACTCCCCTTCCCATGGTTCATTCTTCCTTATGCAATCCGGTGGTCCCCTGCAGAATTGATTTTATTAAAACTCCAGAATTGTAAGGAGGAGGGGAAGGGGAAAGGGAGATAAACAATTGCGGGGGGGGGGGGGGAATGCTTAAGTGATAAAGTGATAAATGTAATTGAAGCTGGTCTATATATGGTAGGTCATATGAGGCCTTCAGCAGTCAGGATACAGTTGGGGAAAGGGCCAGGATGGGAGATGTGGAACTGAAAGGATTCAATTCTATAGGATGTGATCTCTCATCCAAATGGCAGGGTGGATGTCAAGAAGATGGTAGGGTTGGGGCAGCTAGGTGGTGCAATGGATAAAGCACAGTCCTGGATTCAGGAGGACCTGAGTTCAAATTCAGCCTTAGACACTTGACACTTACTACCCATGTGACCCTGGGCAAGTCACTTAACCCTCATTGCCCTGCCCCCCCCAATACCTATGAAGAAGATGGTAGGGTTTAATTATATTTATAAATATGAAGAATTTATGTGTATGAGGTAACATTAAACTTTGCTTACAACAGCCCAATAATTCCAATAATTCCCTACATGGGGAATTATTTCTGCAGACTGTTCTCAATGTGGTCAATGCTAAAGGCCAAGGGAAGGCAAACAAAGTAGTAAGGTCTCCTAGAAGGTGACAGAAACTCTATAATCTGTAACTAGAAATGGTGTACTAATGCCACGTATCAGTAACAAAAACCTGCTTCCCAGAAAGTAGCCTTGCCATCCTGTCAGAGAACAAAGAAGAATTGGAAAAATAAGGTTACCTTTCACAGCCATTGCTGTTGTCCTGGGCAATGGAAAGGTAGGAACAATTATGTCACCTGCTTTACATAGTTTTAAAAAGTATTTTGTGTTCTGCCTTGAAGGCTTCTTTGAAACAATTTGCCATTGTTTCTGTAATTAAACAGTATCATAGCTTTCCTTTAAAACTAGTAAACAAAGAAAATGGTTCTGGTATTTGTGTTTTATTTTGTGGTGGTTTATTTTTTAGGAAAAAAAAACAATTAAATTATAGGAAAACCTTCCAATGTGGATCCTTTGTTCATTTCCAAAGACTCATACAAGAACAGCACATAGCCTATTGTTTTGAGGTATTCTTGGTACATTGGTGATAGTTTATGAATGCTATTGACAAATTTTAATCTGCAAATACAAGGCAACAAGAACATTTGGTGGGAAAAAAATGGAATGTCATTTGATCTATTAGTGGTTTCATTATAGAAAGCACACATAGTACCTTCAGAAGTCCCTGGGTAAATGTGTTTATCTCTATTAATGATATGGATGCTTTGCAACCAAGACCTGCTGAATATAAATTGAGGTTGATGATAGTCATACATTATGTATTATACTGAAGAGCTCTGCCACAGTAACGTATTTCCTGGGTAACAGAACATTTCATACAAAAACTAGATAGGCAGTGTTTTGAATCAAAGGAATTGAGAAATTGAGAAAGGTACATATGTATATCAATGTATACATCTGTGTGTATAAATATATTTGCCATATAGCAAATAACTTCTTAAAGATTATCTCAGAGAACAGTTTGAATTGATTTATTATGTTTTTATGGTGATGAGGGTAAACATTTTTTTTCTTTTAAGTGCAAAACATGCTCCTGACGATAAATTGGTCTCTCATGAATTCCCATTTCAAAATGGAAATTGCTGCTTGAGTTGTCTTCAGTTACATGAGGACACAGACACCCAAGAATATAGTTCTTATTAAACATTATAAAGCCTATGGCCCATTTTGGTCTCTTCTTATTCAAGCAGCAGTGATATCAATGAAAATACAATTTTATAGTTAGTGCCCATCATAATGGATTTTTGTATGTTTTTGTCTCTGTTCAATCAAGTAATCATGCAGAAAGGCAAACAAATCATTCATTTTTTATAAGCTCTTTGAAAAATCAAATAAGATTTTCCATAAATAATATACCACTGGATGGGCTTATCTTTATTGGTTTTTACATTTATCCATTTCTTTTTTTTTTTTTCAGAATTAGCAGCTTGTTTAAATAGTTCAGGCTAGAGGTTCTGTAATAGCAAACAATATCTTAGTCTCATTTTATCCTTTCTTCTAATTTAGTATTTGTTTTGACCTTTGTTTTAGATAATCAATGATCTGACTGTGCACAGACATCTGATTCTGAAATTATTTCTACATCTCTAACAAGTTATTTCCTTTCTCCTAAGATTTAGTAAATTTTATTTTATTTTTTTAATACTGCTATTTGAGGAACATCTGGGCCTAAAGGATAGATAACTGATCTAGGAGTCAAGAGGACATGGGTTCAAGGTCTGCCTTTGACATGTACTGACTCTGTGATCATGGGAAAGTCATTTAACCTCTTAATGCCCAGGACAAGTCTCTAAGACTATAAGTTGCAGAACAGATATCTGTTCACAATAGTAGGAATTGCTTCACTGAGAGTTCCCTATCCCAGTGAAAATTATATGTCACTTTAAAAATTTTGCATGTGCTATTGAGTATTCATCACATATAGTATCTTCTTTCACTTAGCTCTGGAAAACCAGGCTTTGATAAAGCTCATTGTGATTCAAATGGAGGTATTTGACTATGTCTTTAAACTGAAATCACTCTCTCATTGATTGGCCAATAATTGTTGTTTGTCCTTCATTCTGGAAGAGGACCATGACATTTGGAGGTGATATCATGACTTGCAGTGAATTGGATTTAAGGAAGGGGGGAGGGTTATGCAAGGTCACCAGCCTCACTCTCCCCCAGAGCCATCTGGGTCCAGTGGCAAGAGATATATCAGGACAATTGGAGATGACACCGGGTGTTTTGTTGCTTTTTTTTTTTTGCAAGGCAATGAGGGTTAACTGACTTGCCCAAGGTCACACAGCTAGTAATTGTCAAGTGTTTGAGACTGGATTTGAACTCAGGTCCTCCTGAATCCAGGGCTGGTGCTTTATCCACTGTGCCACCTAGCTGCCCTTAACAATATATTTAAAAAAATTTTTTTAAATATTATTATTATTGCAGGGCAATGAGGGTTAAGTGACTTGCCCAGGGTCACACAGCTAGTGAGTGTAAAGTCGGATTTGAACTCAGGTCCTCCTGAATCCAGGGTTGGAGCTTAATCCACTGTGCCACCTAGCTGCCCGACCCAAGATGTTTTTAGGCGACTGGGGTAAAGTGACTTGCCCAAGGTCACATAGCTAGTAGGTGTCCCAGGCCATCTCCAGTCGACCTGATATATATCTTGCCACTGGACCCAGATGGCTCTGGAGGAGTGAAGCTGGTGACTTTACACAGCCCTCCCTCACTTAAATTCACTTCACTGAAAACTGTGACACCCCCTCCCCTCAATGCCATGGTCCTTTTCCAGAACAAATGACAAACAACCACAATAGCACCTACTACATTCTATGCACAAGAAATACAAAAGCAAGCCAGTCCTTATATTTTTATGCAGTGGGGAGAGTGCAGGGATATACAGACAAGTAAATGCAAATTTTAAGAGAATTAGAGGACAAAGAATACTAGCAACTGAGGAGATTCGAGAAGTCAGTGAAGGAGATGGCACCTGAGCTGTAAGAATGTAGGAGGCAAAGACAAGGTAAGAGTGCATTCCAGGGGGCAGCTAGGTGGCACAGTGGATAAAGCACTGGCCTTGGATTCAGGGGTACCTGAGTTCAAATCCAGCCTCAGACGCTGGACACTTACTAGCTGTGTGACCTTGGGCAAGTCACTTAACCCTCATTGCCCCTCCTGAAAAAAAAAAGAAGAAAAAAAGTGCATTCCAAGCATGAGGTAAGCCATAGAGGCAGTGGACAAATGCCTGGTTTGGAGAACCGCTAGCAGGCCAGTTTGACTAGAGTATGAAGTGGGAAGACAAGATAATAGCAAAACAGTGATGATTTTTTAGTGGGGTCAGACCTATACTTAAGAATGTAGTGATTTAGGTAGCCTTTTGCTATAATGCCATGCACCTCAGGCCCAAGGCCTCAAGCAATTCTGAAATGATTTGAGCAAACATTTCCACAATATTAAAAGGGGATTTAAAAAGTTCAGTTATCCCTTTCACATAGTGACTTTCCCCATTGTGGTTTCTTTCTTTTTTTTTTTTTGCAGGGCAATGAGGGTTAAGTGACTTGCCCAGGGTCACACAGCTAGTAAGTGTCGATTGTCTGAGGCTGAATTTGAACTCGGGTCTTCCTGAATCCAGGGCCGGTGCTCTATCTACTGCACCACCTAGCTGCCCCCCCATTGTCGTTTCAATATCTTGGGAGGTCAGTATAAGAAATTAAATGGGCATTTTGGGGGAGTTTTGCAGAAGCTGCAGACAACACATGAAGGACAGCAGAGGACACTGAGCCTATAACTGATACTTAACTCAAATTTTACTTAAACACCCCATAAAAGAAAAAGAAAAAATTCAGACTTCTTCTCAGGTATGAAGGGAGGGCCAAAAAAATTTACACAGATTTTCTAGCTCGTGAGGCTGCCATTCCCCTAAACCTGTGAAGTAGAAGAGAGAACTATTTTAGGGTATGCACAGGACACGGAAAAGGGTCTTCTACAATGAGCAACCTTGAGAAAACAGCCAACCTGCTTTATGGACAGGTTTCAGGCCAAGTTCTTAAGTCCTACAAATAATTTTCTCTACTTCTTCATCCTCTGCAACAGACACTGGCTCACAAGCTATAGTTATCTTCATGGTAATCTATCTGCTTATGCTAATTGTGGGTTTGCAAGGCAAGATGGCCAAGTGTCCCATGAAGTGTTGTTTCTTGTTACCCTTGGGCATATGATGAAACCTATTCCCCTGTTTCTTGTACCCTTTTCTCTAGGAAGAACCTACCAGCTCTACTGTTTAGCTGCAACTTCTTGAAGTCTTCAAGTTCCACTTAGAGTGAAACTGTCCATATGAATGCAGACCAGTTCCTTCAGTAGTCTGATAATTCCTTGGCCATTGGACAAATACCACACATTAAAGAGTACCAATGGTTAAATCAATGTTTGAAAGTTGTCTATGAAGGGTGTGTTTTTTTGGCATTCTCTATAGGTCATTTGGTCTGTCTTGCTTTCCATTCCTAGGCATTCTCCTTCCAAAACAGAAATCCAGAGACAAGCTTAGCTATCCTTAATTCAGATTGTTGGACAAAATCTGATCTTCAGCCTTCTATCATTGTTTTTTCTTTACTGCCATATCCTGAGATGGGAACATTAGCAAGTAGGTCATGGAAGCATCCAGGCCACTAGACATCCTCCCATATACATTCTAAGATGTGCGCATGGATAAAGAAATCTTTGGTAAGCCCCCTTTCAGGGCAAACCCCAAAAGTTCTGCACAGTTGTCACTTTCCCCTGTAATGATATTCTCAGGATCTCAAGCCCTTAGCCTCCGTACTCAACCACACTTACTCTGTCCCTTTCTCTCTGAAGCTATGTCTAAAACATGTGACCTTTGGCTCAAATTGAACATATAATTGCTCTCACTTTCACCTATTCAGTCTTGGCTTATAGAATTTCTTTTTTTAATGGTATTTAATCAAAGTTTTGACATTTTGGGTGATTTCTAGGTTTTTTGGTTTTGGGTTTTTGGCAGAGCAATGAGGGTTAAGTGACTTGCCTAGGGTCACACAGCTATTAATTGTTAAGTATCCGAGGCCGAATTTGAACTCAGGTCCTCCTGAATCCAGGGCCGGTGCTCTATCCACTGTGACACCTAGCTGCCCGCCCCCCTACAATCTTTTGATTCTAAAAATTGTCTATGTGTAGTGAGGTTCTCCAACAGTTACATTTCACAAATAACTTTGTAATACTTTCATGACACCCCAGAACAGTGCAAAGTATCATTAACAAAATTCATAAAGTTGTGAAACAGATTGGTCAAACTATTCATGGTGAGAAAACATAGGATATGAAAAAACATATGATCCAGCCTATGACATGCATTTTCCCAGTGTAGCTATCTGCTGTGAATCATGGAATACTCCAATTCCAAGGGGGGAAAATGAGCATTACTGTTAACCCAAAGGGCAATGCTAAGATGCAAGGTTTGCTTAAGTAGGCTGCCATATCTTGACAGAGACTATAATGTGTATTGTGAGCATATGTACAAAAGACAAAGAGGGCATTGATAATTGGTAAATGATAAGTGGCACAAGAGATATCAAGGATAGGTATGTCTAGAAGGTAGGGAAGTAGGTCAGTGAGGTTTTGAGAATGAATGACAATAGACACTGGTATCCTCAAATTATTGAAAGAATTAGAGGAAAGCCTCAAGTGTGTTGAGTAGATCTTCTACTGGGGGAATGCTGAAAAACCATGGATAAGAATTATACAAGATCAGAAAGGTTGTGATATGCATTGGTGAAGAAAGCACCAATCCAATCCCATCCAATCCAAGGTGTCATCTGTGCATTGGCCACAGACAAAATGAAAATCATAGATATATCAAAATATTAATGTATATTTTTGATGTTGCTATTAAAATAGACACTGGAGGAAATTGCACGCATGATAAAATGCATAACAACATGATATTTTCTCTCTTTTGTTTGTTTTTTACTTTTTTTTTCCTAGCTCAGAGAAGAGTTAGGTACCTGGTTCTTTATCCTTATTTTCTCCCATCCCCTCCCGTCCCCTCACCTCATTTATTCTACTGTTTCAGTGATGTTCATTTGTAATCTTCCTTTCAAAAAGTATTGTTTTCATTCCACCCTTCTTATTCCTTTCCCCTTGCAGGAAACTCTAGAATGTCTTCATAGGAATGTTAATTCTCAGAAGCAGTAGGGTACATTGGGAAATATTCTGTAAACTTCCAGGGAGGGAGTGGGGGGCGGGGAGGCATTCCTGTTCTTTGCCTTTCTGTTACCCCTTCCTTATCCCTTTTGATATCGTGCTCTTCTCTTTGGGGCAGCTAGGTGGCCCAGTGGATAGAGCACTGGCTCTGGAGTCAGGAGGACCTGAGTTCAAATCCAATCTCAGATACTTGATACTTACTATCTGTGTGACCCTAGGCAACTCACTTAACCCCAATTGTCCCACCAAAAAGAAATAAATAAAAAAGATATTATGCTCTCCTTTTGAACCTAGGACCCCCTACAATCCTCTTTAAGCTATATCTCCTTAGGGTCCCAACCACTTCCTTCCCTCCTACTGGGAGACAGTACAAAGTTACAGGATCCTTCCATAGAGAAACTGATCCTCTGACATATTCAAACCAATGACTGCACCCACCCCCAGCCATCAGTTTGTTGAAAGAATCTTCTTTCATTCCCTCTTGTCTCTGTGGAGTTGTGTCTTAGCACGATCAAATTGTTCCCTTTTTTGCTGTCTGTGCCCAACTCTGTGATCTACCTTACAATATTCTATCCTTACTCCCTTGTCATTCCAAAGGCAGAGGGAGAAATTGAGAAACTGTTTTCTACCTGTCCTTTCAAGCCCTGACCTGTCTATTAGAACCCTTCTGTCTCACCCTTCCTTTGTTTCATCTACAAAGAGATCCTTTGTATTATACCATCACCAATAATATAGAGTTATTAGTGAGGGAATGATATTTTTGTTCTGAATTATTAATTCACAATGCTCTTCTGATTTTTCCAATTACACTTTTTGTTCCTTAGATTTATTAGCCTTTTGATGTTCTCTTTACCTTAGGCTCATGGGTTCATAGATTTAGAACCAGAAGTGACCTTAAAGGTCATTAAGTCTAGTCTTCTCATTTTACAGATGAAGAATCTGAGGCTCAGAGAGGGTAATTTATCCAATGTCATGCA
Source organism: Dromiciops gliroides (assembly GCF_019393635.1). Lineage (NCBI taxonomy): Eukaryota > Metazoa > Chordata > Mammalia > Microbiotheria > Microbiotheriidae > Dromiciops > Dromiciops gliroides. Next base: position 176,804,066 of record NC_057865.1, read on the forward strand.
GGCAGAGCTGGGATTTAAACTCATGTCCTTTCACTGCCAATCCCAAACTATTAAAAAAAACTTCCTCAAATGTTTTAATTTCTTTCTTTATTTCTTGGGTATTTTGTCTTATTTTTTCCCTTTTATTAATCTTCTTAATCACTGTAAAGTTTACTTTTTTTGAGGGGACTTTGCAGAATTTGTTGTAGCATCTTCTTTTGTCTTTATCATTCTGCTGATTTTCCCATGATATCATTGCTATAATACTTTCCCTTCTAAAGACCTAGTGTCATTCCCCTGCCCAGCTCTTTATGCCTTTGATCTCTTCTCTCAAATTGTCAGGGTTGGGCAAAGTCTGTATCCTTCCAGAGGTCAAGATTAGCAGTGCAGATGTTGTTTTGGGGTCATTCTGATAAAGTTCTACAGTTGGATGGAGGACTGTGCTAGATCCAGCTCCCAAACTGCTCTGGAATTCTGTTAAATTTCCAGTGTGAGAATTTATACCTCAGAAATAAGCAACTCAGAGTTTGATTTATTGTTTTATTGATTATCTAAAAAGTATAAATAAGACAGATTTAACTTAAAAGTATATAGTTTAGGGGCAGCTAGGTGGTGCAGTAGATAAAGCACCGGCCCTGGAGTCAGGAGTACCTGAGTTCAAATCCGGCCTCAGACACTTAACACTTACTAGCTGTGTGACCCTGGGCAAGTCACTTAACCCCAATTGCCTTACCGAAAAAAAACAAAAACAAAAAACAAACAAACAAAAGTATATAGTTTGTACTTTTTGTTGTTAAACATTTAGCAGCAAATCACTAGTTTGATCTATTTTAGATTAGTACCACCCTTCTCTCTAGACATAGCTTTCTGTGGTTCTTAGGTTTATCTCTTAGATCTGGTTATGGAGGCATTAGGGGAGAATCCCCCACCATATTTCTGTAGTGGGCCCTCCAGGAAGTCTTTGCAATTAGATCTGTTCTCCACCTTTCTCTCATTCTTTCTGCTGCCCACCTGATTCCTTCTGTACCTTATTAATTAGCTATAACACCTGGCCTTACTCTTCCTCTTATTCCTCATGTTCTCTGGGAACAAAACTCCACATGCCTTGCCACATTATGTAGTTACAACACTTAACCTCCTTACTCTTCTAGAATCTTGTCCCCTGGGTACCATATTTTTCCACAACTATCCTTATTCCTTCTTCTCAAGACCTGAGGTAAATTGCAGTCACAGATTTCAACCCACCCTGGGAGCAGGGTCCACAATGGGAATACTATTAAGAAACTAACTCCATAATTCAACAATGCCTAAAATGTAGCTTCCATTAGGGGTACAGGGATATATTATGACACTATAGCCTGAGCTGAGGGAGGGAGAAGAAATCTGGAGGTGACAAGAAGTGAAAGGCTGGTAAATTGGTCTTCAGTTATTTTTCCTGTTGTTGTTTGTTCTTAATTTTGAAAGAGGATTAATGACATCATGGGGTGATGTCTTGACTTGCTTGTGAATTGGATTTAAGTAAGTCAGAGTTGCACTAAGTTGTCAGCCTCACTCTCTCTTCCAGAGTCATTGAAGTCCAGTGGTAGGACAAAAGTCAAGACAAATGGCAATGGCCTGGAGTGTGTTGGGTGACCTTGGCATCTTCAATGTCTGACTAAGCTCTAAGTGCTCCACAGAGGCTGTTTCAACTGATTTTGTGGCTGACAACAAATTGTCTCATCTGCCCATTCCACCAGGGGAAGTCTTCACATGATTGGGGTAGACATCCCCCTAATTCACTGATGGGTTTGAAACCTGTCACCCACAATCTAGTTTAGCCTATCTGCAAAGATGGTTCACATGCGACAATTTCTTGGAGCCACAGGTTAGAGTTTAGTGATGTGTAGATATTTTTGTTTATTTCTTTTTTTTTTGCGGGGCAATGATGGTTAAGTGACTTGCCCAGGGTCACACAGCTAGTAAGTGTCAAGTGTCTGAAGCCAGATTTGAACTCAGGTTCTCCTGAATCCAGGGCTGGTGCTTTATCCACTGTGCCACCTAGCTGCCCCTGATGTGTAGATATTTTTCCTATAAGATTACCTTGCCTTGCCACCTCGGGGAGAGGTAAGGGAAGGGAGGGAAGGAGAGATAAAAATTGGAACTCAAAACTATAAATAAAAATATTTATTACAAAAAAAAAAAGATTTACCTTATAGAGTATTCTTTCAATTTCACTCTTCCTGTCCATGATAAATCTTCTGCATTTTGGAGTGTGTTACCTTTCTTTTAAAGTGGGGTGGAAAGTTACTCCTACATCAGCTCTCCCTCTGCTATCATCTAGGATCCTCTCTCTGGTCTTTTTCTATTTACAAATGGGCAAATTACTTATATACCTCTTGTGTTTATAAGAACTCTGAGGGATAGTGCAGCTTTATAAAATAGTTTATAACACTCCTCAGTAGGGGAAAAAACCCAACCCACCTAACAGATCTTTTCTTTATTAGTATTGCACGTTTTGGGGTAGAAACCATGTGCAAAAAAAATGATTATTTTTATAATGCTCCCTTTGGACTAAAAGGACTAACATCAGCCTTAAGGAATAAATTATAGGTATATCTCCACAAAATTAAGCATTTTGTAGTATCACTAAAATCTAATCACATTCCACTGTAGTGTCCTCAGCCCCATTGTAATGATATTAGACTAGTTGTTTGAGACCAGTCCAGCTTATACTTAATTGTACCCACCCTATCAGTTCATCCCAGCTTTCCGCAGGTGACTTTTGTTCTGTAGCTCAAGGCTCCTTACAGCCTCCTGGATCAGTAATGCTTGCCTTCTCTCTGTTTCACTCTGCTCCTATGTAATAAGCACCTCCCTGCTAATGTTGTTTAATGTTTCATAAAACTAATTTGTTTTGAGAGGCATGATTTGAACCTTTGTATATTAAATCACATAAGGTCATGTCATAAGGGTCATGTCACAAAAGAATTCATATAGATGTTTATACACTTTGTAGACTAAAGTGCCAACCCTTCTTTTTGATTTTATAATTTACCACTTGTGTTAGCATTTTACATTTATACTAATTCTCAGAAATTATTTATCATAATGTTGTGGTAAATCAGTAAGATTGCAAAGTTTTGGGGTATGTATGTATGTGTGTGTGTGTGTGTGTGTGTATTTTATAGACCAGATTTGCAAATGATTTCATTGGAATAGAGAACTCTTCATGGGAAAATTCCCTCTACTAAGGCAAATTGGAATCTGTTTTGCAACTTAGTTTTAGAGAATTTTCTAGGGGCACTGTGCAGTTAAATGACCTACCCAGGGTTACCTGGAAGCCACAATGTGTCAGAGATAGGACTTGAACCCAGGTCTTCCTCTTTCTGAGGTCAGCTCTATCTATCCATGGGCTATTCTGTCTGCTGGGCAGCTGGGTGGCACAGTGGATAGACTCCTGGCCCTGGAGTCAGGAGGGCCAGTTCAAATCCTGCCTCAGATACTTGACACTTACTAGCTGTGTGACCCTGGGCAAGTCACTTAACCCCAATTGCCTCAAACATCCAGGGCCATCTCCAGTCATCCTGATGTATATCTTGGCACTGGACCTAGATGGCTCTGGAGGAGAGAGTGAGGCTGGTGACTTTGCACAGCCCTCCCTCACTTAAATCCAGTTCACTGCAAGTTATGACATCACCTCCCAATGTCATGATCCTCTTCAAGAACAAGGGATAAACAACAAAATTCAGTCTCCTATGATACCACATATTGCTGATTTATACAATCACATTAAGAGGAAAGATTCTATAGTACCTTATTTTTGTCAATGCTAGGAAAGAAATGCTAACTTCATACATTGTTTGTTCTTTGCAAATATACATGAATACCACTTAAATACAAACTAAATCTTAACAAAGAAACACTTTCTCCCCCCTCAGCCACTTAGAATTGATGGGAAAACAGCTAAACACATAATCTGCTTTCTGATAAGTGTTCCACATGTTATTGGTCTAATACATAACTCCTAGTTTGGGATTTTCATAGAACTTTATATTTCATATTCAGAATTTCGCAGTCCTTATAAGCTACTCTATGTATAAGGGAGCTAAAAGCTTGAAAAGACTTTAGGTTTTGATTGACCACATACATGTAACAAATGACCAGGGGCATAGCGTACCATGAGCACCTGCAGTTGTATCTACTGGGCTTTGTAGAAAGAAAGAAATCAGTGAATTTGGGGAAATTGCTAGAAAGTAATTGTTATCGGGGCAGCTAGGTGGCACAGTGGATAGAGCACCAGCCCTGGAGTCAGGAGGACCTGAGTTCAAATCTGCCCTCATACACTTGACACTTACTAGCTGTGTGACCCTGGGCAAGTCACTTAACCCCAATTGCCCCACCAAAAAAGAAAGAAAGAAAGAAAGAAAGAAAGAAAGATAGAAAGATAGAGAGAAAGAAAGAAAGAAAGTAATTGTTATCAAAAGGATTGTAAAGAGTGATCTAATGTAGGAAAATCTATTCTCAACTGGTTCCAGGTCATCTTCTCATGCATGGTCCACAGAAATGAGGCAAGAAACTAATGCTGGCAACCCTGATTTGAAAGTCGGAAGACAGATAGATAGACAGATAGATAGATAGATAAGTAGGCTGCTGAAAAGAGGGAACAGTAGAACATTTCTACTTCAATAATCTACTTCAAAGGGTCAACAAAAGTTATAATAGTCTAATACAAAACCACCACTAAAAGAGACCAGCTGAAGAGACAGCTATCTTCTCCTACAGATGTGAACTAGATCATAGCTTCTTCTTCTTTTTTTTTTTTTAAATAGCAACAAGCATTTATTTAATTTTTTCCAGTTATATGTAAGGGTAGTTTTCAACACTCATTTTCATAAGATTTACAGTTCCAAAATTTTCTCCCTCCCCCCCTCCCTTTCCTCCCTTTCCTCCCTATTCCACAAGACCATAGCCAGGTTATATATGTACAATCCACAAGTGCTCTTTTTATCAGTTCTTTCTATGGGTGTGGATACTAAGCTTCCCCATTAGTTCCTTGGGATTGTCTTGGATCATTGAACTGCTGAGTGTAGTCAAGTCATTCACAATTGTTCATTGAACAATACTGCTGTCACTATGCACAATGTCCTCCCAGCTCTGCTCACTTCACTATACATCAGTTCATGAGTCTTTCCAGGTTTTTCTGGGATCATCCTGTTTGTCATTTCCTATAGCACAAGACCATTCCAGCACAATCATATACCACAGCTTCTTCCGTCATTCTTCAATTGATGGACATTCTCTTGATTCTCAATTCTTAGCCACCACAAAGAGTTGCTATAAATATTTTTTGTACAATTTCCCCCCCTTTTCTCTTTTTCATGATTACTATTGTTAACTTTCCCTTTCATCCTATTCCCTTCCCCATGATATTTATTCTATTATCCATCTTCTTTCATCCTATCCCTCTTCAAAAGGGATTTGCTTCCATCTGTCCCCTCCCCCAATCTGCCCTTCCTTCTTTTGCCCCTCTCTCTTTATCCCCTTCCCTCCTATTTTCCTGTAGGGTTAAAGAGATTACTCCACCCAATTGAGTGTGTACATTATTCCCTCCTTGAGCCAATTCTAATGAGATTGAGGTCTTTGAGCCAATTTGGATGAGTGTTAGGCTCATTTACTGCCCAGATTTAATAGATTACTCCACCCAGTTGGATGTGCATGTTACTTCCTCCTTGAGGCAACTCATGAGTTTAAGGTCTTTGAACCTTTTCTGATGAGTATAAAATTTATTTACTGCCCTGCTCCTCTCCCATCTCTTCCCCCACTCTATAAGCCTTTTCCTGTTTCTTTCATGTAGGATTTCACCTCTGCCCTTCCCCCTCCCCAGTGCATTCCCCTCACCCCTCAATTTAACCCTAAAGATGTCATCATGGGGCAGCTAGGTGACACAGTGGACAAAGTATCCACCCTGGACCCAGGGGGATCTCAGCCAAAACCCGGCCTCAGACACAAGATAGTCACCCACTGCATGACCCCAGGTATGTCCCCCAACTCCAATTTTTTATGGTTCTCTAGGGTCTTGTATTTAAAAGTCTAAGTGGCCATTCAGTTCAGGCCTGAAAGTCCTCTTTTTTTTCCATTAAAGTCCCATTTTTTCCTCTGAAAGATTATGCTCAGTTTTGCTGGGTAGGTGATTCTTGGTTGTAATTCCAATTTCTTTGCCCTCTGGAATATCATATTCCATGCCCTCCGGTTCTTTAATGTAGAAGCTGATAGATTTTGTGCTATCCTGACTGGGGCTCCACAGTACTTGAATTCTTTCTTTTTGGCAGCTTGCAATATTTTCTCCTTGACCTGAGAGCTCTGGAAATTGGCTATAATATTCCTAGGAATTTTTCCTTTTGGGATCTCTTTCTGGAGGTGATCAGTAGATTCTTTCAATTTCTATTTTAGCTTCTGCTTCTAGAATTTCAAGGCAATTTCCCCTGAGAATATCTTGGAAGATGCTGTCTAAGCTCTTTCCTTGATCATGGTTTTCAGGTAGACCAATAATTTTCAAATTATCCCTCCTGGACCTGTTTTCCAGGTCAGCAGTTTTTCCCAGAAGATATTTCACATTGCCCTCTATTTTTGTTTAATTTATTTGGATTTATTTATTTATTAAATTTATTTAATAAATTTATTTATTTGCTTTATTGTGTCTTGGTTTCTCATAAAGTCACTGGCTTCCATTTGTTCAATCCTAATTCTT